>NC_137674.1:36217928-36240428 GCF_963989245.1 Nansenia antarctica
GGGTGGGGGAGAGAGGGGTGATATTATTTGGGTGAGTAAGCACCTCATCATGAAATTACCATCTTCTCAACCCCCCCAGGGTGGTGGGGGGGGGCACTGAAGCAGAACTACTCAAGTAGTTTTAGGAAATTAATCTCCATGCAATTAAAGTAAGATAAGGCCAGCAGGACGGATGAGTCAGGGATAGGTTTGAACCTGACGTCGCTGGTCTTAACCCCCCCCCCCCCCCTTTGGACAGCAGCACTCATTACCTCGGAAAAGAAGGGAGGAACCAAAAGGTGCGGATGTGAGCTTCCCTCCATCCAGGACTACAGTGACTGGTGTATCAGAAAGGACCCCAACCACCCCAATCAGAGTCTGTTGGAGCTACTGTCGTCAGGGAAACGGTACCGTAGCCTCGGGGCTGAAACCCAGAGGCTGACAAACAGATATGTCCCTCAAGCAATCAGGCTCCTGGGGAAATGCACTGGAAGAAAACAAGACTGTCCCCCCCCAAACAACCACACTGACGCTACAAAAATAATAAACATGATATGACTACTTGCACACTACCTGATTACTTGAACACTACCTGACTGTTTGACTACTTGTACTGTATCACATTGCATTTCATCTGATTGTACTTTGCACAACATTTTATACTATTGATTCCACTGTAGTACAACTACCATCACTTTATCACTTTTTTATTACTTACTTTACTTATTGTACTTTATTCTATTGTTGTGATTTCGTATCCTGCCGAAATGCCAATGTTGAAGAACCTAAACCTAAGAATGTTACTCTTGTGTACTTTCTAATACAATTCTGATTCTGATTCTGAAAAGGTCTAAAGCTCAAGTGAATCACTGTCGGTCTACAATCTGTGATTAGCAATCACAATGACAGTAACAATGACAAATAAAGTCTATCTATTAGGCCTGATTAGCATGAGGTTACAGTGACCTCGTGTGTCTGCTTGGAGTATTTCATTTTTTTCCGATTTGCAAAGGACATCTGTATCTTTCTTAGTCTTTGTAATCATTTGGGAAGGGGATGATAGTGTTTGAATGTCTACGTCAACATGTCTTTACCAGGTAATGTCATAATGCCATGTTTAATATTGCATGGCCCAGGAGAGAGCAGGCCTTATGAACCCTGACCTCTGCACCATGCATACAGCACTGGACACGTGACACTGAGGCTCCAGCTGTCGAGGCCTACGGGTCGGGGGCGGAGGGTGGTGGGTTTATTTACAAGTGTGACATTGACTTGATTGCAGTTACGCCATCAATCTGGCAATGGTTTTGGTGACACATGGCAAACAAACACCTACTCAAACTAGGACTAGCCCCTCTGATGAGATATGATATATGTTGTTATTGGTTTTGATGATGATAATGATGATATTGATGATGGTGATGATAATGATGATTTGGTTTAAGATTAATAAACGGTGCAAAAACGTATCGAAGAGTGGAGAGACGTGTGGACCCTCTTCCCTACAGGTAAGGTGCCAGAATGGGGAGTATGTCCGACCCTGACTGGTTGATATATTTAGCCGGTCGGTCAGGGGGGCTCACTCGTCGGAGGAGAAGGTGTGGACATCTCCAAATGTGCGCGCCGTGGGAGGGGTGTATCTGCTGCCTCTCGGCCAACTAGGCTGACTGGAGATTGCATTCTGTGTTGCCCACTTTATGCCAACCAATGTTTACTATTATTGTCGGACCTGCAGCTTAATCTGATAACTGGACAACTGACCCGTTTTCATCACTGTTGGACGTAAGTAGACAACTTCTGGAAAGATAGTTAGTGGCTCATGAGTTTGGGAAAAGCTGAATAAGTATAACTTTAAACTTCAGGTGTTGAATTGCATTGCTTTGTTTTAACGACTGCCGTCATTTGAGTTAATCAATTAATTTCACACTTGTGCACTCGGGTTTGCCAATAATGACATGGTTTGCTGACCAATTATTATATTTTGAGTCAGAGTTCCCACTCTTCTAACGTTTGTTAATTGGGTTGGCCTGCAAACTGTATGATACGTTTATCAGTTGGCAACTTTACTGTATTGTTTTTGTTTCTGGCAAACCCGTAGGTCGATCTGGCATGTTTAGGCTACTTAATATGGAGAAGTCCTCTGGTCCGTTCAAGGACTAATAGTGACAGTATAGAACTCAGGCTGCGTTCGTAAATACGCTCTGGAAATCTGATCAGCACTCGTGGAATGTCTCTTGTCCAATCAAATTACTTGGTCCCTTTATGACGACGAACCCAGTGTGCGCTCCGGCGCTCTCAGAGCGATTTTACGAACTTAACCAATGTAGATCTGAGGCTCGAGGCGCACTACGGCGGCGGTCGTAAGCACGTGCTCATCGGAGCGCTATTTCGGGCAGCGGACAGCGGACAGGGTCTCTCTGACAGGGTCTCTCGCGCTACCGAGCGCTGCAGGAGTCAAAGTGCACGCGGAGGGTTTATTCTGAACTCGACCCGTGTGCACGAATATTTAAGATGAATGACCAAAAAACGACTAACAAGTTGACTGTATTAATGTCTGATGAGAATAATAGGCTTTAATGTCTTTATCTGTTAGTTTTCTCCAGCCATTGGGAGTGGTATTTCTATTGGACCCGGCCTCGCAGCCAAGTTGTAAGAGATATGGTGGACTGGTTTCATTATGAATGGAATGAAGGGGCATATTACTTCAGCTCAATCGCACTCCGCTAGTACTCACAATGGCATTGACTCATTTATTGTGCGAGTGAATTGTGTCTTTATGCTGCACTACAATTTTACTGTCAGAGAACATTATTTCAAGTCGTAAAACCAAGGTCTATGCAACAATGCAGTCATTATTACAGCTCGTGTTATGAAGTGTTCCGTGTCATGATCTTTGCAAGTAGAGTAATTTGTCAGTCCTGACTTTGGAATGAAACATAGGGAGATGATGATAAAGGCTTTGTGTCAGCCAGAACTGAAGCGTATGAACTAATTTTGATTTGTCTTTGCGTTGCAACTGATCTGCAGAGGAGGTAGAGCTGGCGTCTAATGATCGCAAGGTTGGCAGATTGGCGGTTCGAGCCCCGGCTGGCCACTTGTCGAAGTGTCCTTGGGCAAGACACTGAACCCCAAATTGCTCCCAATGAGTGGGCAGGCGCCTTGCATGGTAGCTTGCCGCCATTGGTATGTGAATGGGTGAATGAGAGGCCGTTGTAAAGTGCTTTGGAATAAGGAGCTATATAAGTCAGTCCATTTACAATTTTTACCATCTGCAAACCTGCCTCTATTTAGTGTTCATGAGGTGGGAGCTGATGTACTATATGGAAAGCCTCTTCTCCATCATGTAAACCAACCGCACTGTTTATCCTATAGCCTCCGCTTGGGCCACACAGCTCATTTACACGATCATCTGACATGTTAATCGCGCTTCCAGGCTTGTGAAAAAGATGCATGGAGCGATCATTATGAAATGCTACATTCAAGCTCCTTCAAGTACCTTGGGACCATTTGCCAAATCATTCTGCCAAAAAGTATTTGATTAGAAAATACACACAGTACAGTGGAATATACCGCATACAGAGACACATGGCCTGGTCACTTTGAGAGAGAGAGAGAGAGAGAGAGAGAGAGAGAGAGAGAGGGGGGGGTGGAAGTTGTGTCCTTGACCCCATTGGCCGCTGACACCGGTGACACCTGGCTGGGGGGTTGTGGGATGGGCAGTCTTCTGTAAGCTCAGAGATAACACTGAACAATGGAGGGGTGTCATGGCCTCTGCGCTGGACTCCCCTGTCTCTCTCTCCAGCTCCACACAGCCAACTGACACCAGAGACTACTGCCCCCCCTCCCCCTAACCACCCCCATGTTTATACGGCACAGTTACGTGTCATTTACATTGTAACCATCCAAAGTGACTTAGAGATGATTGGGACAGTCTACCTGGAGTAACGTAGGGCTGAGTGCCTTGCTCAAGAAGGGCACACTAGTGGTGGTCCTGATCACCAGCCCCCCCCCCCCCCCCCCCCCCCACACACACACACACACTATCCACAACCCACTATCCCCTAGGCCACCCCAACCCCCCCACACGTACCTCCCCACACTATCCACAACCACATCCACAACTCTCACTCCCCTAGGCCACCACTACCCCCCCACACACCACACACCCTAACCCCCCCCCCCCACACACACACACACATACACGTGTCAGGATAGGCTACCTGCCTTACCTGGGCGGGCCCATCTAACACCTAACCTGCCCAACACTACTGATTTATGACCTCTCTTTAAATGCAACCAAGTGCCTTACCCTGTAGCTTTTAAACAACGACACTTATCAGAAGTGCAGTGAAGTGAAACAGTGTTCAGACTGTTGAGTGGGGAAACC
The DNA here is from genome assembly GCF_963989245.1 of Nansenia antarctica. Taxonomy (NCBI): domain Eukaryota; kingdom Metazoa; phylum Chordata; class Actinopteri; order Argentiniformes; family Microstomatidae; genus Nansenia; species Nansenia antarctica. The sequence continues at coordinate 36,222,295 of NC_137674.1, forward strand.
CAACCGCTTCTGAATGCATGGTTGATCTTTGCTGCTGCTGATCGGGAGTTCACAGAGTCGTCTGCTGTGGATGTGATGTATTAGGGGCGTGCTGCCTGTGGTAAACACTGAGGTATCTGACCGGCTCATCAGACATAACTGGGAAGCTGGTGTGATGCCCCCCCCCCTCCACCCCCCGCGCTTTTTCCGTTGCGCTGCTATTTGTTCGCTGCTATGTGTTCTCTGCTATGTGTCCCCTAGCTATAGGCCCTCCCTTCATTGGGTGTTCACAATTAGAGTGGCCGTGGGTGACTTTGACTCAGGGACACACAGGCACTGGCTTCTCTCTCTCGCCCTCTCTGTCACTCTCTTTCACTCTCTCTCACTCTCATTCTCTCTCTCTCTCTCTCTCTCTCTCTCTCTCTCTCTCTCTCTTGTTCTCATTCTCTCTCTCTCTCTCTCTCTCTCTCTCTCTCTTGTTCTCATTCTCTCTCTCTCTCTCTCTCTCTCTATTGTTCTCTTTCGCTCTCTATTTCTCTTGCTCTCTCTTTCTCTCTCTCTCCCTTCCTCTCTTTCTCTCTCCCTCTCTCTCTTGTTCTCTCTCTCTCTCTCTGTCCCTTCCTCTCTTTAGCTGACAGATACCACAGATGCCACACTCAGATGAGAGTCATGGCGACACAGCACATATCCCATGGGCACATGTTTCACAGAGTGGCTTTATTATCACTGTGATCCAGTGGCTCTCAGTTTAAATGGACTGACTTATATACACTGACTTATATAGCGCCTTATTTCAAAGCGCTTTACAACGGCCTCTCATTCACCCATTCACACACATTCACACACCAATGGCGGCAAGCTACCATGCAAGACGCCGGCCCGCTCATTGGGAGCAATTTGGGGTTCAGACACTTCGACATGTGGCCAGCCGGGGTTCGAACCACCGATCTGCCGACGTTGTGATCATTAGACACCGGCTATACCTCCTGAGCCATAGCCACCTCTAGTTTGTGTATGTCCGTACGCTACTGAGGGGGGCTGAGGCATCTAAACATATATTTCTTGTGGTGTTATTGCGGTTGCGCTGTATAAGGTTATATATTTAGGTTGAATATCTTTAGGCTAAAACTTCTAGTTCTATTTTACCCGGTTGCCCTTTTAGCCACAGCCACCACCTGTCAGTTGTACATTCAGTAGCTGTCAGGCGTGTTTGACTACTTTCTTTTATCAGAGAGAGGGAGAGACACTGCATGGGGCTTATAGTCAGTCAATAGTTCTACTCTGCTCTGTAAGAGAGTTGCCTGGGTAGACATGTTTCAAATGTCAAATGTCAAGTAATGTTTAACAGTTTGCTTGTTCAGGTTTATATGCTCCCTGAGGCTCGATGAAACAAGACAAAACAGAGCTCCCCTCAGCCAACTGGAGTACAAACAATTGTTCGTAATTGTAATTGTCGCCCTTGTGCTCATCTTCATAGTTAACGTTGTAACATCGTTAACACTCACTGTTGTTCTAAAGGGATAATGAGTCATGACCTGGGGTTAACGAGTCATGACCTGGGGTTTGACTGATTGTGTTTATGTGTGCGGAGTGAACACACATGGAGTCCTTTGTTGTATGGAGTTCAGTGATCGATGGTTTTACAAAAAAGTAGTGCATACTTTTGCAAGATGTTGCTCGTATACAGAAGCAATAATCATTAGCTGCACAGCGCACACCATTGCAACTTTGTTATTGTCATTTTGGTGTGTGTGGGAGTGTTTGTGTGTGTGTGGCGAGGAGTGTGTGTTTGTGCGTGTGTGGAGAGGAGTGTGTGTTTGTGCGTGCGTGTGTGTGTGTGTGTGTGTGTCTGTATATCAATATTCCTGATGTTTAAACCTGAGATAGTATATGAACATAATATCTGTGTGATGTTTAAACCTGAGGTAGTACATGAACATAATATCTGATGTTTATGCCAACAGAGGGCGGCCATGCTGTTGGAGGTACGTGGATGAGCGTATCCTTCTGGAAGCATGGAGTCATCAGGGAACGCACAAAGGGATGCCGCGGTGGAGAGGGGGGCCATCCCTCTGGACATCGACAACGTCCACATGCTTCTGCAGGGTCAGTGTCCCCCCCCCCCCCCCAGTCTCACTTACAGAGCCAGAGAGAGTTTTCTGTCGACATGCAAGAGGGACATGAAAGCAACAGTTTATGTCTTGATAGTTTAATGTTTCAGCCTGTTTCTAATGCAGCATTATAGACTTTCTTCCAGGCATTATCATCGATTTGGTGCATCGCTGTCGATTTAGCACAAGCTACCTCCTCCTGTCAATCTAAAACTCAGCTACACCCCCCCCCCCCCCCCCCCTCAGCTACACCCCCCCCCCCCACACACACACACACACCCCCCCCCTGTCGACAAAACGTGGGCTGGGCTACGCCCCCTCGATGTTTCAAAATCCTGAGAACGGCAGCTCTGCTTTCTTCACCCATTTTCTCTCACCCAAGGGGAACGTTGGCACGTCCACACGTACAGTAGCGTATACCCCTGCAGTCTGGACTGGTGTGAGCCTGCCCGGTCCTGTTCTGACTCAGTCTCAGCGTGGTGTTTTGTTGTGTATGTTGAAACGTAAACCCACGAGATATGACTCATATGTCAAGCAGTCGTCCAAAGGGGACGAGACTGGGAGGCTTTTTAAATATCGAGTCCTAATAGGCAATGTGTAATCTGTCATGCTTTATGAAGTCATCATCTTGGGGACGTTCTTACGCTTGCCTTTCAGCGAATAAATCTGACTTAACGGTCTGTTTATCTGTCCAGTTTGGCTTGGCTCTCTGCTCTTTAAGCCCCCTTTCCCCTTCCCTCTCCTTCTCTCTCGCTCTCTCTCTCTCTCTCTCTCTCACTGCACTGTGTGTGTCTCTCTCTCTATCTCTCTCACACTCTCTGTCTCTCTCACACTGTCTCTCTCCCTCTCTCTCTCTGTCTCTCTCTCTCCTTCTCTCTCTCTGTCTCTCTCTCTGTGTGTGTGTCTCTCTCTTTCTCTTTCTCTCTCTCTGTCTCTCTCTCTCTCTTCTTCTCTCTCTCCCTCTCCCCTCTCTCTCCTTCTCTCCTTCTCCCTCCTTCTCTCTCTCTCTTTATGTTGTCTATCTTAAGGGCCATTATTGAGAGGTCTGTCTTCCGATGCTATTCTAGGTTTATGACTGAGCGCTGGTCATTATTGTGTTATATATAGTGCTGACATTATTTAGGAACAATGTTTTCTGGATCTATTTATTCAAAGACTTGTAATTTTCCTCCTCAGCTATGCAATTACCAGACCGTATGATGTTGCTGTGAGGTGATGCTTGCAGAATGCCCCCAACTGACAAGACGGCTTATAAAATAATGGCCTGAAAGTCTGTTTTTCTTTTGCGTGTTTGGAGTCGTAAGGATCGAAGAATGTTGCTAAATATAGTTCACATGGGAACCTGCTGATGTTCTCACCCAGTTCTCATTAGGTCCGTTTCTTCTAGAATAGTACTTCTACTATTTTACATTTACAATTTTGGCATTTTGCAGACGCCTTATTCCAAAGGGACAACAATCGATGCATTTGACTATGCTAGTGAGTCATCAATCCACCAGTCGTAGCAGGAAGAATAATCTAGCTCAGGCCGGGGGCCATTGGCAGTCGTCGTGGTGGAAGAAGAAAGAAAGAAATATATATAGATATATATTAAAAACAAATTTGACACTGGAGAAACAGTACAAGGGGGGAAGTAGAAGTTTTAGGAGACACAGTATAGGGGGAAGCAGGTGTCTCAGGAGACACAGTGCTCGGGGTAGTAGATGTCTCAGGAAGGACAGTATAGGGGGGTAGTAGGTGTCTCAGGAGAAACAGTGCTCGGGGGTAGTAGATGTCTCAGGAGGGACAGTATAGGGGGGTAGTAGATGTCTCAGGAGGGACAGTACAGGGGGGTAGTAGATGTCTCAGGAGGGACAGTACAGGGGGGTAGTAGATGTCTCAGGAGGGACAGTACAGGGGGGTAGTAGATGTCTCAGGAGTGACAGTACAGGGGGGTAGTAGATGTCTCAGGAGGGACAGTACAGGGGGGTAGTAGATGTCTCAGGAGTGACAGTACAGGGGGGTAGTAGATGTCTCAGGAGGGACAGTACAGGGGGGTAGTAGATGTCTCAGGAGGGACAGTACAGGGGGGGTAGTAGATGTCTCAGGAGGAGCAGTTGAGGTGTAACCTGAAAAGATGGGTCTTCAGTCTCCGACAGAAGACTGGGAGTGACTCTGACTTCTACTACAAAGGGACAGGACTACACAAGAAAGAAGGTCTAATACAAACCCAAGCTGGGTAAATATATCTAGGCTGTGTGGCTGTGTGTGTGGCTGTGTGTGTGTGTGTGTGTGTGTGTTTCCACCCAGTGGCACCTTGAGGCACGTGCTCCTGGTGGTGTAACACTGTATACATACCGCTGTCACTGGTGGTGTGATTTCAGTGTTAAATCAATACATGTTACACACCCACACAGACACTCACACTCACTCACACATTTACATACACACACACACACACACACACAGTTACTCTCTCTCACACACACACACACACACACACACACACACACGCACACACACACACACACACACACGTGTGTACAGTAGTAGTAGACCGTGAAACACACTTCCTGTCCTTTGAACATGAGCCTCTGTAGGGTCAGAGGTCAGTGTCTCTCACACTGTCTCGTTTACCTCAGATTAACCCAAGCCTAAGAATGTTACTCTTACACTTGTGTAATGTGACGTAACAATAAGACTTGGAAACTTGAAACTTTGTATCTCTGTGTCTTTCATCCCCAGCACTGTGTCTCATGAGACACCTGCTTCCCCCTATACTGTGTCTCCTAAGATTCCTACATTTCTACTTCCCCCCTTGTACTGTTTCTCCAGTGTCTAAAAAAAAAAAAGTTTCTCTATCTCGATGACTTCCAATGGCCCCTGGCCTGATCTAGATTACTCTTCCTGCTACGACTGGTGAACTGATGATTTACTTGCTTAGTCAAATGTATCGATTGTAAGTCGCTTTGGAATAAGGCATCTGCTAAATGCCAAACATGTAAATGTAAATGTATTTTAGACTGGTGTGTGTTCAGGCAGAGTAGTCTTCTGTAGACAGGCCTGAGGGACCCCCGGGGGCGGGGGGGGGGGGGGCAGGTAGCCCAGGGGTTAGAGAGGCCGGCTAGCAATCGGTAGGTCGCTGGTTCAATCCCCCACCCCAGAAGGGAGGTGAGCTGGGAACCGGAGGGTTGCTGGCATCCTATCTGAAGTCCCTACCACTGCCGTTGTGCCCTTGAGCCAAGGCACTTAACCCCTAACTGAAGATGGCTGACCCTGTGAAGATGGCTGACCCTGTACTTAGAACAGCTCTGTTCAACAACAATAAAGTTGAATCTTAATCTGTTTCTGAAGCAACATAATACACTAGGAATTTCACTTTCACCCAAGCTACTTTCACCCACATCCCTCCAGTGTGAACCGATCTGTGCCTGTCCAGTCCTGTTTTAACTGTTTTCCCATACGACACTGACGCAGCAGGCTTCCATCACAGACTGTCCCATCTCTAGGGATGTTGCACCTGATCCGGATCTAGAAGGGATCATTAAATGAGAGAAAGTGCTGTGATTCCACACCCCTCTTTAGTCGTGGCGTAATGAACTCTCCCGTTTCGTGGTAGCGCCCTCAGGGCTAAGATGCTGCCAGTCTTGTCGGGGCAGGCCCAACTCTCAGGCTTCAGGAGGGGTGGGGCTGAGACGCTCCAGTCACCTGCACCCTAGGAGCTGCAGACTCCTGGTTTGACAAGAACTTTCTGTCCCAATGGTAGATTGATTTAGCTGTTGGGTCTCATACAGGAGCCTCCTGTTGCTATTGAGGAATTACCGTCTATCTTTTTGAGTTTGTTTGAGCAGTGTGAGCAAGGCATGATGGGATGTCTTCAGGAATTAGAGGTTTAGGTGATTTTCATCTAAATCTGTGACACGTTTTTCTCTCAGCTAATGCGGCACTGATGTTCACATCATGGGTGAGTGTACGTTGATGTTTTTGTGTCTCACACTTTTGCAAATGTGTTGATTTAGTGTCTAGCTAGTTTTAATAAGCAAAATCAAATGAGTGCTTTGATAAAGTGTTGTTTGAAAATGTTAATTACAGCGTCTTGCTTCGTCAGCTGTTTATCGAACGACAAATAATTTGGTTAACTCAGAAGAAACAGGTTCTAGACAAGAACTGGAACGGCAATCCCCCTCTCTCTCTCTCTCCCTCTCTCTCTCTCTCTCTCTCTCTCTCTCTCTCTGAGTACTCACATAGTGAGTATGTGCCAACCAATGGGAACCCAATAGCAGTTTGAAATAGCATTTGTCTGCCTCCATGTAGTACAAAGCAGATTTCATTTACATACTGTATTACATAAGGTATTACATACTTTATTCTGGCCGACAGCAGGTAATTATTAGCACTATTACCAGAACTGCCATTGCTACCACTGCTAATCCTGGTACCACTGCAACTGGACCACAACAAATATGATTATAAGAGTTATTACTGTATAACAACATGATACTGAGATGGTGAACTATAAACCACATTCCCTGCTAACTGAAGCACAGCCCTTGGATTAGTGTGATGTGGCTGTCATGATGCTTTTGTGTTTATAGAAAGAACAGGTTGAAGCTGCATTTCTCTGAAGGGCAAGAGGTGGAACACTGGAAAGTTTCCTTTTAAATAAGTGTCACAACTCTCAGCTTTCTCCTTCTTGACACAGGAAAGTTGAACTACGGGGCGGCTGTGGTTCAGGAGGTAGAGGCTGTGGTTCAGGAGGTAGAGGCTGGTGGAGGTAGAGGCTGTGGTTTAGGAGGTAGAGGCTGGTGGAGGTAGAGGCTGTGGTTCAGGAGGTAGAGGCTGTGGTTCAGGAGGTAGAGCCGGCGTCTAATGATCGCAAGGTCAGCAAATCTGTGGTTTGAATCCCGGCTGGCCACATGTCCAGGTGTCCTTGGGCAAGACACTGAACCCCAAATTGCTCCCAATGAGCGGGCCGGCGCCTTGCATAGTAGCTTGCCGCCATTGGTGTGTGAATGGGTGAATGAGAGGCCGTTGTAAAGAGCTTTGGAGTAAGGAGCTATATAAGTCAGTCCATTTACCATTTACCTATGAGAGCATTACATACCCAATCTAACTTTGTCAGCGAACGATCGGACGATCTACGTCTATTTTTGGGAAGTTTGTTACCTTATTAGTCAGTCTGGTCACACGCTTGGAACCGGTCCTGCATGATTTAACATTAGACACCGACACAAGCCAAGACGGGCCTGCTGTAGAACAGCTTAATGAGGAGACTCCTCAGTCAGTCTGCCCGTGTATCACACAGCTCAGTAGAGCAGGACCCGGGGGCTCGACCACGGAGTAGTGGATCAGGTTTGTTTTGTCAGGGGTTTAGGGGTTGTGGAAGAGGAGGTGTTGGATCAAGCGTTCCACCCCAACAACCTGGTGTACTGTTAAGGGAGGTTGGGGGGACTAGGAGATCCAAAGTAAGAGATCTGTATTCTGGAGGGGGTTCGAGGTGCTTATAGAAGACAGGAGGGGTTTGAGGTGCTTATCGAAGACAGGAAGGTGTTTCAGAAGTCTGCTAAGGGGCGATGGAGATTGAGGAGGGGATTTTATCTGAGGCGTTTCACGCTGTCGCAGAGCTGGTCGACTTTGTAGAGATTTACACTGGTGAGTGAGCGGGTTTCTGTTGGTGAAGCTGGTAGCCCTGGTTGTCAATGTTATACTTTTATGTTTGAGGGAAATGTTTTGTTGGTTTTTTACTGCTACGGATCTGCCACAAACAAATGAGTTTCAGTTTATTTATATTTCCTTTAAGGCCTTGTAGAAGCAATATACGGTATTCTGTGCTATCTGTCTGTGTATCCATCAGTGTTTTATGTACGATGTGATTTAAGTCTCCTTGTTTATTTTTGATCCTCTTACTTTCACAGTGGAGCAAGAACAAATTCAGAAGAGGACCTTCACCAACTGGATCAATGCTCAACTGTCCAAGGTAAGAAGGACGTCACTGACACAGCAATGTTTTGATGGGAGGGACCCACACACCCACCTGGGGAGACACACACACCCACCTTGGGGGGACTCACACACCCACCAGGGGAGAGAGAGGGAAGAGTTCCTCTTCTGCCTGTGGTAGAGGTCAGCTGTGCATGTGACGAGGGAGGGAGGGGGAGGGAGGGCGAGGGGCGCTGGGGAACCATGTAAATATAGCTACTTGGAGCAGAGTTCACAGCCCTCAGACAGACAGCGACAGACGTCCACCCCCACCCACCTCCCCCCACCAACATGGAGGCTAGCCAGCAGCAGTGGGCAGAGTGTCAGGATTGTACAGACACCCACGAGACACAAGCCAATACCACCAGCTTGGTTGAGCTAATTGCTCATTTCCCCTTGTGGCAGTTTTGTTTTCAAGTTTTCAGTTTGTAATTATGCAGTATTGTATATTATGCAAAATTATGAGATTCACCACTTAATGAACCTCGATGTCTTCTGTCTGCAGAATAACATCACGTACTACAGTATACGCTATGCTCTTGTGAACGTACTGTAAAAGCTCTGTCGATAAGTGATGCGTTGTGTATAGTGGCGACTGTGCCTAACTGTGTCTGGTGAAGGAGACTAAGGCATCTGTATAAATAGAGCTCCGGACGTCATGTGACTCGAGTCACAAAACTTTGTTTACGGCGCCATATTGGCAGAATAGAAAACAATGGATGCAGCACCAGTGCCAGTGGCAACTTCAGACCATCTGAGTTTACGTCCCACTTCACTGACCAAGATAAAGAACGCTACATCGCTAAACTAAATAGATTGAACATCACCGACCCTTATAACGCCCCCTGCGTACTATTCAAGCCATTAGAAAACGAAAACGCAAGCTAGTTGCCTGCTAGGCTAAGTTAACGTTAGGTAATGTTATGTCCCGTTACATGTGGCCTAATCTCACCCAGAGTTAGTAGTACTTCTAATCGCTTCACATAGCAAACAGTATAAGTAAGTAAGTAAAGCAAACAGTATGCCCATCACCTACATATTTATTATGATCAAGCAGCAGAAATGTGTAGCCTTCTGTCTACTCCCCCTGTCCTCTCACAGGTATCAGTTCACCCATCAATCCCCATTGTCTATAGTTGAATAAATCAACATTGTGAAACTTATAACATGTCTTTCTAGTTTGTCTTACATTAACAGTGCTTTAACAGTTGTCACCCTACACAGTATTAGGCTGTCTGCATTCAGAGCATGGCATACTTGTGTCCTACAAAAACATGGAATCACGGGACCGCAAAAAACATGGAATATGTCACAAGCATCATCTTTATTTCACTTTTGAACATCGTCAGTAGCATGTCACACCTGTTGGGACAGTTTAGGTGTTCACTGGAAGGGTACAACAGACTCACAAGGATTTGTAAGAGCACAGCATAGGCTGCTGTATACAGACCGGATAGCATTAGCTTCTAAGACTGACGTTAGCTAATACTAAAGGCCGGTTTAGGCTTCTGCGTCGAATTTACGTCGAGCTTACGTAAATTCTTACGTAGGTCTCGCAATTTACACTTCTGCGTAGGCCGCGCTGCAATTACACCGTCACATCGCTAGGTGGCAGTGTGTTTTCAGCCCCTGTGCTGTGCCTCTTCCGGTTAGGAACTCAACGGAGCTCAAAGCTCTAAGCGGCATAATAGCGATCTTTTTGTTGTTATGTTGTTGTAAATAAAAGTTCTATGATGCATTGAAATGACATTAAACTAAGATAATACGATGGTTATCATAATTTTTCAAATCTTTATTAATAAGTAATTACAGAAAAGGTGAATGACATTTCTGTCATGACTTCCGCATTTTGGGCGACGAGAGAGTCGGAATCTTGTCTGAATCATGTGCTACCAAGCGGACCAATCACAGAGCTTACGGTTACGTGCGCTCTGACGCGTGGATAGATTTTTTGAGAGGAGCACGTCCAGGCTACGCACGTCCACGCGGGACTACGTAAGCTTACGCGTAGCCTACGGCGTCGACTTTACGCAGAAGCCTAAACCGGCCTTAACACTATTTGCCGGCCTTCTGCAAACGTATCTGAGACCAAACCGGGCTACTTGATTGATTGATTGATTGAAAACTTTATTAGAAGATTTGCAGAAGTAGGTACATGAAAGTACATATTACATACATGGTCAACTAACAGGATAAAAACCCAAGAAAGCCACTGGCTTATTTCAATTGGGGTCCTTGATTCTCAATTCATCGTTACATGTAAGACAGACAAAACAAACTAGTACTATCTACAAGATAATACAGACAAATAACTATTACTATCTATAAGATAAAAATACATCCATCATGGGAAGAACAATACAACAAAACATCAGGTATGTACAGCGGGTAGGACAGGTGGGGACATACACCACAGGTGGGGGCGGGGGACAAAACACAAAGTATGTACAGTGGGTAGTTCGGGTCTTTTAATCTGATTTTTGATTTAGAGGGTCCAGTTACGGACTGCAGCCTCCTGTAAATGTTTTTTGAGAGTGGTTTTGAAGGTGGGCAGTGTTTTGCACTCCAGTGTTTCCTCTACATGCATTTCATCGTGGCGGACCGCCACGATGGAATTTCCTCCGCCACCATTCAGATTTCTCAAAAAAAAAAAAAAAAAAAAATTTTAGGCCGCTTTTCAGACCTTCACATCGCTAGACACACCCACAAGCGGGAAGCGACGCGCTTGCAAAACTGTTTTGTGATTGGTCGAATACATCTAGGCTGCGTGTAGTCTACAAACTACTTCAAATGTTACAATATGCGCGACGACGGTGCTGGATCCTGGATCTGTGCATCGGTGTGCAGGAAGAACACGGAGCAGGCGCCAGACCAGACTAGATGATCGTGGAGTGAAGATATTATGAAAGTGTACGTGCTTGTCGATCACCCGTCGCATCGCGTACGCTTTAATAATCTCTTCACTCCACAATCATCTAGTCTGGTCTGGCGCCTGCTCCGTCTGTTTTTCTTCCTGCACACAGGTAAACAGATCCAGGATCCAGCAGCGTCTTCGGGCTCGCGCAAACAAACCCGGCGAATTTTTTTACTTGCCCCAGGCAAGCGTTACTGTTGAACCCTGCTGATACATGATTCTTCCCTGCACATTGACAATGTTTTCTCTCTCCTCTTTCTTCTGCGTTGTGAAGGGATCCACTGCAGCGTACACGAAAAGCGGCTACTGTGTCAACCGCTTCCCATAATAGTTACAACAACCATAAAGCCTCCATAATGATAATGAAAAGAAGGGGAGACGAATTTTTTATTGACAACGGAATTACATGCTGGAAAAACATGCAGACTGAAATTACGTCGTTGTTTTGAGCGCGCGTGCGCGTTTCATGCGCGTGCACGCGAAAAAAATCGCGGCCGCGCGCTGCGCGCGCGCAGTCAACGCTACCCGCCACCATGGTAAAAATTCCTGGAGGAAACACTGCACTCCTTTAAGATTATAGGAAGGGCGTTCCACATTTTTACTGCATAGTTTGCAAACGAGTTTAACCCCTTGTTTGTGGTGCAACGCGGTTGAACGTGGTTCGTGGAGCTTCCTCTGGTGTTGTATGTGTGGACGTTGTTCACTTTTTGGAAGTATGTTGACAGGTACTTGGGTGTCTTTGTGGTGTAGCGTATCTTGAAGACCAGGCCCAGTGCAAGCTGCTGCACTCTGTCAACTACTCGTAGCCAATCAAGGCTAAAAAAATGAGCAGCGGTTAGATGTGTCCTAGGGTTGAGGCCTAGCAGAAGCCTAACCAGTTTATTTTGGGCTGTCTGGAGTCTTGTTTTATGGGCCTTTGTGGTTCTATAGTACCATGATGTTACGGCATAGTCGAAGTGACATTGAATGAGAGCTCCTGATAGGGTCCTCAGTGTGTTTTTACTGACAAGTGAGGATATCCTGTACAAGAATCTAGTTCTATGGTTCACTTTTTTGATTACTTTTGCTGCCATTTTATCTCCGGAAAGATTTGCCTCTAAGATGGAGCCCAGGTATGTAATATCCTCTTTTCTTGTGATATTAATGTTACCCACTTTTATTTTAAAATGTTCAGCCTTTCTGAGTTTAGATGGGGATCCGTATAGGATGGTTTCAGTTTTACCTAGGTGTATTGATAGTTTATTGTCAGCTAGCCAGATGCAGATTCTACTCAGTTCAGTGCTTAGCGCTTTTTCCACCTGCAATATGTCCCTGTCAGAGACCAGCAGAGCCGAGTCATCCGCGAACAGGAACAAATTGCAATCACATGCTGATGACATGTCATTCACATATATTAGGAACAGTAAGGGTCCCAATATGCTTCCTTGTGGAACGCCGCAGGTCACTGGGAGGGGGGGGGACAGTGTTCCGTTCACACTAACCACCTGTTCCCTCCCCTCTAAGTAGGATTGCATCCAGCTCACCGATGTTCTATCGAACCCAATTGCTTTCAGTTTATCTAACAATATGTGGTGATCTACTGTGTCGAAGGCCTTCTGGAGGTCCAGCATGACCATGCCGCAGTACTTGCCCGAGTCCACCTCATGGTTGATGTGGTCGTTCAAATAGAGAAGGCATGTGTCAGTGGAATGGGATGTTCTGAATCCTGATTGAAATTCATACATCCCTAACCCTTCGGTAAGGTACCTATCAACCTGTTCATAAACTATTTTTTCCATAAGTTTCGAGATGGAATTAAGAATAGAAACAGGTCGGTAGTTGCCTGGGTCTAATTTGCTTCCTTTTTTATACAGTGGGGTTACCCTTGCTATTTTAAAGTCAAGGGGGACGTGTCCCTGTTTGATGGAGAGGTTTATTATGTGGGTGATGATTGGGGTAATGGAGGCAGCTGAGTCTTTTAGAAATCTGGCTGGAATATTGTCATGGCCCGTGGCCTTTTCTGAGTGTAGAGCGCCCAGCTTTTTAAACACCTCATCGTTTGACACCATGGAGAGTTTAAAATCATCTTTGCGTACACCCAGTTTATTGTAGAACGCACGGATGTGCTCTACACCATAACGCCCTGAGTGGGGTGGTAGGTTGTTAACTAATTTAGTGGCTATGGTTGTAAAGAAAGTGTTTAAGCACTTAGCCACATCCAGCTTGTCTGTAAGGAGAGAATCTCCAGATTTTATGCTGATGTTTGTAGACCTGGTTTTGAGTTTTTGGCTGCAACCTAGTTGGCTATTAAGTAGCTTCCAAAGGTCACGTGGTTTGTTTAAGTTTTCTTCGATTTTGTTATCGAGGTATTCTTTCTTAGCAGATTTGGTCATGGTAATTACCTGATTGCATAGTTTGTTGCATTGTTTTTTAATTTTCTCTTAACTGCAAAAGATCCTCCCGCAACAGAATATGTCCACTATGCAGTGAAATCGGCGAAAATTAGCTTTAATAATAATGGAAGAGTGGACGCTCTCCCGCTTTCTACTCCCGTTTCTATCATGCCAAAATGGCGGCGTTAAGGACCATTACCGGTACTCGGATTTCCGGGTTGCGTGACGTCAACATCGCTTGTTAAGTCGTGACGTGTTTCCGGGTCCAAAGTTGGCTGAGGCGCTGTCTTCGAAATGCTGAAATAATAATAATAATAAATTATATTTATATAGCGCTTTTCCGAGGCTCAAATACCCTGACAATATGGAGAAAACGGGAAAGTGCTGTGTCCCTTGTTGTATGAATAGATCCGAGTCTAAAAAACGATTAAACTGTCATTCTACCGCTGTAGTTCACTGGTACTCTGGTGCGGGGAATTTCTGGTTTGGACCCGGAAATGGCTAAACGTCACTTTTGACGTCAGACTTAACAAGCGGATAGGCTGTGTTCGTGAATTCGCTCTGTGTGCTGGAGCTCACATTGGGTTCAACCTCATAAAGGGACCAAGTAATTTGATTGGACGAGAGGCATTCCATGAGTGCTGATCAGATTTCCCGAGCGAATTTAAGAACACAGCCATATAACTGCCATTTAGCTGATGCTTTCATCCAAAGCGACTTACATTGCAGTGAGTGCATACATTTCAGTATATATGGTCCCAGCAGGAATCAAACCCACAACCTAAGCGTTATTAGCGCCATGCTCTACCAACTGAGCCAGAGGAAATGTGTTTTCCGTTTCTTTGCATATTATGAAAGTTGAAGTGTTGAAGAGCCCACTTTTTTATGATTTATAGTTTTTATTATTTTCAATAAACAGACAATGAACAGACATACATCACAAGTAACAGTTGACGTTGGACAATAAATTAAAAAGACAAATAATAGACACAACAAAACATGAAGGTGATGTACAGCAATATAAATCTACAGCTTTGTCTAACAATCCTACTTATGGCAGTTTACTTTCACGTTTTGGGATATTGCTATTTATACATAAATGAAAGTAAATAAAACAATTTAAAAATATTGCTATTTACATGAGCTGGAGTTGCCATTATTTCTCAATATATGAGTGATACTGCCCCCATTTCAAGCGGTAATCCTCCACCTTCTCTAGCAGCCTATATGATAATTGTTCTAAGGCTGCCAGCTGCCCAAGAGAAATGTGCCACAGAGACGGTGCTGGTGCTGATGAGGCCCTCCACTCTTTAACCAATAGTTTCCGTCCTAGCATTAACGCAGTCTGGATCCAATTGGCGAGTGGTGGAGTCACCTCACTTAATGCTTTGGGGTCACCCAAAATAAAAAGACTGGGGGTGAACGGAATGTCAAGGCCAACAATTTTTTCCAGAAAACCATGTATGGCTAGCCAAAACTCCTGGGTTTTTGGACATCCCCAAAGCATATGCACTAGAGTACCATTCCTGTCACTACACCTCCAGCACTCCGAGCTGTCAACCAGACCCACTCTATGTAGCCTGGATGGTGTCCAGTAGATTCTATTAATAATCTTGAATTGGATCAATCTCGTTCGGAGTTCCCTTGACATTTTTTCCCATTCTTGAGAATTCTTCCCCATTCTGCCTCTGTAAATGATACCTTTAAATCTGTTTCCCATGCTAGTTTAAGGGACCATATGTTTGGGTCTGAGGCCACTAGGATCCTCGAGTAGTAAGCAGAGGCTTCATGACCTAGTCCAAAAATGTTCAAAAACCATTCAAGTGTATCACCACTAGGTGGGGCAATTGTGGGGGAGTCAAATGTTTGCACCATTAAGTGTCTTAGCTGTAGATACTTCCAAAATTGATTTTATGGTAAATCAAATTCCCTTCTAAGAGCCTCAAAAGATTTTAGCGTTCCATCCTGATATAGGTCTCCTAGAACTTCGATACCTTTTTGAAACCAGGGCTTCCAAAAGAAGGGCGATTTATCTATACACAGCTTAGGGTTCAGCCAGATCCCAGCAGACTGGTGAAGATAGGGGTAAAATTTAAAGATGTAAGCGACTCTCTTCCAAACCCATTGTATATGGGACAAAATAGGGTGCGATCGATTCTCTTGGGCTAGTCTGGCCGTAATACAGCACCTGAGTGCCAGAGGGGTGCAGATGGTACTTTCAATATGGAACCACGGGGGGGCTCTCTCTGGAGGCAGAGTCCAGTGTGCCATGTGCCTGAGAGTGAAAGCATAATGGTAATATAACAGGTTAGGAACACCAAGACCTCCTCGGTCTACAGGCCTCTGCAGTTTCCGCAGGCTCATTCTAGGACGTTTGTTGTTCCATAAGAATTTATTACAAATTTGATCAAATTGTTTAAAATAGTGTAGTGGGATTCGGACTGGGAGAGCTTGTAACAGGTAGTTAAATTTAGGAACACAGGTCATCTTAATTATATTTACTTTGCCCCACATGGAGAGAAATAGTGGAGACCACCGCTCTACATCTGCCCGCAGTTTATCCAATAGGGGAACAAAGTTTATTTTAACTAAGTCAGCCAGTAAGGGGGGGAATGTTAGGCCAAGATATCTAATGCCTTTCTTAGGCCAAGAAAAGGTGCCTGCTTGAAAGAGGGATTTGGGACAATATGGCGAGAGAGGAAGAGCCTCCGACTTTGTCCAGTTCACTTTATAACCTGAAATAGATGAAAACTTGTCAATGATTCTAAATAGGGAGGAAAGAGAGCGTTCTGGATCTGAGACAAATAAAAGAATGTCATCCGCATATAGCATCAGTTTATGACATCTATCACCGATTTGAATACCTGGAAACGTGGGTTCTCTCCGGATAGCCATTGCTAACGGTTCGAGAGCAACAGCGAAGAGCAGGGGGGAGAGGGGGTCCCCCTGTCTCGTACCCCTACCCAGCTCAAAGGGAGATGACATGATGCCATTGGTAAGCACTGATGCCGTAGGGTTAGTATATATAAGACTAATCCACTCTATAAACTTCTTGCTGAAACCAAAGCATTCCAGGGCGGAGAGCAAGTATTGCCACTCCACCCTGTCGAACGCCTTCTCAGCGTCCAACGAGATGGCGGCCATGGGAGAGGCATTGTCCCGAGTGGCCCACATAATATCAACAAATCTCCTAACATTGTCTGCAGAGGAACGGGAGCGTATAAAACCGACCTGGTCGGGGTGAATCAGAGAGTTTATCACCTTGTCAAGGCGGTTAGCCAGAATTTTTGATAATATCTTACTATCGCAGGAGGTTAAACTGATAGGTCTAAAATTCTTACAATCTAAAGGGTCCTTCCCTTCCTTCAAAATAAGGGTAATAATGGCCTCCGATAGAGTAGGAGGAAGTTTTCCCTTTTCCAGGGCTTCATTATAGGTGTTTAGTAGTAATGGAGCAAGTTCTTTGGAGTAGGCCTTGTAGAACTCGGCCGTGAAGCCATCTACACCTGGCGCTTTACTTGAAGGTAGGTGCTTAATAACGTCAACTATCTCCTCAATAGTAATATGTGAGTCAAGACCCCACTTGATATAACAAACAGTTTTAGGATCACTAAATACTTATCATTTGTTAATTGTATTCACTGTCTCGTCTGCCGTAGGCTACTGGGTAAGTGATACATGGCTTGTAAACAAACGTACGTTTTAGGACATGTTCAAAAGCAAGGACTGTGTGATCATTATTATTATTATTATCATGTCTATCAGCGTGTTGTGATGTGCTGAACATTCAGTTAGATGTTTGTGGCGAAGTTCCTTTTTAGCGCTAGCCTACTAGCAACTAGATGTTGTCTTCTACATGTCCGTTTCCACAGAGGACCAGGAAGTGGGTGTTGTTGTGTGTGTTGTGTTGACTTCTACATCTACAGAGGAGCAGGAAGTGTGTGTTGTGTTGACTTCTACATGTACGTTTCCACAGAGGAGCAGAAAGTGTGTGTTGTGTTCACCTATCTGTGTGTGTTGTGTTGACCTCTACAACTACAGAGGAGCAGGAAGTGTGTGTTGTGTTGACCTATCTGTGTGTGTTGTGTTGACTTCTACATGTACGTTTCCACAGAGGAGCAGAAAGTGTGTGTTGTGTTCACCTATCTGTGTGTGTTGTGTTGACCTCTACAACTACAGAGGAACAGGAAGTGTGTGTTGTGTTGACCTATCTGTGTGTGTTGTGTTGACTTCTACATCTCCGTGTCCACAGATGACCAGGAAGTGTGTGTTTTTGTGTGTGTTGTGAGGAGCAGGAAGTGTGTGTTGTGTTGACCTCTACATCTCCTGTCCTCAGAGGAGGCCTCCCTGCATGGTTCTGGACCTCTTCATGGACTTCCGTGACGGGTCGAAGCTGCTGGACCTGCTGGAGGTGATGAGCGGCCAGCGCATGGTGAGTCTCTCGTTTAATTAATAATAATAATAATAATAATAATAATAATAATGCATTTTATGTGTATTGCACTTTTAGAGTGCTACAGAGTAAAAAAAAAAAAGAAAAAAAAAAAAAGCCTGAAAACACAAGTTAAAAACAAGCCTTTTTGAATAAAAAGATGTTTAGGCCTGTCTTAAAAGAGTCCAGGCTCTATACTGCCCTTAGCTGTTTTACAGTTTTGGCATTTAGTAGACGCCTTATTCCAAAGCGACTTACAATCGATACATTTGACTAAGCAAGTGAATCATCAATCCACCAGTTGTAGCAGGAAGAGTAATCTAGCTCAGGCCAGGGGCCATTGGCAGTCGTCCTGATAGAAGAAGAAA
>NC_137674.1:36245428-36310428 GCF_963989245.1 Nansenia antarctica
TGTAAGTCATGCATTTTTCCATGTTTCCCTTTGATGGCATATGACGCCGTAAATGTAACTAAAGTTCAGCCACGAAGTTGTTGCACTGTTGTCCTATATCAGTGCAGACTGGCAGGATAGGAGCACAGGTTTCATACAGATTAGAGTGCCGTTATTCTGTCATGGTCTGATAATGAAGCATTGTTCTTTTTTATTTGATGACTTGTTTGATCGATTGATAGTGTAAAAACATAAGTTGTGAATGAATCGCGAGCGTCAATGCTTTTTTATGATGCTACTGATGACGTATCAGGGTCTTGAAGGGTTGTCCCATTTCACAGGGAATGATTTCAACCACTATGGCTTGTGTCTCTGTTCCCGAGGCCTTGGCTCAAAAGCGAGTGGCACTCGAAAACGAGCCATAAAATGGAATCGGGATTGGGCCTATAGGTCCTCTGTTTACCCCTCCCTCACAGATCCTACTGTCTATCTGTACCCCCCCCCCCCCCCCCCCTCACAGATCCTACTGTCTATAGGTCCTCTGTTTACCCTTCCCTCACAGATCCTACTGTCTATCTGTACCCCCCCCCCCCCTCACAGATCCTACTGTCTATAAGTCCTCTGTTACCCCCCCCCCCTCACAGATCCTACTGTCTATCTGTACCCCCCCCTCACAGATCCTACTGTCTATAGGTCCTCTGTTTACCCCTCCCTCACAGATCCTACTGTCTATCTGTACCCCCCCCCCCCCCCTCACAGATCCAACTGTCTATAGGTCCTCTGTTTACCCCCCTGCTCACAGATCCTACTGTCTATCTGTACCCCCCCCTCACAGATCCTACTGTCTATAAGTCCTCTGTTTCACCTCTGTCATTCAGACATACTGGCTGCGTTCGTAAATTCGCTCTGGAAATCTGATCAGCACGCATTGGAATGCCTCTGGAATGTCCACTAACATTTCTTGGTCCCCTTTTGGACCCCCTAGTGTGCGCTCCGGCGAGTTTACGAACTCGCTTACGAACTCACTCCGAGCGAGTTTACGAACACAGCCATTGTGTGTTCCAGGGTGCTGGCATGTTATTATGAAACCGACCGATTCCTTTGTGTCTTTTTCTCACAGAGCTATAATTGTACATCTCTTTGTACGTCTATTTTGTATGTTTTGAAACAGGTGTTTCATGATGTCTCTTGATCTGATCCCATTGTTTTGGGATGTAATAATTACCCAGAGAGCAATGCGGCAATGCAGGATCAACATTTACTGTAGTTGGCACACACGCATACACACACACACACACACACGCACACGCGCATACACACACCCACACACACACGCACGGACACACACACACACACACACACACACTTACTATAGTTGATAAACAAGGAAACGATAGACATCAAACACAATGCTGCAGATGACTCACATCACTCCTCCTGACACTCCTCCACATCTTTAAGACACGCCAAGAAAGCAGCTTCATAAATCCTTTTATCAGCCTTCAGAAAGTCATCACTGCAACCAACGCCAAGATGACCTTACGTTAAATGTCAGAGCGATTAAAGTTCTGATTCTCGGGTTGACAACCTGTCCACCCTGTTTGTGTGTGTGTGTGAGTGTGAGTGTGTGAGTGTGAGTGTGAGTGTGAGTGTGAGTGTGTGTGTGTGTGTGTGTGTGTGTGTAGTGTGTGTGTGTGTGTAGTGTGTGTGTGTGTGTGTGTGTGTAGTGTGTGAGAGAGCGCTAGCTCAAAGCCGCGTGAGGGTGTGTCCCCCTCACCTTTAAACAGATGAATGGCTGGTTCCCAGGGTGGCGGTAATTCCTTCCACTAAGACCCGGGGTATCGTTTGTCATGTCCCAGAGCCCAACATGCCAGATTTGTCATACCAGCTCCACTGTTCAGATCGGGTTTCAAACCCTGCCGTGTTTCAATCCGGTTGTGTTTCCACCGTCCCGCTCAGCGCAGTTAGATAGCTGTCTGATCTATAGAATAGTTAGTTCACTATCTGTACTCGCTGTCTGATCTATAGAATAGTTAGTTCACTATCTGTACTAGCTGTCTGATATATAGGATAGTTAGTTCACTATCTGTACTCACTGTCTGATCTATAGGATAGTTAGTTCACTATCTGTACTAGCTGTCTGATCTATAGGATGGTTAGTTCACTATCTGTACTAGCTGTCTGGTCTATAGGATAGTTAGTTCACTATCTGTACTAGCTGTCTGGTCTATATGATAGTTCTATCTGTTCTAGCTGTCTGGTCTATAGGATAGTTCTATCTGTTCTAGCTGTCTGATCTATAGGATAGTTCAGGAGTCACTGGAGGGGCCCTGTAAATTAATCTCATATGATTGAGTGGAGTTATGCATGATACATTATTTGCCCTCTCATAAAGCCCCATTCACCATTATGTCACACTCTGTTTGTGTAATAGAGTGTTATAGACAGTCTACTACTGTAAGCTACTGAGATGCTAACCCACGGAATGTCTGGTTGATGCGCCGTGCATTCTAGTTTAATTGTCGTTGCTTTCTGATACAGGATCCGTAGACGTTGATTTGCAGTATAATAATCGTTTATTGCTTCCATACATGCCAACAAATGCCGTACTCACTTGTGCAGAAACAAAACAACAACAAACTCAGCGCTTTCATTTTTCTGAATAAAAGTCCGAAAATGTTGGCGACTTGTTCCCGGTTTTGCCAGCTGCTGTCACATTTTTTGCAGAGAGTTGGAACAGGATCAGTGTTATTGATCCATTATATTATTGGATCAATAATTACATTGCCTAGCCGTTCACTGTGCTGTCTGTCCTCTGGCTAGGCTCGCCTGCTCCAACCCGTAGGCCTCCCTATCAGACCAGCTCCCTCTGCTATCCCAGAACCCACCAGAGCTGCTGCTACTGCGGTAAACCTGTGTTCCTCCGCCCACAACCAAGGCCCCCCCTCCATAAACCCTCTAAAACATCTTAACTGCCCCTTAACGTGACACTTAACAGCCTGGCTGTTTCACAAGACTGCTGTTTATTTGGATACGTCCGAAAAAACAACATTAAAATGTACAGTAAACCTCAACTTATCAACTCACGGAGAGAACCATACCAACCACAGTAGCATCGAGCTAACGGCTAACCTAAAAACCTTACCAACCACAGTAGCATCGAGCTAACGGCTAACCTAAGAACCATACCAACCACAGTAGCATCGAGCTAACGGCTAACCTAAGAACCTTACCAACCACAGTAGCATTGAGCTAACGGCTAACCTAAAAACTTCAACTGGAGAGGGCAGGACTCAACTAGAGTCTCCTCAGGAGAAAAAGAGAGATTCCTGTCTTGATTATTACACCTAACTAACTGAAGAGGTCCCTGGTACTTAACACTAGAACAGCCATGGTGGGGTCACGGTGACCCTGTGAGTAAAATCTTTGCATTCGATCAAATTTCAGGTTCCTCCTTTCATGACTTTTTCTCTTAGTGCGTTCTACCACCCAGTATCCTTACATTTGCAAAATCACATCAGGATTTGCTATTATAAAGCTATTTTGCTGTGTAGGAGGCAGGCTAATTTACAAGACGACCAACTAGTGGTCGTTGTGTGTAAATGGCAGCTTTCCATTGTAAAGACTATGGTCATTTGACCCCCGAGGCGGCTCTTATCGTGGGTAAAAAAGGCATGGCTGTTCTAGTGTTAATCTTTAGGACTGATGGTGTAACCAGGGAGTAGCTAAAAGGACTGTAGGATTTAGGAAGGGGCTGGTTATCTAACTAACTCTAAGCTAAATAGGCAGTGTAGGAGGATACAGGCAGGGGGCGCCAGCAAACCGTTAGACTAGCAGTTACTATCGTTAGCATTAGCATGGGAATTAGCATTAGCATTAACATTGGAATTAGCATTAGCATTAGCCTTGGAATTAGCATTAGCATTAGCCTTGGAATTAGCATTAGCATTAGCCTTGGAATTAGCATTAGCATACAAACAACTAACACACGGTAACGGTATCACATATGAACAAACACATTTATTTACATAACTGATGTATACATCCCCCGATATATACACTCCCTCCCCGCCGGCCACACACACACTCACTCACTCATAGTATCTGGCCTGAACAGGCTTATAGTCCCGGACTGTGGTGCGCGTTGAGGCCTGGTCGGATGGCATGTGCGTCGAGGAAGGTAGCAGACAAAAGGGGGGGGGTGACGTAGCAACGCGGAGGGAAAGGGCCTTCTTCGTGGTCCACGACGAGGTGAAGGGCCCAGGTCCGGTGGTCCACGTCGAAGCTCCGATGGAGTCAGCGTTCGGTCGCAGTCCGCTCGTGGAGGCGACGATTCTGTCCAGTTTGGCGTCTCGCGTGGTCCAACGTTAACAGCCGGCTGCTGGCAAGGCTGTCTAACGGGGACACAACTAAACTGGGCTACAGTGGTAAACGCAATAATCACTTTCCTGGCGTCTTCAGCTGCTGCACGGTGTGCGTGTTACTGAATCCGCCATCTTAGATTGACTTCTCGTTACTCTCTCTCGTTTGGTCTCTCTCGTTCTGATTCTCATCACACACTGACTCACGGACCACTTCCGTCTCTTATATATACACCACCGAACCTAGCATCCGGGTCACGGACACACCCCGGATATACTACGTCATCAAACATATACATAAACATTACAATAATAATACATACACCTTCATGAAACGTACAGAAATAGTATGGAAAATAAGAAAGGAAATAACAGGGCAAAAGGGCTGAATTTCGGGTAAACTAAAACTGGCTCTAAACTGTGGGCCTTCACAACAGCCGCCCCATGAAACCCTCGGTTTCAGTTAACTAAGGAAGGCACACTGGCTAGGCTGCTCTAGCAGCGTGAGGTAGGAGGTGACAGTGTCCTTGGTAATTTGAGGGAGCTCAATCAGGCGTGCCACAGGTCGGGTGTAAGTGCGACCACCAACGTCCACGATGGCCGTCCGCACCCTTCCATCCGGACCCGGCAGGACCTTGGTCACTCTGCCTGTCTGCCAGGCGGCGCGTGGAAGGGACTGGTCGATCACCAGTACCACGGCACCTTCGGACAAGTTGTCTCTCTCCCTCAGCAGAGTCTTCTGCTTCTCCTCCTTCTCCAGGGCGCGGATGTGCTCCTCGAAGCAGATCAGAGCGTCTTCCTTGTCCATGTTCTGCAGCTCCTCGTACTCAGCGAAGGTGGGGTTGTCCAGCAGGTACTGCTGGGCCTCGGACCAGGTGGTGCGGTAGGTGACGTTGGCCATGTTGTCCAGAATGCTCTTCAGCGCCTCCCAGTTCCTCTTCCTGAGCTGCTTGGCTTGTTCCTTCTCCTTCTTAGCCTTGTAGGCCTTAAACGCTTGCTTCTTCTCCCTCAGCTTGGGCAGGGCGCCGTAGCGTGGGTCGTTGATGATCATTCTCATGGCTTGCTCCCATGACGCGTCGGATGAAACACCATTCTCCTTCAGAAGCTCTTTGAAGGCCTGCTTGGCCTCCTCTTTTGGGTTCCACTTGTACGTTTTCTTCGGCAACTCCGGCCTTTCCTCCTTGGAGGCGTCTACAATACTGGCTGAGACCTCCATGGCTGACGTGTACTCGACGGAGTTGACGGGTGCGTCAATGCTGACCTCGGCCACGTGAGGGTGCATGGCCACCTGCAGGTGTTCCTCGGCAACAGCTGTTGCCGCCATGGCCTCCATGTCCATCATGGTCGCCATGGTAGCAGCAGGATCAACCTGAAGAGTGGGGACGGGGGCGGTGCCAGGAGCTGCAGCTTCTACCGTCCCATTCTCCTCCGCTTTGATCATCGCTTCCAGATCTTCCAGCTCTTTGGGCTTGGTCCACCGGGACTCCTTAGTCTGGGAGTTGTAGTAGTAAGGCTTTCCCGTGTCAGACTTGTACTCCTTCCACGGGCACTTAGACAACATTTGCTCAGCAGGAGATTTCAGGTCGTCTGGTTTCTCCCATGAGGACTGTTTAGTCTCTGTGTTGTAGAAGTAGGTCTTCCCATCCAGAGACTTATGCTCTGTCCACAGAGACTTCTTCTTTGGTTGGTCATCCTGTGGTGAACCATTTGTGGTACGAACTGTTCCAGGTGCACTGGCAGCAATAGATTCCACTCCAGGCGGTCCGGTTGGTTGGTTTGCTTCTTCGGTTCGGACATGGAGGGATGACGTAGCTCTCCCGTCTCTATCTCTCCCCTCGGTAGCGCCTTGGAGGGCCCACCCAAGCGCAGTCTTAACAGCCATCGGGCAGCCTCGTGGTCCTCTCAGCGGAGGACGGAGCGACACGATCAGTTCAGCGTTGTCCGAGCCGATGAGAAGGGTTGGCTCCGCTCCTTCTATCGGATGTAGGTCTACTCGCCGTAGGTGGGAATATCTTGCGCGTAATCTCTCCAGGGGGTAGTCGTAGCGGGAGAGCGCTAGCTGGTCTGCGGTGAAGACATTCCGAAGCCGATATCTGTCCGACGGCCGCCCCGCCGGGAAGATAGAGAAGTTGATTCTCGCCCCGGTGACCTCTTTAAGGTCGCGACGTATCGTGCGCAGAGTCAGCTTCTCCGCAGTCCCTTGGAGCCCCAACTGGCGCACTGCCCCCTGGAGAAGGATGGTCCGTTCCGACCCGTCGTCTAGAACGGCGTACGTGTCGTACACAGCGTTGTTGTGGTGAAGTCGGACCTTCACCACCTTCAGTAGGACCTTGGAGCCGCTGCTCCGGGCTGGGTCTAGGTAGTAGACAGGTGTTGCCTCTTCCGGTGCGCTACCGGACCTAGGGCTTCTGGTGCCCTCCGTGGACCTGGCGAGGGAGACCTCGTGTAAGATGTTGAGGTGGACCTCCTCACAGCGGTTGCACTTTCTCCTCAAGGTGCAGTTCTTAGCCAGATGGTCGCGCCCACAGTTCCAGCACCTCTTGTTCTCCTCGAGCCACCTCTGCTTGGCCTCGGTACTCAGGTTGTTGAAGTCACTGCACTCATTGAACCAGTGCTCGCTGGTGCAGTACGGACATGGCGGTGGACCTCTCCGTCCCTTTTGAGGGGGTTGAGAGGAATCCTTTCCCTCAGGTCGGGCTTTCCTCTCTCTCCGAGGCTCCTCCTCCGTGTGCAGCACTCCTACTGGGCGTCCTCTGTTCGAGCTCGGCCCGTCCCAGCGGTCTCCCTTCTCCCTCTCCTTCTTCGGCTCAGCGTAACCCATGGCGTCTACGTTGGTGTCATGCACTTCCTCCAGTAGGAACTCCGCGAAGGCAGCCATGCTCAGACCCAACTTCCCGGGGTTACGAACGCGCTGCTGTCGCCGGAACCTCTCCTGCCGGAAGCGTGGGATCTTGCGGAGCAGCCGCTCTACGTTGGAGGTGCTGTTGATCTCGCTGGCGCCAGCTGGGCCCTGCGTCTTCAGCATTCCAACCAAGGTGTGCACGCGGAGCGCGAAGTCATCCAGCGCCCGGTCATCCTTGATGGGGGCCTGCTGTTCGAGGGCTTGCAGTTCAGCAAGGGCGTGGTTCCAGGGACGACCGTAGCGGGCATCCAAGTCGGCGAGCGCTCTGGTGTAAGGTGTCGGTGCGGAGGCATGGGCCAGTACCATGTTGTGGGCTCTGGGGTTCCTCACATGCTGAAGGAGAATCGCATATTTGTAGGACTCTGAGCAGGAGTCGTCCAAGAGCGTGTCTAGGCAGATGCGTAGTTCCACATACTGGCTCCTGTCCTCGTCCTTGAAGAAGGGGAACTTGGGTCCCTCCACCTGGGGAAACATCCTGTAGTGGATGATCGGGGCTGGAGTGACGGTCTGGGTGTCCGGCCTGCATGCATTTTGGTGCACTGGAGGACCTAGGGGTGTGCTACGCTCTTGGGGAATGGCTCCCCTCCCGGGCAGCGACGCTGGCTCCCTCTGGGCCGCGTAGCGGTCGGGTCCCTGGTCCTCTTCTTTCCAGGTGGTCAGCTGGGCCTGTAGTTGGACAGTCATGGCGGGGGTCATGGAGCCATCGGCGGGGGGTTCAGGAGATGGCACTCGAGAGGGCCGTGCGGATGATGCTCTGGAGCTACGGGCCGACGGAGCTCTGCTGATGCACACGTCGCGCATGGTCTGCATCACTTCCTCCATCTTCTCCGCGTGCAGTTGCTCTCTCTCCATCTGGAGGCGGTCGCGCTCCATCTGGAAGCGTTCACGTTCTAGCGCCTCCTGGCGCTGTCTCTCCGCCGCGCGTTCCGCTCCGTTCATCTGGAAGCGCTCGCGCTCGTACTGGATGCGTTCCCTCTCTAACGCCTCCTGGCGCTGTCTCTCCGCCGCACGTTCCGCTCCGTCCATCTGGAGGCGTTCGCGTTCTAGCGCCTCCTGGCGCTGGAGGCGTTCACGCTCGAACTGGAGTCGTTCCCGCTCTAACGCCATCTCGGCCTGTTGGCGCTCCCGCTCTAACGCCATCTCGGCCTGTTGGCGCATACATTCTGACAGCGCGGCACTACTCCCTCTGGAGTGCAGGCTATCCGCCCCAGAGGCAGAACTGCCCACAGAAACCCTGGACCGGGAGGAAGCCACTGAACGGCAGGAGCTAGGTCTCGAGCGCGCCGTACTGGGAGGCAGATCGTTAAGGCTGAGGCCCTCCCTCTTCCGCCCGCAGGCGCTGTCGGACCGGGCCTCTCCTTCCTGCTCTTCCGTTTCTACGGCAAAACCCTGCTGTTCTGCCATCTCATCCTCAGGCTGGTGCTCGTTGATGGCTGTCTCGGTGCTAGCCACCCGCGCGCCGGCGGACACCTCGGCCTCTCCGACCACCGTATCCCGTGGAGTGCGCTCCTCGCTACCACTCAGTGAGCTTTCGAGCTCAAGCTCATACTCCTGTAACCTCGGAGGCAACCGCGGGACTCTCTGTGGTCGTGGCTCTGGCTCAGGGGGCGGAGAAGGGGGGGTAACTGTCTGGTCTGGTTGGCTGCGCTCAGCCATGCTATCACTACACTACCTATCCGGCTCGAAGGACCAATTGTAACCAGGGAGTAGCTAAAAGGACTGTAGGATTTAGGAAGGGGCTGGTTATCTAACTAACTCTAAGCTAAATAGGCAGTGTAGGAGGATACAGGCAGGGGGCGCCAGCAAACCGTTAGACTAGCAGTTACTATCGTTAGCATTAGCATGGGAATTAGCATTAGCATTAACATTGGAATTAGCATTAGCATTAGCCTTGGAATTAGCATTAGCATTAGCCTTGGAATTAGCATTAGCATTAGCCTTGGAATTAGCATTAGCATACAAACAACTAACACACGGTAACGGTATCACATATGAACAAACACATTTATTTACATAACTGATGTATACATCCCCCGATATATACACTCCCTCCCCGCCGGCCACACACACACTCACTCACTCATAGTATCTGGCCTGGACAGGCTTATAGTCCCGGACTGTGGTGCGCGTTGGGGCCTGGTCGGATGGCATGTGCGTCGAGGAAGGTAGCAGACAAAAGGGGGGGGGTGACGTAGCAACGCGGAGGGAAAGGGCCTTCTTCGTGGTCCACGACGAGGTGAAGGGCCCAGGTCCGGTGGTCCACGTCGAAGCTCCGATGGAGTCAGCGTTCGGTCGCAGTCCGCTCGTGGAGGCGACGATTCTGTCCAGTTTGGCGTCTCGCGTGGTCCAACGTTAACAGCCGGCTGCTGGCAAGGCTGTCTAACGGGGACACAACTAAACTGGGCTACAGTGGTAAACGCAATAATCACTTTCCTGGCGTCTTCAGCTGCTGCACGGTGTGCGTGTTACTGAATCCGCCATCTTAGATTGACTTCTCGTTACTCTCTCTCGTTTGGTCTCTCTCGTTCTGATTCTCATCACACACTGACTCACGGACCACTTCCGTCTCTTATATATACACCACCGAACCTAGCATCCGGGTCACGGACACACCCCGGATATACTACGTCATCAAACATATACATAAACATTACAATAATAATACATACACCTTCATGAAACGTACAGAAATAGTATGGAAAATAAGAAAGGAAATAACAGGGCAAAAGGGCTGAATTTCGGGTAAACTAAAACTGGCTCTAAACTGTGGGCCTTCACAACAGATGGTGTGAAAAATGTTTTTTTAAGGTTTAACGTTGAAGGTATAAGCCTGGTCTGTTATTGGTCATTTGTCTGGCCAATCATACTTCCCTCTTTGTGTGGTCCCACCAGACAACGTCCAATCAGAAGGCCCAGGAGGTGACCTGCTGGCTGGTGCAGGCCTATGAGGAGCTGCTGGAGGGGTGGGACTCCACGGAGGGAGAGAGCTACGCAGAGAGATACCATGTATGTAGCATGTATGATGTATGTAGCATGTATACCAGAGAGATACCATGTATGTAGCATGTAGCATGTATTTACCATGTGGCATGTATACCAGAGAGGTACCATGCATGTACCATGTAGAGAGATACCATGTATGTAGCATGTAGAGAGATAACATGTATGTAGCATGTAGACTAGAGAGATGCCATGTATGTACCATGGAGCATGTATACTAGACAGATGCCATGTACCAACATATATATATGTTGTGTGTCCTCCAGGTGTTCCAGACCTTCGTGGTCTCCTTCAACGAGCAGCGTCGCCCGGTCATGCCTCTGCTGACGGCCATGAAGCGCCGCGCCCAGCTGAGTGAGGAGCAGAGGACCCTCAGGACCGCCTGGGACGCCCTGGCTCAGAAGGTCTGCTGTGGTTGGACTATGTCTCAACTGTGTCTCAACTATGTCTTCGAACCCACAACCTAGGCGTTGTTAGCACCATGTGCTACCAGCTCAGCCCCACAGAGGGACACAACCTAAGTGTTGTTAGCACCATGCTAACCACCTTTAACCTCCTGTTGTCTTCCTCCAGCTGCGTGAGTACAAGACGGAGCTGGACCTGAGCCTGCCCGCACCCCTGGACGCGGTGGGCCGCTGGCTGCTGAGGGCGGAGGGGGCACTGGAGGCCGAGGAGGGCGACTCCCAGGACCACGTCCGCGCCGCGGAGGAGGCCCGGGAGAGACTGGAGCTACTCAAGGTTTACCTCAGGAGCTGTTTACTGTTTACCTCAGGATCTGTTTACCTCAGGATTATAATAATAACAATAATAATAATAATATCTTGGTTTTATATAGCTCCTTTCACAAACCCAAGGACCCTTACAGAATTTACAGACAAAGTCAGAGACAACAGAAACCCTCCCCCCAAAGAGACAGTGACAGCGACAAAACTAAACTAGTGGCCAAAGGCCTTGGTGAACAGATAAGGTTTTGAGGGCTGATTTGAAGGTGTCCAGGGTAGGGCTATTGAAGGTGTCCAGGGTAGGGGTGTTGAAGGTGTCCAGGGTAGGTAGGGGTGTTGAAGGTGTCCAGGGTAGGTAGGGGTGTTGAAGGTGTCCAGGGTATGGGGCATTGAAGGTGTCCAGGTTAGGGCTATTGAAGGTGTCCAGGGTAGGGGCGTTGAAGGTGTCCAGGGTAGGTAGGGGTGTTGAAGTTGTCCAAGGTGGGGGCATTGTGGATCACTGTGGGGAGAGAGTTCCAGAGGGTGGGGGGTCCGCCACACTGAAGGCTCCGTCCCCGAAGGTCCGTAGGTTGGTGCGGGGGGGTGGACAGCAGACTCATGTCTGAAGTCCGCAGGTTCCAGGATGGGGTATGTTGGCAGAGAAGGTTGGTTAGCTACTGGGATCTGGATCTGTTCACCTCAGGATCTGTTTACCTCAGACGACATACAATTTACAGTTTTATTGCACCAGGATGTGCTACTACAGTATAGCCACAGGCGGTGGTATCCAGATCCACACCACATCAAAGTCTTTTAAACTCTTCTCTCCGCCGCTGTGTTTTCATCTCAGACGTGTCTGGACGACATGCCCCAGCAGCTGAAGGTGTTCCAGAAGTTCCAGAACTCCGATGAGTACGGCCAGATGCTGGTGCCGGCAGACAAGCTGGAGGAGATGAAGAGGAGGTGGGTCTGGGGTCTCGTCCCACTGTTGTGTCCTGTGTGTTAGTCCAGGGGCCTGCTGGTGTGTCTTGTGTGTTAGTCCATTAGTCCAGTTTCACAGACAGGACTGAATCACACTTTCAATGTACAATCTTCATTTGAACATGGTTTTTAGTCTAGGATCAGGCCTTAAGCTTCATCTGTGAAACCGGCCCCTTGTATTCAGTACTCAGATGCTTACTGTATACAGTGTGTGTCATTGTGGAAGAGCTGGGGGGTATTCCATCAACGTTACTTAAGGAAATCTTGTGAGACTTATCAAAATAAGCCTGGATTTTCCTTTAGCGACTTTGATGGAATACCCTCCTGGCCATACTTACGGGCTTCAAAACAACAATGACAGAGATAAATGCTGTTCAAAGCTGTCGGTTTACTTTAAAACTGCAGACACAGAGAAAGTAAAAACAAAGAAACATTGGCAGCTAAAATCACTGTGGTAAAATACTGTACGTTAAACTGACAAACTTAAGTGACACCTATTTAAAATGGCAGGTGCCCTGATGTGTCATTCAACAGTTAGCTAGTTGTGTCATTCAACAGCTAGCTTTAGCCAATAGGTAGACAATACTTGTGTCATTCAACAGCTAGCTTTAGCCAATAGGATGTTAATACTTGTGTCATTCAATAACTAGCTTTAGCCAATAGGATGACAATACTTGTGTCATTCAACAACTAGCTTTAGCCAATAGGATGACAATGCACATTCGACACATGACTTTGATATGGTTGAAAACGTGCAATGACCGGAAGGTTAATAAATGGTACATGAAACACACAAAACACTCACTCTTTATAATTTTACATAGTTTAATATATCCGTATATATATATATATATTATCTATTAAAATGTTGAGTGTTTTGCTGAAGGGCCACTCCTTCACAATGGTACAGCCTCCTCTCTGCAACCCATACCTTGATATCGTGTCTTTTTATCTTGAATTATGCCTAGTGCTTTATTTTCTTGTGGTACAACGTCAGGAACCGAAGCCTAAGAGTTTTACCAGGGTTCCCACGGGTCCGTGAAATCCTTGAAAATTTGTGAATATGAGAAAAAAAAGTTTTTGAAAATAGACATGGGTCATTGAAAGTGCTTGAATTCCCCTCTCTCTCTCTACATATATAGAGACTCAAGGACACAACATGGCAGAGTTTGAGACAGAACTAGTTGTCGAACTTAGTTCGACAACTAGTTCTGTCTCAAACTCTGCCATGTTGTGTCCTTGAGTTTGAGGGAATTGAAAACCCTTGAAAGGTGCTTGAAAGGTGCTTGAAAGTCCTTGAAAGGTGCTTGAATATGATGTTTCAGAAGGTGTGGGAACCCTGGTTTTACTCTCTTACACTTGTGTAACCTGACGTAACAATAAAACTTGATACCTGAACCTTCCTCCTCCAGGTTCACCAGTGTGAGAGTCACGGCTAAGTACCACGGCATCAAGCTGGAGTTCCAGGAGCACCGGCACGTGGTGCTGGACCTGCTGGGCCAGATCAACAGCAAGCTGCGCACCTGGAGGAGACCCTACATGTCCCAGGAGGCCGTGCGGGTGCTGCTGCAGGAATGGCATGTGAGTCAGCAGGTTTAGAGGCTTGGATTAGAGGGCTTTATGCTCCACAAACATAACAGCAGGCTGGCATCATTTGAAGGTATGCACACGTCTCTGAATATGTCTGACGTAAATATGTCAAGTCAAGTCATGTTTATTTATATAGCACATTTACAACAACAAAACAATACACTAAAACAAAAACAAGGTGCAATACAGAATACAACAGGTGCAGAAATAAAAGTGCAGAAAAGTGCAGTGTCGGGAGGCAGGCTCACCTCAGGTCAAAGGCCAGGGAGAAGAGGTACGTCTTAGCTAAGGTTTTAAAAGCCTCAACGCTCTGGGCAGATCTGACGTGGAGGGGGAGGCTATTCCAGAGCCTAGGGGCTGCCTTTGCGAAGAATGTCTCTATGTCTGAGATAAATATGTGTATATCTCTGTCTTCTCACAGGAGCTGGTGGACAAACAAGGCCTTCCTACCTTGCTGGAGGGAGCTCTGCTCAAGCTGAAGCTTGTCTCCAGTAAATACACCAGCAAGTCTGCCCTGGGTGAGTCAGCTGCAGAGATCTCCTGGTCTCACCGACAACCCCTACGATGATTTTATTATTATTATTATTATTATTTAAGCAATATCACACGAGAGGGAGTGTGTTATACTGAATATCAGCACGGCTGTGATTCGGTCATAGGTACGAGGCCGCCAGGCCGAGTACCGAAGACAATCACAGCCGTGCTGATATTCAGTATAACACACGACCTCGAGTGTGATATTGCTTTTATACAACAGTTCTACAGCGCAATTTATTAGTTAACAGTAATAAGTGACAACAGATTATTATTTGTTTGTTTATTCAATCATTTATTTTAGCTCCGTCAAGAAAAAATAGTTCCCGCAACGGGACTGTTCAACTGGACTGTTGTCTAGTAACCTGAACACAAACTAGCTACTTCGTATCGTGGCTAGCTACTTTGTATCGTGTACATTTATTTGTACATCTCCATGTATTGTGCAACCAGTGAAATATGACTCGGTTGACAGTCGCTTTGGTGGCATGTGTGAATGTGATTCAGAGTCAGACGAGTTGACATCAGACAGCACGCTGCTCCATCGTTTTCTGCTCTCGGTGGATGGTCTCCAATAACTTTTTAGCGAGCTTTCAGACCTGCAAAACACATAAGTTTTTTTGTTTAGATTGTTATGTTCCGCTACTCATTCATTATAAATCACAATTCAGATCGTAATCTCACCTATGCCCGCTCACTGCCATGATCTCCCTCGCCTCGAGTCCCGCATCGGACAGTTTCTGTATGGCAGTGGCTCTCAGGCTGTGGTTGGTGTAAGATGTGTGTGTCCCTGCCTCTTTGCACATCCTCGGCAACATCTGTGCCAGCTGGTTTACTCCCAGGGGAACGGTGGTGTACCAGTAGCTGTCTGTCTCCGCTGTTACCCTCCTGGGCTGCAGATAGAGGGCTTTTGCATTGGGCGGAATTTTGGTCAGGTATTTTTCGAGAGATGCTACCGGGCAGAGGGGATTTCCTCGCTCCTCAAACATTGCATGTAGTCTAATTAACGGTAATTTAACACCTGTGCGGGCGGAGTGATACACATAGTTAAAAGTCCCAGTGCTGTTATACTATATATCGTAACTCATGGAATGCCTCTTGTCCAATCAAATGACTTGGTCGGAACTAACTGTTGTATAATATTATTATTATTACTATTATTACCTTTATTTAAACTCGAGGAAATCTTTGAGATCTGGCCCTCATTTACAATGACGTCAAGTATTTGTAAAAAAAAAAAAAAGATCTAAAATAATAATAACAGATACAAGATAAAAGAAAATCATTAAGACAAGTATACAACAAAGTACAGTTTTTTTTCTTGAATTATGCCTGTTGCTTTACTGTCTTGTGCTGCAATGTCAGTAACTGAATTTTACTCTGTCACACTTGTGTAATATGACGTAACAATACAACTTGAAACCTGAAACTTGAACAGGGCTGCATACTATCGGCCCTCCCCTGGGGGGGTCTGACCTGACAATGACCTCAAACAAGCGGCTGTGGCTCAGGAGGTAGAGCCGGCGTCTAATGATCACAAGGTCGGCAGATCGCCGGTTCGAACCCCGTCTGGCTACATGTCGAAGTGTAGAGACAGATACAGACAGAGACAGAGGGGGAGATGTGATTGGACTCTCCAAGTGCTCATTCAATCTCTGAGGCTCTCCTGTGTTCCTCAGCTGCTGACTCCAAGCATGTGAGCCGCCAGGTGAGGGAGATAGAGGAGGAGAGCGGGGCGGCGCTGGAGGGCGTGGTCATAGTGAAAAACACCATGGGACGCGTGCTGTCTGCCTGGGAGTCCTACAGCGACCTGCACAGCTCCGTACAGGCCTGGCTGGAGCAGGGGTCACCTAGGGGTCACGCACAGAGGCCTGAGGTACACACACACACACACACACACACCTGCACAGAGGCCTGAGGTAGAGTACACACACACACACACACACACACACACACACACACACACACACGCACAGAGACCTCAGGTACACACACACACACACTCTCTCTCTCACACACTCTCACACACTCTCACACACTCACACACACACACACACACACACACACACACACATATACACACTCTCTCACACAACACACACACACACACTCTCTCTCTCTCTCTCTCACGCACACAAACACACAGACTCTCTGTCTCGCACGAACACACACTCTCTGTCTCGCACGCACACACTCTCACACACATTCTCACACACACACACACATACACACTCACTCACTCACTCACTCACTCACTCTCTCACACACAAACAATCATGTCCACAGTTCCTTCTATAATGTAGGTAAGTCGTCTGTCCTGATGAGAGCATGTTGTTGTTGTCGTCTCACCTGTCTGCAGGTGACAGCAGAGAGCATGTCAGAGTGGCGGTCCCACCAGGCCCACCTGAACGAGGTCGCCAACTTCCTGATTGAGTTGACTGACCCGGGGACCAGCCGGGCCCTGGCAGAGGACCTGCGCCGGCTCAACGTGCAGTGGGCTGACTTCGTCGTGAGCACCCAGTTTGTAAGTCAGTCAGTCTGGTCTTTGTGCTAGCCTAGCGAACAATACAAAGGTTTACTTTACGGTTTTTACTTCCACGACTGTGCTGTGTAACGTCGCTGGGTCGAGGTTTTAATGTCTCTCTCACGAGTTTTACGAGGCTCTAATATCAGTGACTGGTTTTTAACCAGATATGTTAGGCAAGGCGAGGTAAGGCAAGTTTATTTGTAGAGCACATTTCATACAACAGGGGCAATTCAAAGTGCTTTACCTACATTATTAAAATGTAATTCTGTATGTTTGATTTCTATGACGATTCTCCAAGTCTGACAGCCTTGTGTTTGTGCCTCCAGGCCGTGCTGGCTGAGGGGGGGGCCCGGGGGGTGGGGGTGAGACCCCAGGACGTGCAGGCGCTGGTCAGGGAGGCCACGCAGATCCTGAAGGAGCCGGTGGAGGCCATGGCCGGACCCCTGAGGACCTATAGGAAGAGACTACAGGTGTGATGTCATCAGTGTTGTTATAACATCATACCAGCTCAGCGGTCTGTGTTTACAGTGGTCTGTGGGTTTCAGATACTCTGTCTACCCGTTTACAGGCATGTATGATTATAGGAAAACATTTTGCCAGAATAATATATAATATAATAATATAGGCCATTTAGCTGACACTTTTATCCAAAGCGACTTACATTGCAGTGAGTGCGTAGATTTCAGTATCTATGGTCCCAGCAGGAATCAAACCCACAACCTAAGCGTTGTTAGCGCCATGCTCTCCCAACTGAGCCACAGAGGACCACAGAATAATTTCCAGTAAAACTGCAAATTGGCTGCACCTACCCTCTGGAACTCTCTCCCCATAGTGATCCGCAACGCCCCCACCCTGGACTCCTTCAAATCAGCCCTCATCTGTTCACCAAGGCCTTTGTTCCCCTAGTCACTGTTTCTGTTTTGTTTTGTTTGTTTTCTGTTTTGTCTGTCTGACCATTTCCTTAAGAATTGTAAAGCGTCCTTGGGTTTTTTGAAAGGCGCTATATAAAAGTTATTATTATTATTATTAATCTTGATCTTGTTCTGTGTTCTGTGTGGTGCAGTTCATGATGAGGAAGATAAAGGAGGTGGATATGGACGTCCTCCTCCCTTCCCCTGAGTGCTCCGCTGAGACCCTACAGAAGCTGAGGATGGCTCTACCTGAGGTGAGGACCGTGTCTCAGATCACCTGGTTACTTTGTGTTTTTACTTTCCATTATTTGGCCTTAAGCAGACGCCTTTATCCAAAGCGACTTACAGCAAATTTGTCTAAGTAAGTGAATAAGTAAATCATCTATCCATCAGTCATAGAAGGAAAAACTAATCAATGATCGGCCATTGGCAGTCATAATGCTAGAAGAAGGAAGAGTTAAGATTATTATTATTATTTAATTTATTATTGTTTACAGTAGAGGAACTGTACAGGCCCTAGACACTAGAACTAAGGTGTATCCAGTTTATTGATGCTCTGTCTGTGTCCATAATGTGTGTTTGTGTGTGTGTATGTGTATGTGTGTGTGTGTGTGTGTGTGCGTGTGCGTGCATGTGTGTGTGTGTGTGTGTGCGTGTCCATGTGTGTGTGTGTGTGTGTGCGCATGTGTATGCGTGTGTGTGTAGGTGCTTGCGACCCTGTGTGAGGCGGAGCAGGTGTGTTTGGAGCTGCAGCAGAGCGTGTCAGGGCTGGACGGGCGCTTGGCCGAGCTGCAGCACTGGGAGACGGAGGCGCGGGAGCTGTACCAGCTGCTGAGGGCCGGGGAGCGCAGGGCCCAGCGGGGACAGGACCCCCGCACCAGGGTGAGACGCGCTGGGAACCCCCCCCCATAGATTTTGATTTTATTTTATTACAGATCCCCATTAGCTGGTGCCTTAGCAACCAGCTAGTCTTCCTGGGGCCCACATAAAAACACATACAAGAATACAGATAAAAGAAAATAAGATTTAAGATTCTTTAAAAAAATAAATGTACTATAAATGCAGCAGAGGATGATGATGATCTATAAATAACTAAATATTTAGGGATAGACATATTTTTGCACATTGCACATACCTCTTTTGATATAGCCTCTATTTATACAGCTGTATATACCTCTAACTACCGTACTTGCAATACTGTACCTATCACTGTCATGTTTTTATATCATGTTTTATATCACTTCTGGTTAGATACTAAACTGTGTTTTGTTGCCTGGCTCTTAACTCTGCAATGACAATAAAGTTGTCCACTGGAGTTCCCCAGGGTTCCCCAGGGTTCCGTCCTAGGGCCCCTACTCTTCTCCCTCTACACCAAGTCTCTTGGCTCGGTAATCTCTTCACATGGGCTCTCCTACCACAGCTACGCAGACGACACTCAACTCTTCCTGTCCTTCCCCCCGTCTGATGTACACGTG
Organism: Nansenia antarctica; assembly: GCF_963989245.1. Taxonomy (NCBI): domain Eukaryota; kingdom Metazoa; phylum Chordata; class Actinopteri; order Argentiniformes; family Microstomatidae; genus Nansenia; species Nansenia antarctica. The sequence continues at coordinate 36,264,390 of NC_137674.1, forward strand.
GCAACCCGTATCTCAGCATGTCTCGCTGACATTTCAACTTGGATGGCTGACCACCATCTCAAGCTCAATCTTAATAAGACCGAGCTCCTCTTCATCCCCGGGAAAGCCTGCCCTCTCCAAGACTTCTCCATCACAGTGGAGAACTCTACTGTAACCCCCTCCCTGACAGCCAAGAACCTTGGAGTGATCCTGGATAACCGACTATCCTGTGCGGAGAACATTGCAGCAACGGCTCGCTCCTGCAGATTCGTCCTCTACAACATCAGAAGGATACGACCATTCCTTACCAGAGAGGCAGCGCAACTCTTGATCCAGGCACTGGTCATCTCCCGCCTGGATTACTGCAATGTACTCCTGGCTGGGCTCCCCGCTTCAGCCATTAGACCTCTGCAGCTCATCCAGAATGCTGCTGCCCGGCTGGTATTCAACCTCCCCAAATACTCGCATGTCACCCCTCTCCTTCGCACCCTGCACTGGCTCCCGATAGCAGCTCGCATCAGATTCAAGACCCTGGTGCTTGCATACCAGGCAGCTAAAGGGACAGCCCCTGCCTACCTGAAGGAAATGGTAACCCCCCAAACCCCTGCCCGCTCACTCCGCTCCTCCACCTCGGCTGGCCGACTGGCCCCACCTCCTCTACACAGCAGTCGGGCTGCCCGATCACGTCTCTTCACAACACTGGCTCCCCGCTGGTGGAATGAGCTCCCCACGGCTGTCAGAACGGCAGAGTCACTACCCATCTTCCGTCGTAGACTGAAGACCCATCTCTTCAGGTTACATCTTAACTGCTCCTCCTGAGACATCTGCTGACCCTCACCACTACGTCTCCTAAAGACACCCGCTTTCCCCTCTACTGTGTCCCTAAGAACTTCTATTGCCCCCCTTGTACTGTTTCTCAGTTTCTCCAGTAATATAAAAAAATAAAAAAATAAAAAAAAGTTTTAGTAGAAGGCGATAATAGGGAGAAGGTTTTTCCTTCTATCAGTGGCCCCGGGCCCGAGCTAGAGTACTCTTCCTGCAACGAATGGTGGACTGCTGATTGACATGCTTAGTATTCAAATGTATTGATTGTAAGTCGCTTTGGAATAAGGCGTCTGCTAAATGCCAAAAATGTAAAATGTAAATGTAAGTTGAATCTGAATCTAATCTAATCTAATTGCATCAGAGAATTATGAATAATAATAACTTGAATTTATATAGCGCCTTTCAGGGTAGCCAAAGTCACTTTACAGAGATACAGGAAAGAAAAGAAAAACAGTCAGACAAACAAAAACAACAGAACTAGAGGCCGAAGGCCTTGGTGAACAGGTGGGACTTGAGGTCCGTTTTAAAGGCGTCCAGGGTGGGGATGTTGCGTCCTAATATCATGTCTTACTATTTATGCATACTATTATCCTGTTTCCCCCTCCAGCTCCTGATCTCTCGCGGGCTGCAGCTGGAGGGCCAGGTGGTGACGGAGGACCAGGACCTGCAGGTGATGGTGATGACGGGGCAGAAGGACTCACCCCTGCAGTACCTCCTGGCCTCCGCCATGCAGGACAGGGTCAGGGCTGCGGTGGCCCAGTCACAGGCTAGTAGTCATCCCTCTCTTTTTACCTTTTTTCACTTTATCCTCTCTTTTCACTTAAACATAAACATAGAAATGTAATAATAGTCTTGAGAGTACATTCTTTACTTTTGCCACTAGCAGATACTAAGAATATGTGACAGTCTGATCATTTGGTCCTCATGTCGGGATCTGATGATCAGACTTTTCTTTCTAAAAAGGTGAATACATTTCCGCGTTGTTGAAAATCAGTGACACATCGCTAGTCAACTAACACAGCTTGTGTTACAACATGAGCCTGCTAACAATGTAAAGTAGTGTTATAGTTAACTAGGTAGCAATGGGGATTACCCAACCCCATCCATTACGTTGCAGTACTTTTGGCTTGACTAGCGAGTGATTCGTGATTGTGTGATTCGTATTTCAGTAGTTCTGTGTTTCAAAAGAAAAGTTAGAACATTTTGATTGGTTGCCGACATGCGGACCAAATGATCAGACTGTGTTACATATGTGACACAGCCCAATGAAAAGGGCTACCTGTAGGCGAAATCATTTTTCAGTTTTTTACATGTGCTTAAACTACAGATTGTAAGCTTTTAAATGATGCATCATACATTGAAATCGGAAACAAATTGAAGACGACATGAGTATTTGAAAGTTGCTACACCGGAAATCACTAAGCACAGAAAATCCCCATCAAAGATAATGAATCCCCATCAAACAACAAGAAACGAAGTCATTGTGTTATAGATTACACTTATTTAATGAACATAAAACTGTTCGGAAAAATAACAAGTGGGTACTTCACATCTTCGAGTTGAATGTTAGCTAAAAAAACGAAAATTTGAAAAAAACTAAAAAAAACTTTAAAGACGAATTTGACGTCTTTCTCATTTCCGAGAGGTGTCCAGAAACACCAGGAGCAGTCACATATGTATTTGTAAAGAATCCCCATGTTTTCTCTCCTTGCAGGAGGCAGTTGGGATGCTCAGCTCTCTGGGAGCCCGAAGAGACAGAAGCCCCACAGGAGACCAACCCCCCCCACCTAAGATCTTCATCCAGGCCGGAGAGGGGGGGGCGGAGGGGGAGGTTCAACCCCTAAAGCCCCCTCAAGCTCTCACTCTTGCCCAGCATGTGACTCAGGCCTTTGACTGGATAGCATCACAGTCCCAACCTCCCCCCCCTCAGCCCCAGACTCAGCCCCCACCAACCCACCAACCAGTGCCACAGATAGTAATACAGGAACACAGAGAGGAGCAGGTGAGTCCTCCTCTTACCTACGCGCAGGTTCTGACCGGTACCCCCCCCCGGGCCCAGTCGCCCCCAGAGCCCCGGACTCCGCCACGAGTCCCGACCCAGAAATCACCACCACCACCAGAGCAGCAGGTCCCGACCCAGAAAGCACCACAGGTCCAGAAAACCCAGAAACAGGGACAGCAGCAGCAGCAGGAACGATCCTCTCAGCAGCAGGTAAAAGCTCAGCAGCAGCAGATTCAGAGCCAGAAACAAGGACAGGCTAAACCACAGGCACCACCGGCCCAACAACAACCAACACAACCAGCCCAGGTCCCGACGACTCCAGCTCAGCAAGCGCCAGTGACACAGAAGCAGCAGCCGCCTCTAACGAAGCAACAGATCCAGAGCCGGAAATCTGAGGCCCGGAAGAACCGACCCTGGCTTCGGAAGAAGTCCCAGGACGAGAGCCAGGTGCCGGCCGAGGCTCCTTCCCAGGCCCAGGCCCAACCACAGCCGGAGAAACAGGCCAAGGCCCAGGCCCCTGTCCAGGTAGTTCCTCAGCCTGCGGGGACCCCCAGACCCAAGATCCAGCCTAAGATCCAACCTCAGGTACAGGCCATGGCTATGACTTCTTCTACTCAATCTCTGTCTATAACCCAGATAGCTCAAGAGCAGACCAGTGTTGTCCAGGGTCAAGCACAAACCATGACCGAGAGCCAAACTCAATCCCAAACAATGTCTCAAGCCCAACCCTCTAGGCAAGCTCAAACGGTGACCTCCACTCAGTCCCAGATGAAGCAAGGCCAGCCTCAGAGCCCACCCCCATCCCAAGTCCAAGCTCAACCCCAAGCACAAGCACAGGCCCAAGCCCAACACCAAGCCCATGCCCAAGCTCAAGCCAAACGACAAGTCCAAGACCAAGCTCAGGCCCAAGCTCAAGCCCAACGTCAAGCACAAGCTCAGGCACATGCCCAAGTCCAAGCCCAACGTCAAGTCCAAGTCCAAGCTCAAGCCCAAGTCCAAGCTCAAGCCCAAGTCCAAGCTCAAGCCCAAGTCCAAGCTCAAGCCCAAGTCCAAGCTCAAGCCCAAGTCCAAGCTCAAGCCCAAGTCCAAGCTCAAGCGCAAGTCCAAGCACAAGCACAGGCCCAAGCACAGGCCCAGGCCCAACGCCAAGCTCAAGCCCAACGTCAAGTCCAAGCCCAGGTACAGGCCCAACCCCAAGCCCAGGCCCAACCCCAAGCTCAGGTACAGGCCCAACCCCAACCATGGGCCCAGGTCAGACCTCAACAATCCCTTCAGACCCTCCCCCAGGCTCAGTCTCAGCCTCAGCCTTACCCACAGGGTTGCTATTCCCCAACACAGGCTCAACCACTGCCTTATCCACAAGGTTTCTCCCCAACACAGGCTCAGACTCAGCCTTATCCCCAGGGTTGCTACTCCCCAACACAGCCTCAGCCTCAGCCATACCCCCAGAGTTTTTCCCCAACACAGGCTCCACCACGGCCATGGGCCCCAATCAGTCCTGAACCTCTCACTCAGATGGCTTACCCCCAGATGAGGGGGCCTGCCCAGCCTGCCCAGCCTTTGGCCCCACCAATCAGACCACAGCCCCGGGCGGCCTACCCTCAGCCCCCGGGCGGCCACGCCTCCTACCCTCAGCCCCCGGGCGGCCAAGCCTCCTACCCTCAGCCCCCGGGCGGCCAAGCCTCCTACCCTCAGCCCCCGGGCCCCCAAGCCTCCTATCCCCAGTCTCCGACAGGCCAAGCTCCCTCTCCTCCTCAGGCTTATCCACCAGGCCACGCAGGTCCACCACAGCAATGGGCTCCAATCATCAGGCCCCAGCCAATCCCTCCCCAGGGTTATCCTCAGACCAGGGGACCTTATGCCTTACAGTCTCTGGACCAACCCCGGCCATGGGCCCAACCCCAACCTCAAGCCCAAATACGGCCCTACCAGGGCCATGTTCAGATGCAGCCTCAGGTTAGAGCGTACAACCTTGCCAACGTTCAGGCCCGACAAAGCCAGGTCCAGCCTCAGCCATGGGCCCAGCCCCACCCTCAGTCTCCAGTCCCCCAGCCCCATCTCCAACCCCAGCCTCAATCCCAGGTCCAGCCTCAATCCCAGTTCCAGTCCCCCCAGCCGAAATTACAGCCTCCTCAGCACCAGCTCCATCAGCTTTCCCAGTCACCCCCCCAGCCCCAGCCCAATCTCCGACCGCAGCCACTTCCACAACCCCAGCTCCATATTCAGCCCCAGTCCCACTCACAGCCCCGGTCTCCGCTTCATATCCAGCCACAGCCACAGGCCCAGCCTGCATCCAAGCCCATTTCCCAGCCCCAACCTCAGTCCCAGCCCCAGCCCAAGCCTGCATCCCAGCCCATTTCCCAGCCCCAACCCCAGCCTCAGTCCCAGTCCCAGCCCCAGCCCCAGCCCCAGCCCCAGCCCCAGCCCCAGCCCCAGCCCCAGCCCCAGCCCCAGCCCCAGCCCCAGCCCCAGCCCCAGCCTGCATCTAAGCCCATTTCCCTGCCCCAGTCCCAGTCCCAGCCCCAGTCCCAGCCCCAGTCCCAGCCCCAGCTTCAGCCACAGCCCCAGACCATTTCCCTGCCCCAGCCCCAGTCCCAGTCCCTCTCTCAACCTCATCTCCTGTCTCAGTCCCCACCAGAGTCTCCAGAGCTCCGTCTCAAAGCTCCGGCCCTGGCCCAAGCCCCGCCTCAGGCGTACACAGAGGCTTACGCCAAGGCCCAGGCCCTGGTCAGGAACAGGTTTGAGGAGGCCAAGTACTGCCTGCAGGAGCACATCCTAGAGGCCATCAATGTTTTCAAAGACAAGCACATATCCATCGAACAAGCCTCGGCAAAGGAGGTAATAATTCTCAATATTGTGAGGTTTCTTGTTCTAAAGCCGTGTCGGTTCCCAGGCTCATAGTGTGTTCTCCTACCTCAGGAGACCCTGAGGACCTTGGACCCTGAGCTGTTGGACCAGTTCCTGAGAGCAGCAGAGGGCATGGAGGCCTTCTGCACCCTGCCCCAGCTCAGAGACATGGAGTTCTTCACCCAGTCTGTTAGGACACAGTGGGAGGTAGGGTGTGTGGGTGGGTGTCTGTTGGTGTATGTTGATGTGTGTTGATGTCTGTTGGTGTGTGTGTGTGTGTGTGGGTAGGGTGGGTGGGTGGGTGTCTGTGTGGGTGTGTATGGGAGTGTATGGGTGTGTGTGTGTGGGTGTGTAAAATTCAGAGCACCTTGAATCGATTAACCTGTGTTGTGTTCAAATGTTGACGGCATGTGTGGTCTGTCTGTGATATTGACGTGACATGAAAACGACACATTTAACATTTCAACAATGTGTTGTTTTTATGTCAAGTATGAGTGTCTGCATGTATGTTTTGTAATTTGTAATAACCATTTTGTGTGTGTGTGTAATGTATTTGTATGCTTTTGACTTTGTCACCTAGGCTGTGAGAACTGAGATAACGGACTTTTTGCAGCATTTTCGATTTGAGATTGAGCTAAAAGACTTTAACAAAGCTGCCTTGCAGTGTGAGATGCACTTTAACTCAAAATTAGCACCAAAGACACAGGTACTGTTAGTATTTAATTGTCTATTTTTTAAATATTATACTATTAGTAATAGTGCTCTCTCCAACCTTATGGCATGCTCTAGAACACTGCATGCAAAATATCCTTCTCTCTTTCATCTTGTAGTGGTGTCGGGTCAAAGAGGTAAGTATGGTTTTTGGGTTACTTAGCATGACGAGGCCCCTGGCTTGTGGTTTGACCTACAGTATATGGACAAAGGTATTGGGACACCCGAACATCACACCCATATGTGCTTGTTGAACTTTTCATTCCAAAACCTCTGGCATTAATATGGAGTTGGTCCCACCTTTGCTGCTATAACAGCTTCCAGTCTTCTGGGAAGACTTTCTACTAGAGTTTAGAATATTATGGTTGCAGGGATTTGCTCCCATTCAGCCACAAGAGCATTAATGAGGTCGGGCACTAATGTTGGGCGAGAAGGACTGGCTCACAGTCAGCGTTCAAATTCATTCCAAAGGTGTTGGATGGGGTTGAGGTCAGAGCTCTGTGTGCAGGCTAGTCATGTTCTCCTAGACCAAACCATGGCAAACCATGTCATTATGGACCTCACTTTGTGTATGAGGGCATTGTCATGCTGAAACTGGAAAGGGTCTTCCCCAAACTGTTGCCACAAAATTGGAAGCATACAATTATCTAGAATCGCATTGTATGCTGTAGCATTAAGATCTCCCTTCACTGGAACTAAGGGGCCCAATCCGTGAAAACAGCCCCAGACCATAATTGTGTCCTCATACTTTTGTCCATTATAGTGTATCAAACAGGCAACAACTCCTAAATGGATGTCATGAGCACGTATTTTCCGCATCTGTGCTTGTGGGTTGTTGCCACCTGTTGGGTTGATGGTCTAAGCCTTAGACTAGTCTTAAATTCTCAGGTTAGACCAGTCTAATTAAGACTGCCTGTTGCTTACAAATTAAGACTGACTTATTTTGAAGTTTGCCACCTTCCCCCCTGGCTAAGTTCTTTAACTTAAGAGCTGTGTTGCTATGGGAACGAGTCAGCCTTAAGACCTGCGTTGCAATGGAACGAGTCAGCCCTTAAGTGTTTTTTTTCTTTGTTAGCTTCATACAAAAATGGCAAATCTTTGGTTTTAATTAGAAAGAGCAATAAGGTAATTAAAAAAAAAATATTCCTCCAATATACATACGTTTTCAGCAGAAGAAAAGGGAGTTGATCTCTCAGATCTTCCGCCACTAGGTGTAGCTGTTTCGGCCGCCATGTTTCTTTTTCTGTCACGTGTCTTATTTTACCTAGAATGCATTATGTGACAGGCTATCTACCTAAGTCAGTCTTACTTTAGTCACTTATAGGGTGAGCTTTATGCAACAGGAACATTTTAGAGTCTCTAGCAAGACTGACTTAAAGTGAGATCTAAGTCTAAGACTGGGTCTATCTTTATACAACCGGCCCCTGGCTCTCTCTCTCTCTGGCTACCAGGCGTGTTTCTCGGCGGAGGGCAGTCTGGCCCAGGCCGGCCAGCACCTCGAGGCCCTGAAGGAGCTGTGTGACACCCTGAGCCCGGAAGACGCCCATCGCCTGGCCCAGGCCCAGCTCAGGGAGTGTGAGAAGAGGCTGGCCGCCATCCAGCGGCAGTTCAGCGGCGACAGAGACACACCACCGCCCCCCGAGGCTGGGTGAGACACGGAGGAGGAGGGGAGACACGGAGGAGGAGGGGAGACACGGAGGAGGGGGGGGAGACACGGAGGAGGAGGGGAGACACGGAGGAGGGGGGGGAGACACGGAGGAGGAGGGGAGACACGGAGGAGGGGTGGGGAGACACGGAGGAGGGGGGGAGACACGGAGGAGGGGGGGAGACACGGAGGAGGGGGGGGGGAGACGCGGAGGAGGAGGGGAGACACGGAGGTGGGGGGGAGACACGGAGGATGGGGGGGAATAGGGAGGAAGATCTCAGAATGTGAATTTAACACTAGAACAGCCATGGGTGGGGTAAAATAAATGTTAGGCTTTATCTTTGCACTCGATAAAATTTCAGGACCCTCCTTTCATGACTTTTCCTAGATATGTGCGTTCTACCACCCAGTATCCTTACATTTTCAAAATCACATCAGGATCAAGCTAGTATAAAGATATTTAGCAGTTTTTATGTGTAATTTACAAGCCGGCCAACTAGTGGTCGTTGTGTGTAAGTAGCAGCATCCCATTGTAAAGACTATGGTCGTTTGACCCCTGAGGCGGCTCTTATAGTAGGTACAATAGGCACGGTTGTTCTAGTGTTGAAAAGGCGGTTTCTGCTTCTGACTGTTCTTCAATTGTCTCCGTTAGGCTTTCTACTGACCCCACTAAAGACGTCACCACACTGAAGGAATCAACAAAGACTGATGATAAACCACAAGGCCCGTCCTCGGTAAAGACTTTTACGCTATTAACTCCATGTACCTGTCTATATGGTAATAGACTTGGGTCTGATTGAAAGGATTAGTTAAGAAATGTATTTGATAATTTTACTCTTGCCTTAGGTTTCACAGGCTCTTGTAAAGACAGTTGCGGTTGAGAGGAAGGAGGTTGTCAAGCAGGCTTCCACAGAGGAGGATACCGCCAAGAAGGAGACGTTTGAAAGGTAGGCTTACTTACGGCTTGTGTAGCTGGGTGTATGGTCTTGCTTTAACCCTACCCTCTCTCCCTCTCTCTCTCTCTTCCTCTCTCTCTCTCCCTCTCTTTCCCCCCCTCTCTCTCCCTCTATCTCTCCCTCACTCTCTCCATCACTCTCTCTCCCTCCCTCTCTCTCTCTCTCCCTCCCTCTCTCTCTCTCCCTCCCTCTCTCTCTCTCTCTCTCCCTCTCTCTCTCTCTCCCTCTCTCTCTCCCTCTCTCTCTCCCTCTATCTCTCCCCCTCTCGCTCCCAAGGTGAAAGTTATTAGTTATGTTTCTTCACTGTCCACTGCTGTACAATGACTGATTCATCCCTCAGATATGACTTTTTTTATTTTATTATTATTATTGGTCATTGGTTTTAACAATCATTCTTACAATCAACATAACACAATTAACAGTTTTCTTTAAAAAAATAAACAAGTTATTCTGTAATTCACATTTCACTACTAGACTAAACATACTCATGAACTTGAAAATATCCATCAATTCCTTTCCTATGACCAAAGTATTTTCCCTTTTTTTTATATTAAGTAAAACAAAATAGCGAATGAACTTGGGGAGCCTTCACCTTACATATCACAAAGATTAGAATAGAAAAAGATTCAAGTAAAATAAACAAAAATTACATGTTCTTTTAACCAGATATGAGGCTTCTAAGAAGGCTCTGCAGGCCAAACTGGCCAAGAACGACCAGAGCTCCCAGAGAGACCTCCCCCCCGACTCTGTCTCTCTCAAAGACGTACACGCTCGTCTACAGGAAATACAGGTACGCTGCACTGTTACTGGAGCATTAATAGAGCCTTTTAAGTAATAAACTGTCATATTCTGTGTACTGGAAACCTACAGAATGGGACATTTGTGACACGTTCTAATGCTTTGGTCCTCATGTCGGGATGCCGATGTAATGATTGGACTTTTCTTTCGAAAAAAAGGGGAATACATTTCCGCGTTGTTGAAAATCAACGACACATCACTAGTCAACTAACACGGCTTGTTTTGTGAGCCTGCTAACAATGTAAAGTAGTGTTATAGTTAACTAGGTAGCAGTGGGGATTACTCACCCAATCCATTGCGTGGTTGCAGTATTTTGGCTCGACTAGCGAGTTTGTGTTTGTGTTAAACAACGTTGAAACGTAGTAGTTCCGTGTTTTAAAAGAAAAGTTTGAACATTTTGACTGGTTGCCGTCATGCGGACCAAATGATCAGGCTGCGTCACATTTATCTTTCACTCCTTTCTCTGAAGTGATTTAATTCCATTCTCCCATTCGCTCGTTTCTCTCCCAGGCCTTGAGACAGGAGACAGAGTCGCTGTGGTCTGAGTTTAGCCACCAGTGCTCCCAGTGCTCCCAGCTGAAAGGGGGGGAGGTTGCTGGTGTGGAGCGGGAGCGGGAGCGGGCTGACCTGCAGGAGCAGTGGCGTGGCCAGCAGGGGGCGCTGCAGAGGAGGGGACACTCCCTGGGCGCGGCCCTGAGGCAGATCGACTCCACAGAGAACCACATGGTGGACTTCACCGAACGCCTGGACCGCTTCATCAGACAGCCCAAGGACATCACCGCCTTCACCCTCGCCAACACCAACATCCTGACCGACATCAAGGTACTGACCCTGACCCCAACCCTGACCCTAACACTAACCCTAACACTAACCATCAGCTCTGAGGCAAGATGTCCTTCGTTTCAATTACCTGATTTGGATTTGATTGAGAGGCCATGATTGGATATTTAACCTTGAATTAGGAAAGGCAAGGCAAGTTTATTTGTATAGCACATTTCATACAACAGGGGCAATTCAAAGTGCTTTACATACATTATTATATATACTACATACTGTACATATAATATATTATCACATCAAGAGGAGCATAGTAAGAAAATAAAAAAGACATTGAATAAAAGCAAATATAAGAAGTAAATAGATAAAAGAAAATATAAGTAAATAGATAATTACTGTAATTGTAGTTCACACAATATTTTTCTGCCTCTCAACTCCACCTGTTGTCAGGTAGTCTCTAACGTTCTCTATGTCTCACCAGGACCTGGAGGAGGGCATTCAGAGCGAGCTGGACCAGCTTTCCCGTTTCGACTCCGAGCCCAACGAGCTGGACCCCCGGGACCGCTCCCCTCTGACCCGCTCCGCCGAGGCCCACAGGACCAGCCTGGACCAGCTGCGCCAACAGGTCCGCAAGAGCGAGGCGGCCGCCCGGGCCCTGGACCGCTTCCTCATGTCCCTGCGCACCGTAGAGCAGGACATCTCCGGGTTGCAAGGAGGTGGCGCCCCCTGTGGCGGTGCCGCGGTACTGCAGGACTGCCGGTCCAAGCTGGCGCTGATCCGGAAGAGCCTGGGCAGCCTCAGGGACAAGGCCCCACAGCTGGACCTGCTACTGCAGGTAAGGAAGGAAGGAAGGAAGGAAGGAAGGAAGGAAGGAAGAAAGAAAGTCAGTCAGGTGTCCAGTCAATCAGTCAGTCAGCCAGTCAGGTGTCCAGTCAGTCAGTCAGTCAGTCAGGTGTCCAGTCAGTCAGTCAATCAGTCAGTCAGCCAGTCAGTCAGTCAGGTGTCCAGTCAGTCAGCCAGCCAGTCAGTCAGCCAGCCAGGTGACCAGCCAGTCAGTCAGTCAGTCAGCCAGGTGGTCAGCCAGTCAGCCAGTCAGCCAGTCAGGAAGGAAGGAAGGAAGGGAGGAGGTCAGTCGGGCTGGCTGTAAGGACGCAGTAGGTCACAGATGTATGCAGGTGCCTGACCATGAAGGGCTCTGTAAGTGATGACCAGAACCTTAAACTGAATTCTAAATCTGCTCCAGGGCGCCAGGCTGTCCGTGACCAGGGACGGAGCCCCAGCTTCCTGCCTCAACATGGTGCAGGCCCTGGTGGGGCGGCTGGAGGAGGCAGACGGGGGGCTGGTGGCCCAGCAGCGGGGGGTGCAGAGGGAGCAGGAGAGCAGGTCTCTGGGCCTGAGGAGGAGGGGGCTGCTGGGGGAGCTGAGGAAGGTGCGGGGGGCCGCAGAGAGGCAGGGGCTGAAGGAGCCCACCATGCCTGCCGTGCAGCAGAGGTGAGGGGGCGGTGGGAGGGTGTGTGTGTGAGAGAGAGGAGTGTGTGTGTGAGAGGCGTGTGTGTGAGAGGCGTGTGTGTCTGTGTGTGTTTGTGTGTGTGAGAGGCGTGCCTGTGAGAGGAGTGGAGGTGAGAGTGGTTTGACCCTGTGTGTAAAAACAAATGTATATCTTTGCACTCGATCAAATTTCAGGACCCTCCTTTCATTACTTTTCCTAGATATGTGCGTTCTACCACCCAGTATCCTTACATTTTCTAAATCACATCAGGACAAGCTAGTATAAAGCTATTTTGCAGTTTTTCTGTGTAGGAGGCAGGCTAATTTACAAGGCGGCCAACTAGTGGTCGTTGTGTGTTAGTAGCAGCTTCCATTGTAAAGACTATGGTCATTTGACCCCCTGAGACGGCTCTTATAGTAGGTAAGGCACGGCTGTTCAAGTGTTAATGAATGATATTCAAATAATAGATCTGAGCAGGATTGCAAAGCGTTAAACCTTTTAATGCTGAAGGCTGACTTGTCTGATCTCTGTCTTCCCAGGCTGCGTGCCCTGTCTGACCTGGAGAGCCACCTCCAGTCCCAGCGCTCGGAGCTCCAGAGCCTCCGTGATGCCCACCCCCACCCAGGCCAGGGAGGGGGGGGGAACGACCCCCTGCAGGAGCTGGATAGCCAATGGGACGACACCCAGAGAGCTGTGGCTGACAGGTGAGGAGGACAAAGAGGTGGAGGAGAAAAGTCTTCTAAAAGAGGGGTGAAATTAGAGAACTGTGAATGAAGCTCAAACGTACAATACAGGTGACAGTTAAGCCCCTTTCACACATAGTTCCCTGTAAATTACATGGAATCCCAACCCGGGTCCCCCAGTGATTTTCGCCGTTCACACATGAGCTAAATGCCTGAGTAAGCACAGTTGAAGCGTCTTGCGTCAGACATACGTAACTCTTTACGTGCCGGACCAGGGAATGTTCAGGCTTTTGTTCACACCTAAGCCTTCCCTGTAAATTCCATGGAATCACACAAGGTCCTGACCAGGGTAATTGCCTGAGACAATTTCCATGTAAATCGTGTTCACACATGCACCTTACCAGGTACCTTCCATGCAAATCTACTGGGAAGGCTTGTATGGGAAAGGGGTTTTAGATACGTTGAGAGAAACATATCTTTTTTTTTAACCCTTTGCAGGAAGGAGCAGTGCAATGTTCTGCTGGAGCTGCTGAAGAGCTTCCAGAGCTGCCGTAGTTACCTCAGCTCCACCATGCAGAAGGCAGAGCAGACCATCTCTGAGCAGGCCTCCTACATGGGGAAGGACAACCTGCAGAGACTCATAGCCAAGGTGAGAGCAATACAACGTTACTACAGCAGTGTATATACTGGAAAATAAAGTGATGTGTATGTGACAGCAGCTGGTTAAACCGGGAACACGTCGGCAGCCGATCAAATGTCCAGACTTTTTTTCTGAAAAATGTAGTGAAGTGAAGTGAAACTTTATTTATATAGCGCCTTTTGTACACGGATGCAACTCAAAGTGCAAATACAATGTCATAAAATGTCATAAAATGTCATAAACGTAAATAAATGTCAACGTTGTTGAAAATCAATGACACATCGCTAGTCAACTAACACAGCTTGTTTTGTGAGCCTGCTTACAATGTAAAGTCGTGTTATAGTTAACTAGGTAGTAGTAGGGATTACTCACCAAAACCTTGACTAGCGACGTTGACATTTATTTTGAATTTTCTGAATACAAGTCTGAACATTGTGATTAATTGGCAATCAAAATGTTCTGACTTTTATTATTTCTCTGACGTATGTATGTGTGAACCACTAGATGGCAGACACTGCCCTAGATAACAGCTGTGTATGTGTGTGTTTCCCAGGTCCACGGTATAAAGGAGGACCTAACGGGTCTCGGGGCTCGTATGGAGGAGATGAGGGGGGTGTGTAGGCAGCTGCAGTCCCATCTGAAGAAGATCCCAGACTGCAGCGAAGCTCCCTTTGAGGCTGAGGCTGACGCGCTGGTGGACAGCTGGCTGGACGTAAGAACAACACACACACACACCTGGCAACACACCTGGCAACACACCTGGCTGGATATGAGACCAGTACACTCCCCCACTAACTTGCTATTCACTGGACTGAATGTGGTTTTGTCTGTTAAAGTGTACTAACAGCTTTTTTTACCTCACGGTTTGAAAATAACTTAAAGAATGCCCAGACATAGCCTGTCAGAGCTGTTACAAAAAGTTGCACTTCAACACTAGAACAGCCGTGCCTTTTTTATCTACTATAAGAGATGCCTCGGGGGGTTAAGGAGTAAGAGAGAGCTTGTCTGAGGCACTTATACAAAACCTCCACATTCATGTCGTTGTGTGTCTGTGGGTCCCAGGTGACGGAGAAGACAGACGCCCACATGGACAACCTGCGTGTGGGGCTGGAGCTGTGGGACAAGCAGCTGATGCTGGGGGGGGAGGTGGACAGCTGGGCAACCGACAAACTGGCGCTATTCGCTGAGAAGCACCCCTTCCACAGCCAGCAGGAAGTCCAGACCATGAGGGTAAACAGATACAAGACTAATCACAACCCTCCATCTTGCATCACCACCACTCATAACATTAGCCTCATAGCATAATTGCCAATTGAGATATCTGCCTAACTCTACTCTTCTAACACTGATTATTCACTGTGCATGATTGCCTATGCCATCAGCCTATCAGAATGCTTGTTATGTTCCAAAATCACTACCTGACATAGGCATTTTTGACACTACATACAAAGATGGCTCGGTTGACCACAAGTGAAGCATGGCTTAGGCAATTTTGCTATGAGGCTAACGCTATACTTCTATCAAACACTGCTTTTGGAACTGGTGTACTGTTCCATCATCAGTCATGATCCCACTGTCTTGTCTCTCTCCAGGATGAGATCCAGGCCCATGAGGAGAACATCAAGCATTTCCACAGGAAGTCCACAGAGATCCAGGAGCTTCTGCAGACTCAAGAGGCTCCACTGGAGATGCAGGTGAGTACTAGGGGGTATAGGGTATAGGGGCGGCTGTGGCTCAGGAGGTAGTGCCGGCTTCTAATAATCGCAAGGTCGGCAGATCGGTGGTTAGAACCCCGGCTGGCCACATGTCGAGGTGTCCTTGGGCAAGACACTGAACCCCAAATTGCTCAAAATGAGCGGGCTGGCACCTTGCATGGTAGCTTGCCACCATTGATGTGTGAATGTGTGTGTGAATGAGAGGCCATTGTAAAGCTCTTTGGAATGAGGCTCTATATAAGTATGTACTGTATATCTATATAAGTCAGTACATGTATCTCTACCAGTGCATAAGAAGCTCCTGCTTACAATACTGAAAATGCAGAAATATGTGACACATTCTAATGCTTTGGTCCTCATGTCGGGATCCGATGTAATGTTCAGACTTTTCTTTCAAAAAATGTGAATACATTTCCGCGTTGTTGGAAAGTCAACTAACACAGCTTGTTTTGTGAGCCTGCTAACAATGTAAAGTAGTGTTCTAGTTAACTAGGTAGCAGTGGGGATTACTCACCCAATCCATTGCGTTGTTGCAGTATTTTGGCTTGACTAGCGAGTTTGTGTTGTGATTCTCAACGACGTCGAAACATAGTTTTGTGTTTCAAACAGAAAAGTCTGACCATTTTGATTGGTTGCCGACATGCGAACCAATTGATCAGACTGCGTCACATATGATACCGGTTGATCTTAATTTAAACACATTTCTTTCTTTCTTTTTTTGCTGTTACTGTAACTGTTCATCTGACCACCTCTTCCCCCAGGTGATGGAGACCCAGCTGACCAAGAAGATGGAGCAGGTGAAGGAGCTGTTCTCTGACAGCAGTGATGTGTTCCAGGAGCTGAGCGCTGTGAAGACTCACCTGGCAGAGGAGATGGAGGAGTGTCTCTCTGCCCTGCTCGCCATCCAGACCTCCCTCAGCATCCTCAGCCCTGCAGGAGACACACAGACCCAGGAACAGATACAGGTAGGCCCATACAGGTAGACCCAGGTAGACCCACAGACCCAGGAACAGATACAGGTAGGCCCAGGTAGACCCAGGAACAGATACTGGTAGGCCCACACAGGTAGACCTACAGACCCAGGAACAGATACTGGTAGGCCCACACAGGTAGACCTACAGACCCAGGAACAGATACAGGTAGGCCCAGGTAGACCTACAGACCCAGGAACAGATACAGGTAGGCCCAGGTAGACCCAGGAACAGATACAGGTAGCTCCAGATACAGGTAGGCCCAGACACCTAGCTACCTTAACTGGACATAGCTTACTACTATCCTCTCCTGTATATAGCGCTAACTACCATGCTTGCCATACTGTACCTATCACTATCACTATTATGTTTTATATCACTATTCTGCACTTCTGGTTAGATGCTAAACTGCATTTTGTTGTCTGGTACTTGTACTCTGCAATGACAATAACGTTTAATCTAATCTAATCTCTTCTAATCTAGTCTAGTCTAATCTAGTCTAGTCTAATTTAACCTAATTTAACCTAGTCTAATCTAATCTAACCTAGTCTAATCTAACCCAACCAGTGTTGCCACAGTTACTTTGAAAAAGTATTCTGATTACTGATTACTCCTTTAAACAGTAATCTAGTTACTTTACTGATTACTTGATTTTAAAAGTAACTAAGTTAGATTACTAGTTACTTTTTTAGTTACTATTGGCAGCTGCCTAGGCACCCGACCCCCCCCCCCCCCGCAACATAAAAATGAAAACTGGTTTTGCCAAAACTCACTTTATTTTAACAGTAACTTAAATTACATAATTAAACTTTAAACAATAACTTAAAACACCAAAATAAAGAGTCTTTCTTTGCCTCACCCAACATAAATACTTGTTTTTAAACAATAAAATTAATATAATCTTTATTTAACAGTAACTAGCAAGGAGTGGTTTCACAAAACCTAAAACCTACCCTGACCATTCAGATATGATCCTAATATAATCCTAATCCTAAACTGGGTGAGTCTGAGTTTATCAATGATCAACATTTATGTTCTTGTCATCCTTTGCTGACACAAACTCAAAATAATCCTTATATTTCCAGCTATTTAACGCATATCTCTGTTCTCGCTCCATTGTGTAGGCTACGCTTCTGTTTACACTGTGCAATCAGCGTGGTGATACACGTGAGCGATTCTGCTGCAATCTCGCGATAGTCGAGAGCCGTTTTTTGCGGGCATGGCCTTCCATAGTAACCTCGTGTTGAAAACGTGAGCACTGACGTCACTCCCCAAGACGCGAGAAATGTTTGTTTACTATCGAACATTACAAAGAAATACTGCATTTAGCCTAAGTTATGAGGTAGTAACGCAATAGTAACGCACAGCCACTTGAATAAGTAACTTTAATCCGATTACTGATTTGGAAATAGTATCGCGTTAGAATACTCGTTACTGGAAAAAGTATTCAGATTAGAGTAACGCGTTACTTAGTAACGCGTTACCGGCATCACTGAACCCAACCCTAATCTAACCTTAACCTAACCTAGCCTAGCCTAACCTAGCCTAGCCTAACTCTAACCTAACTCTAACCTAACCTAGCCTAACCTAGCCTAACCTAACCTAACCTAACCCAACCCGACCCAACCTAACCTAACCTACTGTGTTGTGTTCAGGACCTGTGTGAGCAGCTGGAGGTCCAGGAGGAGCGGGCAGCCTCGGTGCTGCAGCAGGTGGGTCAGGTGTCCAGCGTGGCCACTGCCCCAGTCCTGCAGGCCCTGCCTGAGGACGGCTCCAGGCTGAGGGAGGCCCTCTCTGAGACCAGGGAGCTGGTCCAGCACAAGAGGGAGCAGGGAGAACAGGGCCTCGTCAAAGTCATCAAAGGTACGAGAGACGCTTGGCTACAACAACAACAACAACAACAACAACAACAACAACAACAACGCTACTCAATGTTTTAACACTAGAACAGCCGTGCCTTTTTTACCTACTATAACAGCTGCCTCGGGGGTCAAATGACCATAGTCTTTACAATGGGAAGCTGAAAAATACCGCAAAATAGCTTTATACTAGCTTATCCTGATGTGATTTTGAAAATGTAAGGATACTGGGTGGTAGAACGCACATATCTAGGAAAAGTCATGAAAGGAGGGTCCTGAAATGTTATATATATATATAGACATTTTAAAGATATAAAAAAAGAATTACTCACAGGATCAAATGACTCCACTCATGGCTGTTCTAGTGTTAACTAAAGCAATTGCTTTAATTTTTGAAATCCCAAAACAGAGCTTCTAATTACTTGGTCTCTCCTTCAGATGAAAGCCAGTCGTTTGAAGAGTGGTTCCAGGACCTGCAGCTGTCAGTGAACGAGTGCTTCGAGAACCAGGAGTGCAGACAGGACGTCGAGGCGTCCAAACACAGACTAACTGTAAGTGACAGGCCTGGCGTCAGATCTAATGGAATCATCGGATCTGGAAATACGTTTTTTTTAGATGACACAATGTAGACACAATGTATACAAGGAGTACAATTCTTGGGTACAGGTTCAAATAAGCATTGGCATTCCAGTAGAAAATCTAAATCAATAATAGAATAAGCAGGGTATAAAAAACAACAACAATCAATAAGAATAAGCATGATGGAGAAAACAATCAATAATGGCTGCAGGCCTATATACAGTAGCATCAGAGCGTCAATCATAGAATAAGTGATAGCAGCAGAATAAGTGATAGCAGCATAAATCTCTCCATTCATACCAGGGTTTCCTAGAGTCCAAGGATGGGGAGAAGCGTCTGGGCCAGCTGAGAGACCACGTGGAGAGAGGGCGCGAACAGGTTCCTCCTGAGGAGCTGACTGTCCACCAGGCCTGGCTGGAGGAGCAGGAGAAGGAGCTGGCCACGTTCAGAGATCACTGCCAGGGCAGACAGGGCCAGCTGGACACTGTCCTCAACTCCCTCAACAGGTAAATACTGTAGATACAGGACCTCACACTGAGAATGGAAAGAGGCTGTTAATTACTCATTTGTGACACGTTCTAATGCTTTGGTCCTCATGTCGGGATCCGATGTAACGATCAGACCTTTCTTCCGAAAAATGTGAATACACACGTCGCTAGTCATCTAACACAGCTTGTTTTGTGAGCCTGCTAATAATGTAAAGTAGTGTTCTAGTTAACTAGGTAGCAGTGGGGATTACTCACGCAATCCATTGCGTTGTTGCAGTAGTTTGGCTTGACTAGCGAGTTTGTGTTGTGATTCTCAACAACGTTGAAACGTAGTTCCGTGTTTCAAAAGAAAAGTCTGAACATTTTGATTGGTTGCCGACATGAGGACCAAACGGTCAGACTGTGTCACAAATACTGTTGACACAGGACCTCACACTGAGAATGAAAAAGGGCTGTCACTAATCACTCGTTTGACGAATCGATCGCTTGCTCATCAGTCCTAAGTTCACGTGACACGTTGTTGCTTTTGTCTGGTTGTTTTTCAGTCTGCAGGAGGAACACAATCGCTTCCGTGACTGGCTGCAGCCCAAGGAACACATGTCAGTGGAAGGAGAACAGCTCACCAGCCTTCTGGACGATGTCCTCAACGGAAGGTGATTTTTCCTGAAACCGCCAACATTTCAGTTATCTTTTTGACTTGTTAACATTAGCCATGAGTAAAGAAACATTTTATATCTTTGCACTCGATCAAATTTCAGGACCCTCCTTTCATGACTTTTCCTAGATATGTGCGTTCTACCACCCAGTATCCTTACATTTTCAAAATCACATCAGGATAAGCTAGTATAAAGCTATTTTGACATTTTTCTGTGTAGGAAGCAGGCTAATTTACAAACTAGTGGTCTGTAAAGACTATGGTCATTTGACCCCCTGATGCGGCTCTTATAGTAGGTAAAAAAGGCACGGCTGTTCTAGTGTTAACACAGTCATCTTGGTTATTACACGGCTGTGATGAGAGCGGTTATGATGCTACGATGTTCTTTGTCTTCTCTGTGGTTCAGTGAGAGCATGGAGGCCCTCAGCGAGGTGTTGGGGTCTGTGAGGAAGCACGGCCTGAGAGGAGACGTGCTGCTGAAGGACAGCGACAGCCTGCTGCAGCGCTACCGCCACCTCGAGGCCAAACTCCAGAAGCTGGCCGAGGTCCAGAGGGCCCTGGAGGAGGCCTGCACAGGGTTCGACACCCAGACAGAGAGCACCAGGACCTGGGTTAGAAAACAGCAGCAAAGACTCCACTCACTAGGCAACCAGGCCAAGACCGACAAGAGAATACACACATCACAGGTCAGTCTACAGTCGGCTAGCCTAGAAAGAAAATATGTAGATCAAAGGTAACAGTGGTAAGAGATTATGATGATTAGACTTGTTTTTTTGCTTAGGATACATCTATCAAAAATAGTGAAAGTACCACCGCTCATCCGTAACAGATTTATCTGAGGTGCTGGAGCTGGAGAGTATCAAACCGGATGAAAAGAAGCATCCGCACAGTCAAAAACTGTTTTTTCAGTCGTTCATAGACCTTCTTCAGGCATAGGATACAGTGGGGGAAATAAGTAAAGGGTTGTAAGTGCAGGAGATAGAGCCGCCGTCTAATGATCGCAAGGTTGGCAGATCAGCGGTTCGAGCCCTGGCTGGCCACATGTCGAAGTGTCCTTGGGCAAGACACTGAACTCCAAAATTGCTCCCAGCGAGAGGGCCGGCGCCTTGCATGGTAGCTTGCCGCCATTGGTGTGTGAATGTGCGTATGAATGGGTGAATGAGAGGCCGTTGTAAAGCTCTTTGGATAAAGGCGCTATATAAGTACAGTCCATTTACCAAGTATTGAACACATCAACATTTTGTCCAGTAAATGTATTTCCAATGAGCCTAACCAAGTGACATTTTTGAAAATTGTTTGAGTTAATACCAAAGTCTGGTGCAAATTTCACTTGAATAGGCTCATTTGAAGTACATTTACTGGACAAAATGTTGATGTGTTCAATACTTATTTCCCCCACTGTATATCTAAAACACAGTATATTTTCTCTTTGTTTTTCTCAGGCTGTCCTCAACTGCAGGCCTGAGGGAGACTCCAAGCTACAGGAGGTCAGGAGCCGAGGCCAGAGTCTGTGTGAACACCAGGACCTGGAGGAGAGCAGGAGACGGGAGGTCCAGCAGACAGTGAGAGACGTGGAGGAGGAGTGGAGGAGGGTGACTCAGGCCGCTGAGGAGATGCTGAGCCAGGCCAAGACCCAGCAGGCCCAGCTGAGAGACTTTGAGGTCCAGGCGGAGAGCACGGTCGCCTGGGTGAAAGGCCAGCAGAAACAGCTCCACACTCTGGGTGTGAAAGCCAAGACTGAGGAGAGACTCCTGACAGTGCAGGTCAGTGTACAGCCACAAGCACTTCTGGTAGAAGCTCTGTGGAAGAAGTCTGTCAGGATTGATAATTAGTTGTCTGCATATAGGGTTTAATGTAAGGGTCTGAGGTTTGAGAAGGTTTTTGGTTAAGACTTTGGTTAATGCTAAAACACTCCCCCCCCTAACCCCCACCCCCTCCTCTCTGTCTCCCCCTCCCCCTCCTCTCTGTCTCCCCCTCCTCCCTGTCTCCCCCTCCTCTCTTTCCCCCCCCCCCTCACCCTCACCCCCAACATTTGTTTACCTCTGTGTTTGCTTACTATCTAACTCCATCACCAGGCTGTTCTCGGCTCCAGACCCGAGGGAGACTCTAAGCTGCAGGACCTGAAGAGACTGGGTCAAAGTCTGGTTGAATGTCAGGACCTGGAGGAGGGTAGGAGACAGGACATTCAGCAGACAGTGAAGGACATGGAGGAGGAGTGGAAGAGGGTCCTGCAGTCTGCCGAGGAGACTCTTAACAAG
The DNA here is from genome assembly GCF_963989245.1 of Nansenia antarctica. NCBI lineage: Eukaryota > Metazoa > Chordata > Actinopteri > Argentiniformes > Microstomatidae > Nansenia > Nansenia antarctica. Next base: position 36,286,267 of record NC_137674.1, read on the forward strand.
GCAGAGAAGCAGAGTGCGCTGGAAGGACAGTTCAGAGACATCGAGTCCCAGAGTGAGAACATCATGGCCTGGGTCAAAGAGAAACAGCAGCACCTGCGTTCGCTGGACAACCAGACACAGACTAAGAAGAAGATACACACTGCACAGGTCAGTCACACTGCTTGTTGAAGAACAATCTGTACTTTGTATTACAACAGTATTACAACAGTATTACAACAGCATTACAGTCAATAATACTACTACATGGCTTAAGTTTAATTTAAAAAATGCTTACCTCAGTCTTAATGTATATACTGTATGTGTTCTAATGCTTTGGTCCTCATGTCGGTATCTGATGTAATGATCAGACTTTTCTTGCGAAAAATGTGAATACATTTCCTTGTTGTTGAAAATCAACGACACATCGCTAGTCCAATAACACAGCTTGTTTTGTGAGCCTGCTACCAATGTAAAGTAGTATTCTAGTTAACCAGGTAGCAGTGGGGATTACTCACCTAATCCATTTGCAGTATTTTGGCTTGACTAGCGAGTTTGTGTTGTGATTCTCAACGACGTTGAAACGTAGTTCTGTGTTTCAAAAGAAAAGTCTGAACATTTTGATTAGTTGCCGACATGAGGACCAAATGATCAGACTGTGTCACATATGTCTCTCGGTCCTCAGGCTGTGATCAGCTCCAGGTCTGAGGGAGACTCTAAGCTGCAGGACCTGAGGAGGCGAGGTCAGAGTCTGTATGAACACCAGGACCTGGAGGAGGGCAGGAGGAGGGAGGTCCAGCAAACGGTGAAGGAGCTGGAGGAGGAGTGGAGGAAGGTCCTGCAGTCTGGGAAGGAGGCCCTGATGCAGGCAGAGACGCAGAGCTCCCAGGAGAGGGAGATGAAAGCCTTCGAAGCCCAGAAGGAAAGCACCCAAGGCTGGGTCAGAGACCAACAACAGTGCCTGCTGTCTCTCGGCAGCCAAGTCCAGTCTGAGGAGAGACTAGACACAGCGCAGGTCAGTGTCTACTGCTGCTAGTGCTTAGAGAACATCACATCATATCCACCTCAGGGGTGGTGGTGGCCTAGTCGATAGTGAGTTGGAATCCCACCTGGGAACACCACCAATAATGTTCTAATCCCACCAGGGAACACCACCACTAGTGTTCTAGTCCCACCTGGGAACACCACCACTAGTGTTCTAGTCCCACCTGGGAACACCACCACTAGTGTTCTAGTCCCACCTGGGAACACCACCACACATGCAATTTTCTTTAGGGGGTCATGATCAACTTCACGAGCTGAATGGTTATCATACCAAAATATCCTCTACAGACAGACATGTATCGTTTCAAAAAACATAGTTCTGTTTTGCCACCCTAAATGGTAGCTTAAGTAAGGCTGTGCCTGACTGTCCCTGTCTGTAATCTCTAACTGTGCGTCGCTTTGGATAAAAGCGTCTGGCTAAATCGTTAAAATGTTATGTCTAGGGGCGTTTAGGTGGCGTAGCGGGTTAAGCGTCGACCATATAACCGCAGGGTCCCCGGTTCGAATCCGGCCGGGGACATATCCTGCATGTCATCCCTCCTCTCTCTCACCTTCCTTCCTGTCTAATTCTCCACTGTATCTATCAATAAAAAAGAAAAATATGAGTGGGACTGCCCCACTCAGAAAAAAGAACTTTAAAAAAAAAAAAAAATGTTATGTCTCTATCTGGGTGTTGACAACTGATGTGTCTGATGTTCTGAGTTTATACTAGCGTTACGATGATGGCTTAGTCAGAAATGCTTACCTCTTATTTTTTTTAAGGTAATTGTTTTCTGAGTGGGGTAGTCCCACTCATATTTTTCATTTTATTGGACAGATACAGTGAAGACAGGCAGGAAAGTAAGGAGAAGAAGGGAGAGAGGGCATGTCAGCAAGGCATGGGCCGGATTCGAACCCATGCCGACATGAGCATATGTGTGCACTGTAGACCGCGGTGCTAGACCACTGGACCACCCCAGGCCACTATCTCTTGTCTTGACTTTGTACCTGTGTCTCTGTCACCACCAGGCTGTTCTGGGCTCCAGACCTGAGGGAGACTCGAAGCTGCAGGATGTCAGGAGACGAGGTCAGAGTCTGTGTGAACGTCAGGACCTGGAGGAAGGTAGGAGGCGGGAAGTCCAGCAGACGGTGAAGGAGCTGGAGGAGGAGTGGAAGAGGGTCCTGCAGTCTGCTGAGGAGACTCTTCGCAAGGCTGAGAAGCAGAGCGCGCTGGAAGGACAATTCAGAGACTTTGAAACCAAGATGGGCAGCACCATGGCCTGGGTCAGGGGTCGGCAACAACACCTTCGCTCACTAGGCACTCAGGCCAAGACTGAGGACAGACTGCAGACAGCACAGGTGAGTTTACCTGTTTACCTGTCTCTGTATTTAAAAAGAAAAAAGGTTTTGGCTCAAGCTCTGTTTAGGGACAATGTCCTACATTTACATTATTAACCATTTTTTAGCAGACACTTTTATCCAAAACGACATACAATTAGAGATTACAGGGATTACAGTCTCCCTGGAGTAATTTAGGGCTAAGTGCCTTACTCAAGGGACTAACACTAGTGGTAGTGTTCCCAGGTGGTGGGATTTGAACTCATGACCTTCTGATCACCAGTCCAACTCCACTCTATCCACTAGAGTCAACCACCACCACCCTTATTCCTAATTTAGCTTCAGATTGAACTCTCTTTCCCTATGTCTCTGTCTCTCATCATCAGGCTGTTCTCAGCTCCAGACCCGAGGGAGACGCGAAGCTACAGGACCTGAAGAGACTGGGTCAGAGTCTGTGTGACCACCAGGACCTGGAGGAGACCAGGAGACATGACGTCCTCCAGACAGTGGAGGACATGGAGGAGGAGTGGGCGAGGGTGATGGAAGCAGCCCAAGAGGCCCTGACTCACGCTGAGACCCAGAGCGCTCTAGAGAGGGAGCTGGAGGCCTTTGAAGCCCGGAGGAAGAGCACCAGAGCCTGGGTCAAAGACCAGCAGCAGCACCTGCACTCCCTGGGCCTCAAGACCCCGACTGAGAAGAAGATCCAGACAGCACAGGTCAGAAAATTAAGATTACAATGAATAAAAGCAGTTTTTCAAGTCTGGTTCCAGGGATATAATCATGGTGTTTGGGTTTTTTCGTTTGATGCTCCAAGACACTCATCTCACTATCTGATGTCTCTGTGTCTCACCAGGATGTTCTCAGCTCCAGACCCGAGGGAGACTCTAAGCTGCAGGACCTGAAGAGACTGGGTCAGATTCTGTGTGAACACCAGGACCTGGCGGAAGACTCGAGACTGGAGGTTGAGAAGGCGGTGAGGAACATCGAGGAGGGGTGGAGGGGGGTCCTGGAGGCCGCGGAGGAGACCCTGAAACAGGCCGAGGTCCAGTACACCCTCACCAAGGAGCTGGAGGCCTTCCGGGCCCTGGAGAAGAAGAGCGCGGCCTGGGTCAGAGAGCTCCAGCAGCGCACGCAGACCCTCTGTACCGGGACCCAGGGCAGTCAGACCCAGATCAAAGACAGGCTGCTCAGAGCACAGGTGAGAGCAGCATGGCACTCTGTTTACCTACATATGTGACTGATCATTTGGTCCTCATGTCAGGATCCGATGTAATGATCAGACTTTTCTTTCGAAAATTGTAAATACATTTCCGCGTCAACTACTTTCGCTAGTCAACTAACATAGCTTGTTTTGTGAGCCTGCTAACAATGTAAAGTAGTGTTCTAGTTAACTAGGTAGCAGTGGGGGATTACTCACCCAATCCATTGCTTTGCAGTATGTTGGTTTGACTAGCGAGTTTGTGTTGTGATTCTCAACAACGTTGAAATGTAGTTCTGTGTTTCAAAAGAAAGGTCAGAACATTTTGATTGGTTGACGACATGCGGACCAAAAGACTAGAACGTGTCACATTTGTCATAAATGCCTGATTGAAATCATCTAATTTCAGGTTATTGCAACAAGCAGTCTCTGTTATTTCTTTCTTCACACCATTTCTCGTACTGTATTTCCCCATGGAATATAACCCAGTATGTCTCTGTCCACAGGCTGTCATCAGCTCCAAGTCTGAGGGAGACAGTAAGCTTCAGGACCTGAGGAGGCGAGGTCAGAGTCTGTGTGACCACCAGGACCTGGAGGAGGGCAGGAGACGGGAGGTCCAGCAGACAGTGAAGGACCTGGAGGACGAGTGGAGGAGCTTCACTCAGGCTGCTGAGGAGGTGCACAGGTACAGTACAGGGACATTCAATAGCCTGTGTATCATTTATATTTTACATTGTTGGCATTTAGCAATATGACGCCTTTATCCAAAGCGACTTACAACAAATACATTTGTCTAAGCAAGTGAACCATCAATCCGCCAGTTGTAGCAGGAAGAGTAATCTAGCTCAGGCCAGGGGCCATTGGCAGTCATAAGGCCAGAAGGAAGAGAATTAAGATTTCATTTATTTTTTAAATGTATTTACAGTAGAGAAACTGTACAAGGTGTTAGAGGGAATGAAGAGGTCTTAGAAGGGACAGTTAAGGTGTAGCCTGAAGAGATGGAGGTCTTCATTCTACGGCGGAAGATAGGTAGTGACTCTGCAGTCCTGACAGCAGATAGGTAGAGACTCTGCAGTCCTGGTGGATTGATGATTCACTTGCTTAGTCAAATGTATCGATTGTAAGTCGCTTTGGAATAAGGCGTCTGCTCAATGCCAATATATATTTTTTTAATGTAAAAATGTAATGGTATAGAATAAACGCCCTGTCATGCTAACATGCTAACATGCCCCCCCCCCCCCCTCTGTGCCAGGCTGCTGCAGGGTGTCGTGGAGCGCCTGGTGGCCTGTCAGCACCAGAGGCAGCTGACCCAGTCCAGCCTGGCTGAGATACAGAACCAGACAGCCGGACTGCCCCGACACTTCCCCTGGCCCGGGCTGGGGGACAGGAGGCAGGCCATGGAGAAGGCCCGGAGCCTGCTGGAACGCACCATGCTCCTGACCCCCAGCCTGTCGGCCCTGCGCGCCCAGGGGGCTGACCTGTTCACAGTCACCCAGGACCCCAGCTGGACCGACCCCTCCTGGGCGGCCATGGAGGAGAGTGTCCCCGCCCTGCTGAAAGACCAGACGGTGAGCGGCAAAGTTTTTAATGACTTTTTATTGAACCAGGAGGTCACACTAGAACAGCCTCAAGCTGCCTCAAGGTGCCTGACTGACTGGGTGGTTTAACACTAGAACACCACATCACCCACTATCAAATCTTATTTCAAATTGGAAAGTTAAATCTAAGTTAGTTAACACTAGAACAGCCGTGCCTATTCGGTTGTTAAATCGTGACGTGTTTCCGGGTCCAACGTTGGCTGAGGCGCTCTCGAAATGCCGCAGTGCTGTGTCCCTTGTTGTATGAATAGATCCGAGTCTATAAATGACGGAACTGTCATTCTACCGCTTTAGTACACTGGTACGGGGATTTTTACATTTATTTGGACCCGGAAATTGCTAAATGTCACGCGTGACGTCAGACTTAACAACCGAATTGTAAGAGCCTCCTCGGGGGGTCAAATGACCATCGTCTTTACAATGGGAAGCTGCTATTTACACACAACGACCACTAGTTGGCGACGTCTTGTAAATTAGCCTCCTACAGAAAAACTGCAAAATAGCTTTATACTGGCTTATCCTGATGTGATTTTGAAAATGTAAGGATACTGGGTGGTAGAACGCACATATCTAGGAAAAGTCATGAAAGGAGGGTCCTGACAATGTATCGAGTGCAAAGATATTAAAATGTTTTTACTCACATGGACAAATGACCCCACAGTGCTAGAAATTTAAAATCTCTTTTTCGAGGGAGACCTGGCCAAGATAGCACACCAGTACACCAAGTACAAGGTTACAAAATTTGAGAAAATAACATAATAAAAACAGACAAAGCGCAACAGATACATATTATAAAATCCGTCTTAGGAATAGCAACGCCTCAGAGAAAAGCATCGCCTTCACAATACAGCGACAGTTTGTAATGCAAAACTACTGTCCTCAGAAATCAGTGCAGATACAGAAAAACACTCATGCTAATGTTATTGTGTGTGTGTGTGTGTGTGTGTGTGTGTGTGTGTGTCTCTGTCTCTGTCTCTGTCTCTGTCTCTGTCTCTGTGTGTGTGTGTGTGTGTGTGTGTGTGTGTGTGTGTGTGTGTGTGTGTGTGTGTGTGTGTGTGTGTGTGTGTGTGCAGGCGGCCTGTGGGAGGCTGGAGGAGGGCATTCACACAGAGAGGGTGTGTGCCCAGCTGGTGGAGCAGCACAGCGCCGCCCAGGACTGGCTCAGGGAGCACGTGAAGGGCCTGGGCCCCCCCCCCTCTGACAGACCCGGCCTCCACAGCACCACCAACACCCTGAAGGTCAGTCACACCACCAGCACACCACCAACACCCTGAAGGTCAGTCACATGACCAACACACCAACAACACACCACCAACACCCTGAAGGTAGTAAACCTCACCTCTAGTCACCTAAACCTCAACCTTCCTCACACTCACATCATGTCTGTACTGCCCTGCAGAGTCTAACCGCAGTAACTCAAAATGTTTTCAAAATTGAGTTATACGTGAAATTGAAGTTCTCAATATCTGTTTTATCTTGTGACAAAGTTTCAGAGTTCAATCACACTCAAAACGGAACACAGACGACCTCCATAATTATTATAAATTACCAGAGGTCCCCAGATAATACTAACCCCGTCCGAATAGGCCTTTATTGAGCTACGCCACCCCCTTCCTGTTGTGTATGTGTTACTGTATGACACACGTGGAAGGTGAACGCTGCTGTCCCCCCCCCCTCCCCCCTCCCCTCCAGGCCCTGCTGCAGACGGTGGACAGGGAGGAGAGGGAGATGAGGGAGCTTGACGCAGTCAGAGACACCCTGCTGCCACGCTGCACGGCAGGGGGGCGCGGGGCCCTGACCCTGGAGGTGGACCACCTGCACCAGCTCTGCGCCTCCTCCAGGAGGGAGGTGGAGGAGCGGCTGGCGGCCTGTGGGGCTCTGCTGGGGGCGCTGGACGGGCAGCAGGCCCAGAAGGCCCGGGGGGTGAGGGAGAGGGCCGCGGCCCTGCAGTGGGAGCTGCGGTCGTTGGACCAGGCGCTGAGCTACAGCGAGCCGCACCAGAACATCACACAGCTGCAGCAGCACTGGACCAGCCTCAAGGTGCCTGACTGACTGTGTGGTAAAAAAATAAAATAAAAATAAAAAGTGTTTTAATTGTATTTTCCACAATATATCACAGGTCCAAGCAGGACTAACAAAGAACAAACTTAAATATATCCCCCATCCCCCCAAATACCAGACACATACAAACATTATACATAGCCAGACAAGTCTCTCTATTCTGGTTGGCATTGTACTTAGACAATGATCTGTGAAGGCAGCTGGTGAAAGCAGGAACAAGTCTTCAACCAATCAAAATGTTCACTTTCATTTGTAGTAATCCCTACTACTACCTAATTAGTGTAGAGTAGTGGGGATGTGTTTTGGCTTGACTAGCGAGTTTGTCATTGACATTTATTTAATTTTGGGGGGAATAAAAGTCCAAACATTTTGGTCGGTTGCCGACTTGTTCCCGGTATCACCAGCTGCCGTCTCATATTTTCAGTCTGTGTTCTGTATGTGCAATACAGTACAATGCCTATTGTACTCCTAGTGTTTCTATACTGCTTCCAAACTGTGACCTATGACCTTGACAGATGTGATGTTTGCTCTTCCACAGAACTGTGAGGGCCTCCTGGAAGGATTAGGGGTCAAAGTTCATGACCTGCACCAGGCTGGGAAGTCTACAACCCCAGAGGAGGAGCTTCCTGCCGATGTTATCTCTCTGGTGGAGTCACTGACCCAGAATCACGATGGGTACGGCACCAAGAATCCTAAACATTCAGCTAATTATCAAACTGCACACATAGCTCAGCTCAGCCGTCCATGTTTGAACTAGAAAGCTGCTTCCCTTCCATTTCAATTTCAGTTTAATTTATTACCTCAGGTTAACAGCCTCATACCACAGGGGAACATACCGGTCTTTGCGGAGGCAGTTTGAGGGTACGGCAGCATATAGTCATAGGAGAGCTTTTATAGGAGATGTTTTCCGCCTGCCGCAATAAAACTGTACAACTCCCCCTCCGGCTGGCTCGATCTGGGAGTCAGGCTGGGGGATGTTAAACCATACTGGACTGTTGTAACTGTATATAATATTTCATTTTCCCTCAGGGATCAATAAAGTGTATCTATCTATCTATCTATCTATCTATCTATCTATCTATCTGTCTGTCTGTCTATCTATCTATCTATCTATCTATCTGTCTATCCACACATCTACAAATTCAAATATGTAACATACAGTATGAATGCTGTCTGATGAGCATCCTTGTCTGTCTGCAGTCTGTGGTCCAGGCTGGGAGAGAGACAGGCCTCCTGCACCAAGAGCACAGCCCACTGTCTGACAGACGCTCTCCAGGCCCTGCAGCAGTGGTCCCACTCCACTCCCCCACACACAGCCACCTCCACCCAGGTAAGAACACACACACACAGCCACCTCCACCCAGGTACGAACCCACTCCACCCCCCCACACACAGCCACCTCCACCCAGGTAAGAACACACACACACAGCCACCTCCACCCAGGTACGAACCCACTCCACCCCCCCACACACAGCCACCTCCACCCAGGTAAGAACACACACACACAGCCACCTCCACCCAGGTACGAACCCACTCCACCACCCTACACACAGCCACCTCCACCCAGGTAAGAAATCACTCCCCCCCCCCCGCAATAGCATCAGATGTTTGTGATGTTGGCTACCTCAAGATTCAATTTTATTGTTACGTCATATTACACAAGTGTAAGAGTATAAAATATAGGCATAATTCAAGATAAAAGTGACAATAGTACAGGACATAAGTGACAAATAAGGCAGGATACAATTAGCAGTATAACTAGTAATAAAATAGATACATATTTAAAGTAGTAGGACCTATTGTGTTGAGTGAATCAATAGAAATGCAGAGAGGGAACTCAATATTCCTGTTTATAACGCTGCCAGTAAATCCACTTATTTATAATCACACCACTGTGTTTGCCTCATCAGGCTGCGTTGGAGGAGGGTGCACTGCTGCGACAGGCCCTGCAGGTGGCACTGTCCCACACACAGTTCCTGGAGGACTGTCTGAAGCCAGACCAGGCAGACGGGCTGCAGAGAGATGGCACAGAAGCCCTCAGGGAAGCAGACACACACACCAAGGCTCTCACCCAGACCATGAAGGTGAGGACAAACAAACAACAAATGCTGGTTATTAAACAAATAACCACTCTTTTGATGCTTCTTTGTGTTATTTTTTGGAGTGTGATACACTTGTGTATTTTTGTAGTTTTATTGGATAGAGAGAGTGGAGAAAGACCGAAAAGTAAGGAGGAGAGGGCATGTCAGCAGGGCATGGGGCAGAGTCCACCCAATGCTGACATGGGCGGTTGTGTGCACTGTAGGCCATGGTGCTAGACCTAAATGCTATGTAATTAAATCTTTTGATAGGAATAATGCAGTAACCAATATTTGTATGTCTCTCATTTTCTCTCAGGTTCTGTCAGAGAAGAGTAAACAGAAAGTCCAGGTGTCTGACCCCCGCTCTGCACCCCCCCGTGCTGAGACAGAGGACAAACCGTCTCCAAAGACATCGAAGACCCCCCCATCCCCGTCCCCCCAAACCACCGTCAGCCCAGCCAAGAGCCAGCAGCAGACTCCTCCTGTCCAGGAAAAGGCCCCAAGTCAGAAAGCCAAAGCCCCCAAGTCCCCACACTCCCCTACCAAGGAGAAATCCATATCAGTCAAACAAGACACTACAGCAGAAACCAAAGAGAAATCCATATCAGTCAAACAAGAGGCTACAACAGCTACCGCTACCAAGGTACACACCCCCCCTCAGAGTCCAGGATCTGCCGTGACCCCAGCAGCACCATCCACAGGGGTGACTAAACCTGCTGCCAAAGTGGCAGTTGTCACGCTCGACACGACCTCTCAGAAGATCCAAGGGCCCGAAACTAAGAGTCGAAAGGACCGTGGTGACCCTCAGACTCACGTCAAAAGAGTAGACACTACCACCGAGTCGACGTCGGTCGTCAGTTCCAAGACCGCCGATCAGAGTCCTCAAGACACACAACCCACTCTCGATGACAAACAGCAAACTCCTGTTCCAGAGAAGAAGAAAATAGCCACGATCATCCTGGACACGTCTTCCGTCTTCGTCCAGACTCCGGGGGGGACGTCCCCTCTCACGAGCCCCGAGACGGCACGCATCGTCTCCTCTGGAGCTGTTGGACAGTTTGACACCACGCTCACTGACCCCAAGTCTCCTCCTCCTCCTGGCTCTGAATGTACAAAAGAGTCAAAGCCTCCAAGTCCATCGAGCCAGACACCCAGCCCTAAGCAGAGGCCCGCAGGGAAAGGCCTGAGTAAAGCACCCAAGCAGACCCAAGCTCCTGTGACCCAGCCCACTGAAACCCAACACAGCAAAGAAGAGATTCAACAGCGGTACCTTGTACTGGACCTGCCCCAGGGCCCTGTGACCCATAAAGAGCCCGCTGATAAGAATACAGAGGCTGTTGTTGGTTCTGATCAACCCGGTCGAACAAAGACAGCGGTCACTGAGCCAGAGAAACTAGTGAAACAGAGGACAGAGAACGACCAGCGTGAGGCGCCAGAGAGCCTAACCAGCCTGACCGAACCAGCTGTGAAGCTGGAGGACGTCCAGGATGTAAACAAACATCTGGCAGACCCAGCAGCAGAGACTAAGAGGGGATTAGCCGTCGCTAATGAAAAACAGCTAAAGAGGGACGAGGCCAAGCCTCAAGCCTCACAGCTAGCAAAGGCTGCGGCCCCCCAGCCAGGAGAGAGAGACGCTCCCCCAGCCCCCCAGGCTGACACACAGACACCTCCTCCAGCTCCGGTCCCCAAGGAGAGGAGGAGGAGGAGGAGCAGCAACAACAGACCGGCTGAGGAGCAGACACCTGTCGCTGCCATGGCAACGGCCACGGATGGCGCCAAAGTTGACTCGCCACAGGTACAGGTACAGAGAGACCAGCGAGAGACCAGCGCTCAGGTAGAGAATCAGAACCAGAATCAGAATCGCTTTTATTAGTTCCAAAGTACGTAAGTAAAAATCTTTGGCTTAGGTTCTTCAACATTGGCATTGTAGCAAGATACAACATCACTATAATAGAATAAAGTAAAATAAATAAAGTAAGTAATAATAAAGTGATGGTAGTCGTACTACAGCGGGACCAGTCGTACTGCAGTTCAGTACAGTACTGTGAAATCGCAGTTATTACGACTCAGTACTGATAGATTTCTATACAACCAATGCAGCTATGATACAACTTTAAATCCCAAGTAAACAACTCTGAAAAGGGACCTTTCCCCCTCTCTTTGTGGTGATGCAGAAGAGACTGTGGTTCCTCTGTGCTGGTTCTCTCCCCTGCCACTGTAATGTTATCTGGATCAGCCAGTCAGATACAGCAGGCTTGTTCTCTAGTCTAGTGGGTTATCTCAGAGGGGCTCTGTAACAGGTTCACAAGGACAGGACGTACTGAGAGCTTCTGTACCTCCAGACTGATGAAGGGAGGCTCTACAGAGACAAAGAGAGAGGGCAGAGAGAGAGAGAGAATGAGCTGAGCAGAGAGAGAGGGTGAGAGAAAGGCGAATACCCTGAGGAGAGAGAGAGAACACAGTGAGAGACGTTGCTTAAGGGGAGTAATACTATAGCCTCCATTGAACTCTGTATTGGCTTAGCTGTAGGTGGGCATGAAAGACACATTAGTCCTTTGGTACATAGTGTTGCTCTGGGATTCAGAGGAGGATAACTTTAGGCATGGCAAGTTTATTTGTAAATAGAAATAAAAATGGCAGGAATAGATACATATATAATGGAATAGATACATATATAGGTATAAACATTTAACCACATAATAAGAATCCAACATGATTCCCGGCCCCTGCCTGAAGAATGTGATCCGCCTCTTACCTGCTGTAGTTCTGTCAGTCATAGGTGATGTTAGATACTGATCCAGCCCACTCTTACCTGCTGTAGTTCTGTCAGTCATAGGTGATGTTAGATACTGATACAGCCCACTCTTACCTCGGGACCACACTGCGGACGTCAACCCCAGTAGCGTGTGTGCGTTTCATTTCGGCGGCCATGTTAACGCGTTAGAGCAGCCACACAGCGCACGTGAGACGCACGCCTCAAGCGTGTCTCATGCTGGCTGCCACGCCATGCCATCTAGAGATTCAGACTCTTGCCTATTTTTTCCGCATGCCTTCCGCGTGAAAATGATCTGTTGATAGTCATATTGACATCATACCAGCAACATACACTACAGTTTCAATGTCTACATCTGTCAAACATTGTTTTTAAATCAACTCTTCCGCTGTCTGTTCTTAATAAGTGAAAAAGAAGTCTAGACATTGCAGTTTAAAAAAATATAAATACAAATAAATTAGAACTAGGTAAACAAGTTCTATGACAATTCGAGACATGTCTAAACCAGTCTCTCTCTCTCTACTCAACACTTTCACAATCTGTTTCAAATTAAAAGCCTTACAGGTACTATTATACTACAGTAGGTGTTGCTGAGGTGATTGAGTACTCTTACTCTGAAAGAAAGAGGGTAAACAACAAAAACGACGTGACCTCTTTCTGCTCATAACTGTCTCACTTCTCAAACTGCTCATTAAGGACGGATGACAGCAGAGACTGAACACAGAACCGTTTATAAAGAACTGAAATGAAACATTATATTATTGACCGTTATTGGCCATTATCAAAGGCAAACTTGATGTACAGAGACAGGGCTGGCAGTAGCAGCTCCGCAGTTAGAGCCGCAGCAGACACGCTGTAAGTATGGGAGCGTTCGTGAGCGTGAGAACCGCAGCAGTTCCACCAGTTCGCCCTTCTGAGGTAAACATTGTTCCAGGCTTTACAATAGTGTGTAGCTCATTTCTTGGGGAGTTGCTTTGGGGAACACCCTTTCTCACCACCCCTTTGCATATTATTTACCTTCACAGCCTTGGTGTAAGCTTTGGTTAGCCTACTTTAGCCTAATTTAGCCTACTATAGCCTACTTTTCACAATTGACATGTCTTTGGGGGGGCTTCACAGCAGCAACAGGTATGCAGCCAAGCAGAGAAGCCAGCTGCCCGTGTTGAAGCGGTCCCTGGGGTGGTGAAGACAGAGAACCAGACCCCAGCTGAACCAGAGGGACCCACCATGCAGGACCTCTTCATCCAGGTCCAACTGCTCTCAAAGATCGGACCCTACAACCTTCTCATTGAGGTACAGTCAAACCCTACAGGGTTGTTGGGTTATCTTGTGGCAATTTTGAATATGAATTGTACTTTGAGATGTATTTGACGTTTACATTAGCTTGCTATTTTAATTATTACTGTAGCTTATTTCACCTCGAAGAGGCCTTGTGAGAATTACAGTTTTTGTAGTTTTTCCAAAAAAGTGAATTTTGTAGTGCGTTTCGGCCATCGATATCTCTTAATTTATCAAAGGACACCTCACCTTTAAAACTGTCTACATACATGGTCACTTGGTTGTGTTTAATCACAGAATAAACCTTGGGAGGACACCACCATGGTTCTGGACACGTCTCTCAGTGACCTGGAGGCCCGTCTGAGGAGGCTGGTGGTCAGAGTTCTGGTCTGCAGGAACCGTTCTGCTGACCTGAACCCTGTAGCCATGGCCCAGCAGGTGGAGGAGGCAGAGGTGAGGCCCCAGACCAGACGTTAACACTAGAACAGCTGTGTCTATTGTACCTACGATAAGAGCCGCCTCGGGGGTCAAATGACCATAGCCTTTACAATGGGAAGCTGCTATTTATACACAACGACCACTAGTTGGCCGGCTTGTAAATTAGCCTGCCTCCTACACAGAAAAACTGTGAAATGGCTTTATGCTAGCTTATCCTGATGTGCTTTTGAAAATAATAGTAAGGATACTGGGTGGTAGAACGCACATATCTAGGAAAAGTCATGAAAGGAGGGTCCTGAAATTTAATTGAGTGGAAAGATATAACAATTGTTTTACTCACAGGGTCACCGTGACCCCACCACGGCTGTTCTAGTGCTAAGGAGCAAACCAGAGAACACAACAACACTCACTCAATCCAGAACACAACCTCTCTCTCTTCTCTGGAAAAACGAGACACACTTGAAGAGTGAGTATTGTACTGACTTTCTGTGTGTGTGTGTGTTCTGTACTTTCCAGGAGTGCAGACAGGCTGCCGAGGCCCAGGTGTCTGCGTTCTCCCAGCCCAGCGAGAAGGAGGGCCCATGGAGCGCTGCAGTGTTGGACGCCTCAGCCGCTGTCGACTGTAAAGAGGCCCAGCTACAGCTGGTCACCGAGTGTGCCAGACAGACACAGACGGCCAAGGCCATGCTGGAGAGACTAGCCGCCGAGCTGGAGTCTCTGAGAACGTGAGTGTGATGGGTGTTCGATGAACTTTGACCCCCTAGACTATTTTTTGTTACTGTCGCTGTCTCTTTGTTTTTTTTGTTTTTTTTCCTTTTCTGTCTGTCTGTAAAATCTGTAAAGCGTCCTTGGGTTTGTGAAAGGCGCTATATAAAACCAAGTTATTATTATTATTATTATTATTAACTGAAATTGTTTGATTTTGCTTTTTTACTTTTACCAATTTGATATATTCTTGAGAATATTTATTTCAATGGACCCAGAAATAACGTAGTTTGTTTTTCCCCTGATGTGTGTTCCCCAGATCTCCAGTGGAGAGCAGCTCAGCGGAGGCAGAGAAGCTGCGCTCCTTCATACGGACCATGGAGGAGGACCGGACCGTCCTGGGAGACGTGCTTCTGACCCACACCAAGCTGGTCCCCCACCTGACCGAGGCCCAGCGGGCCGCCGCGCAGACCCAACAGAGGAGCCTGCAGGACGAGTGGAGAGGGCTGGAGAGAGCCGGGGAGAAGACCGCACATCGGGTCAATGCCCAATTTCAGGAAACCTCCAACCTCCTGTCAGAAATATCCGCCCTTCAGGAGCAGATGAACACCATCGGGAAGACTCTAGGTCCAGCCAAGTCCTCTGGGAGAGTCCCGTGGGAGAGCAAGAGGGCCCAGAAGTTCATGGTGGCGAGCGCCGACCTTGCTGCGGCCAAGCAGAGATACCACCAACTGCAGAAGGGATCCGAGGCCCTGGCCAACAGCTCCCAGTGGGCCAAGGAGAAGAAGCAGATTGAGGCGGGGCTCCAGCAGGTGAAGAAGCAGCTGGACTGCATGGAGGAGCAGGTGTCTTCTTCTCAGAACAACCCCAGCAGCAGCAACCCCATCATGGAGAAGATCCTGAAGGTATCTCACTTTAATCTGTATCCTGTGTCCTTGTACTTCACCTCCTGTTGGGTTTTCTGGTTTTGTTTTCTGTTGTTTGTTTCTGTTTAGTTTTAACTGTCTTTGACACCTTGTCACCTACACTGTTTTTAATTCATCCTCACTGTATTTTACTGTGCACTGTGCCCTGTGAGATGTCCTTTGAAAGGCGCCAAACAAATAAAATGTATTATTATTATTAAGGTGATGACGGACGCCCTGGCCTGGGCCAAGCAGGCGGAGGGCGACGTGGAGCACAGGAGGAAGAAGGTCGCTCTCCTGCCCGAGGAAGTCCACCGGCAGATCAAAGACCTGAAGAAGCTCCAGTCGGAGATGATGGCCAAGCAGGGCCAGCTGGAGGCCTTGGTGGAGGAGGTGACGGAGCTGATCCCGGAGCTGGACCAGACCGAGGAGGTCCCCCTGGTACAATCCTCTCTGGAGACCCTGGAGAGACTGTCCAAGTCCACCACGGAGAAGCTCTCCAGGGCCGTGAGGGAGATCGAGTCGGGCCTGCAGACCAGGGAGAAGATGTCGGAGCAGATAGGGGACCTGGACTCCTGGGTGGTGGCTCACCTCCACAGAGAGGCCTCCTCCAGGAGAGGGGAGGGGCTGAACGCGGCCAACCTGGGCCGCTGGCTCAGGCAGATCCAGGAGACGCTGGAAGACGCGGAGAGACAAGCCGCCGTGTCCGAGGCCCTCCTGATGAGGAGTCGGGACATCGCCTCCGAGCTCAGTATCGCAGAGACGTGCCTCCTGAATGACAAACTCACCAACCTCCAGGAGGACATCAGAAGCATCGTCAGCTACGAGAAAGCCAACAACCAGGAGGTGGACGAACTTTTCCAGACGCAAGAGTCGTCGAAGCAGGCGGTGGCGATGATGGAGACCAGCCTGAGGCAGATGCTTGTGGACCTGAACAGACAGAGGTTCCCGGTCACCAGGGAGTCCCTCTCCGCTGTGGAGCCTTTCCGACACATGATCGTGGAGCACAAGTGCCAGGTGGACCAGCTGCAGCCCTCCTGCGTCCCCGAGGAGAAGAGGAGGGAGCTGCTGTGCGTCATCTCCGAGCTCCACGGCAAGATGAACTCCCTCGACCTGAAGGTGAGACTAATCAGCTAATCATTCCAAGAGTAAAAACACAACACGGTGCAGAAGCTTTCAGTCACGCTGCCGCATGCTCCTGGATCAAACTCCCTGAAGAAATCAAACAGGCCCAAACCGTTAAAATGTTTTGCAGCAGTTATGATTAAACACAAACACTTCTATCAATGTCTTTTTTCCATTAACTATTGTCTTATTAAATGTTTTAACTATTTACTTCTTAAATTTGCTTTTATTCATTGTCATTTTTATTTTCTTACTATGCTCCTCTTGCTGTATTTTTATAATATAAGTAAAGCACGTTGAATTGCCCCTGTTGTATGAAATGTGCTACACAAATAAACTTGCCTTGCAGGCCCAGAAACACGAGAGGTACCTGAGCTTCAGAAGGTGTTTGGAGGCCCTCAGGGAGAACATGGAGGTGCAGGTGCTCCAGGTCAAAGAGGAGAAGAGAGGCAAAGAGGAGAGGTACAAGACCTGCCAGGCGCTCCTCCCCCAGTTCTATCTGACGAACGGGATGTGCGAGGAAGCCGTGGACGAGCTCAAGAACATCTCCCCGGACCTCTACCCCTCCCAGCTGACCGTGGAGCGCCAGAAGATCAAGCAGGTTCTGGCGAGCCTCAACAACTGGGAGATGAGTGTCCACAACAACATCCTCATCATGGAGTGGGCCCTGCTGAAGGGGGTGCACTACCCCTCAGAGCAGAGAGCCGTTCAGGCCTTCCTCAGGGACACCCAGCAGGTGCTGCAACAGCCCTGTCAGCTGGACCCCAGAGAGCAAGCCCTGGACAAGGAGTACCAGAGGACTGTGAACCTGAGGAAGACCGTAGAGTCCAGAATGCGGGTGTTGGAGGTTCTGGAACAAAACAAAGGAAACGGGCAGAAGGGAAGACGCAAGTACGCAGACCTGACCGACTTGAAGATTGTGATCCTGAAAGAATGTGACTTACGAACGGCAAGTTTTTGCTTTTTTTATCGTGTGGTTGAAACCAACTTTACTCTTTTTCCAAGGGTCCAAGTTTCAATGATTGAGGTCTAAAATGTTTCATATGTTTGTGATCTGTGCAGGAGGGCATTACCCAGGTGCGGGAGTCTCTAAGGAGCTACAACTGTGCCGTCAAAGGTGCGGTGCGGTTCCTCCAGGAGGCGGAGGCCTCTCTCCTGCCCGCTCTAGGCCCTGTCAGGGCGTGTTCGGAGAGGCTGAGGGACAGCCAGGAGGCCCTGATGTCTCTAGAGGAGCAGCTGGTGTCCCATTTCAATCAGCTCCAGACCTGCACCCCCCAGCACGCCTACCTCTCCCCCCAGGAGGTGGAGCGTCTCCAGGGGAAGGTTCTGAGCCAGCTCCTGGTGCGGTTGTCCGTCCTGCAGGCCCAGGCCAAGCTCAGACTGGAGGACCTCCACAGGTAGGGTACCACAGGTGGGATAGTGGTGGTCTAGTGGATAGTGAGTTGGACTGGTGATAGGAAGGTTGTGAGTTCAAATCCCAACTGAAACACCACCACTAGTGAACCCTTGAGTAAGGCACTTAGCCCTCAGTTACTCCAGGGGGAATGTCCCTGTAATTTGTAATTGTAAATGGCTTTGGATTAAAACCGTCTGCTAAATGGCACAGTGTTGGTCACCATACATTAATAGCTCTGGTCATTCACTTATAACCTAAGCCGAAGCGCTTGAATTGGAGATTTAACCTAAAATACTGTATATTCAGTCAGTGAATGCAACAGCCCCATGTTCAATCGTTGTTGTTATATATGGTTGATGTCTTGTCTTATCTTGTGTTCTCAAGGTGTGCCGAACATCTCAGAAGATACAGGAAGTCCCAGGAGGAGATGAGCCAGCGTGTGAACAGCACGCAGACCGGTCTTTCACAGTGCATCTCGCACAAAGTGACCTCCCTCACAGACTGCACCGACCAGCAAGCTAAGCTAATGGTACGTTACCGACTACGTCCCTCAACATCACTTAAAACAGTCCCTGAAAGACGGAATTATTAGATTAGATTCAACTTTATTGTCATCGCAGAGTACAAGTACTATACAACGAAATGCAGTTTAGCATCCAACCAGAAGTGCAAAGAGTGATATAAGAGCATGATATAAATAGAACAAGAGGTAGTGATAGGTAACTATGTAATACACTGTATGTGCAGAGGTAGTATTGTAAACATCAGTATAGTTTAGAGGTATATAGAGTTATGGGCTATATACAGTTATGGGCTGTATACAGTTATGGGCTATATACAGTTATGAGCAGGGGTGCACATAACTTTTTGGGGCCAGTGCTCAGAGGAGCACCTAGGGATGCTGCTTGGTGCTCCCCGAGCTCGCGAGTCACGACCCGTCCCACAGGATGGATAAAAAATGGATACATGGATAACTTATATTAGCAAAACGACATTTATTCCTAAATAAAGATGACCGAACAAATGATTGTGTGCAAAACAAAAGAAACAAATGCAAAATCAAATGACTGCTCTTTAAGCATGAAAGTCTGTCAGACTCCTTTAAACACAATGAAATCAACTGACATCTCTTTAAGCACTAACTGAATGTCTGTTTTTTAAACACAATGAAATCAACTGACATAATTTTCACGTGGCTGCGTGATCGTGCGATACGCGGAATGAAAGTACGAGTTACGATACTTTCCGAATGTTTTCATGAGGAGAGTCGCCGTGGTCGTCGTCGGTCGACTGTTGTGATGGATTACTCGTCGGGCCTTCGGCTGAGGGGACGGCAAATAGTTACTTAGTGGGGCTTGCAGTGATGCAGCAGTCAGCAGTCAGCAGTTGGATTTTGAGGAAGTAAATTCCTCTGCCAGCGGTTCCAGCTGTTGGTGCGCAAGAGCGCGTTCATGCGGCTGATCTGCCGCGCAGCATGCATTTTGGCGACGCATGCGCACTGGCGCACCAGTTATGTGCACCCCTGGTTATGAGCTATATACAGTTATGAGCTATGTACAGAGAGGTAGTTTATGTACAGTATCTAATGTGCGGAGTATAAAAGAAGCTATATCAGGAGACATGTGCGATGTGCAATATACAGTAGTACAAAGGTAGTAATGTAAACATCAGTAGTGCAAAGGTTCTGTCACTTATCTTCCTCCCTTTGCCTCCGTCCAGGCCTTGTCTGAGGAGGTGGACTCTCTGGCGGGGAGGCTGGAGGAGCTGAGGGAGTGGTGTCCAGAGAAGGCCTGCCATGGCGGCAGGGAGGGGGCTGTGAGCGCCCTCTGGAGGCAGGTGACCAGACTGCAGCGCTGCACGCGCGACCTGAGGACCCGCTCGGAACAGAGGGCGGCGGAATGGAGTGACATCACAAAGAGCGTGAGTTCACACGGAGGACGTTGACCATGTCAACATCTCTTATCTTTAACACTAGAACAGCCATGGGTGGGGTCATTTGACCCTGAGTAAAAATACTTGTATATCTTTGCACTCGATCAAATGTCAGGACCCTCCTTTCATTACTTTTCCTAGATATGTGCGTTCTACCACCCAGTGTCCAAGCTAAAAACCTTCATGTTTTGCAGCAGTTATGATTAAACACACACTTCTAGCAATGTCTTTTTATCCATTAACTGTTGTCTTATTGAATGTTTTATCTATTTATATTTATCTTATATTCGCTTTTATTCATTGTCATTTTTATTTTCTTACTATGCTCCTCTTGCTCTGTATGTATGTAAATCACTTTGAATTGCCCTGTTGTATCATACAAGGCTAAACAAAACACGGTGCAGCAGCTTTCAGTCACACTGCTGCATGCTCCTGGAACAAACTCCCTGAAGAAATCAAACAGGCCCAAACCCTTAAAATATTTGCCTCCCAGGTGGAGAAGGCGGCCATCGTGCTGGAGCAGGTAGAGGTGGAGCTTCCTGACTCCTCCAGGGACAAGGAGACACCGGGGGAGGAGCTACACGAGCTGCTGCTGTACTGGGACCAGTACCAGGATCGGCTGGACTGCGAGCACCGGGCCCTGTCCGCTCTGGAGCTGCGCATTGCCCGGCTGCTGGGCGTCCCCGCCCACCTGGAACAGGCCCCGCCCACACCACTCTGCCAGCAGCTCCTGGCCATGCAGGGCAGGTACACCAGGTGAGAGGTCAAACCCTAGACCATGCAGGGCAGCTACACAAGGTGAGATGTCAACCAGAGGTCATTCAGGGCAGGTACACAAGGTGAGAGGTCAACCAGAGGTCATGCAGGGCAGGTACACAAGGTGAGAGGTCAAACCAGAGGATGTATTAAGTGTTCTTTGTAGTATATTGAACCTTGGCTGTTGACAGGAGTGGAACAAGCCTTCTGGGTCTCTTCCCTCCTTGCACTGTTTTTTTCAAATCATGTGCTAAAGAAATAAACAAAACTCTGTTTCTGTCCCTAGTCTGAGAGAGAAGAGCATGCAGGGCCGCGGGGCGGTGCGTGTGGAGGTGGAGGAGCGGGAGCGCATCAGGGAGGAGCTGTGTGGCGTGAAGGCGTGGTTGGAGGAGGCCGACGCCCTGCTGCCCGAGCTGGACCTGTGTTCTAGTACAGAGGAGCTGCAGGTGGGTGACCCTCAGACTAAAACCTCCTTCATTTCTGCTGGAACTCCACCTCAGCGTTAGTTACCACCACTTTCACAACTGAGAGTATTGGTTGTTTCTGTTTTATGAGGGAAGGTTCAGAATCAGAATCAGAATTGCTTTTATTACATCAATGTACGGATACAAGGAGTACAATTCTTGGGTACAGGTTCATTTACTAAATGAATTGTTTCATATGCAAACATGAAGCTAAGAATCTAGGTGTGATTATAGATTCTGACTTAAGCTTTGAGCTTCAGATCAAATCTATCAATAGAAATGCTTTTTATCATCTACGGAATATTGCAAAAGTTAGACATTTTCTCCAGCAAGCTGATGCAGAAGTGTTAATGCATGCTTTTGTTATTACCCGTTTGGGCTATTGTAACGGTCTCCTTTCTGGTCTTCTCTCAGAAAGCTATTGGCCAGCTGCAATTAGTCCAAAATGCAGCAAACCCAAAACAAGCAGAAGAGCTCATATAACTCATTTAGAGACTATTTTAGAGTCTCTACACTGGCTTCCTCTTAAGTTCAGAATAGATTTCAAGATCCTTCTGCTTGTTCATAAAGCTCTCACTGGCACAGCACCAGAATATGTGAAATACCTTTTGCTAGCTTATCAGCCCAATAGAGCTCTCATTCTTCTGACACTGGCTTTCTCTGTGTACCACATGTACAAAAGAAGAGATTTGGTGAGGCTACATTGACATTCTCATTTTATGCACCCAAATTGTGGAATGCACTGCCAGTTTACATTAAGGGATGCAACCTCAGCACATATGTTCAAGTCAAGACTAAAAACCCATCTTTTTAATATTGCCTTTAAATGACTAAATAATTAAATGATGATTCTATAATGATTGCTTTGAGCTGCAACGTTTGCAGGAAAAGTGTTAGAGTAAATTATTCAATAATGGCAGCCTGTTTCGTTTCAAGATGTATAAGAAAAGATATTTAATATTCTTCTGCAGAAGGAGGAAATTTACAAGCACGTCAGATAGGTCTTGACAGTGAAAGTTCCTCAAAAAGTCCAGCTCATTCATTTCATCTGAGTATTTATACAAACAGGTACCTTCAGGTAAGGGGTCCGCCCTCAGGTGAGGTTTAGACCAATCATGAGCAATGGGTGTGGACCTGTACATTTGATGAAGGTGATTATGATGAAGGCTAGGGGGGAAGCGGCCCCCACTTTCTCTCATGGAGACAAAGGGTGGAAGCGGAGCACAATGGCCACAACTGGTTCAGTCTGGTCTTAGAGCACTGGGTCTGGGGCAACACAAAGGTCATAAACTGCTCTCGATGGTAGGGCAATCAGGTCTTTGTAATCATGTAAATGTATCTATTGTCTTAGCCCATGTCAAGCTTCAAGTAGAGAAACTGGTTCTGTTGTGTGTGACAACAGGAAATCATCTTCTACAGTCTGCTGCAGACATTCAACCCAAGATGATGTTTTTGATTCTTAAATGTAGCTTATTACATATAATAATTTTCTCTCACAAAAGTGCTATACAAATAAAGGTTCTTATTATTATTACAACCTCCTTCATTTCTGCTGGAACTCCACCTCAGCGTTTAGTTACGACCGCTCTCACCACAGAGAGTATTAGTTTAGTTTCTGTTTTTTGAGGTAAGGTTCAATGTTTTGAGTGGGGCAGTCTCACTCATATTTTTCATTTTATTGGACAGATACAGTGAAAACAGACAGGAAAGTGAGGAGAAGAAGGGAGAGAGAGAGGGCATGTCAGCAGGGCATAGGCCGGAATCGAACCCAGGCCAACACAGACATATGTGTGCACTGTAGACCGCGGTGCTAGACCACTAGACCACCCCAGGCCACAGGTTCAATGTTTTTGTGTGAAGTTACTGTCAAAGTCTGTCAAACTGTGAAATTATGACATTTCTACGTGATAAGTGTGTAGCTGAGCTTGAACGCCCCCCCGTCGTTCTGCCTAGTGGTGCGTGGGTAATGGCACACTGATGAGAAAGGCTTGTCCCATCTCCCCGACCCCAACACAACAATGACCTGTTTGTTCTCTGTCTGAGAAACTATCAAGAAACCACTGCAATCCTCCTCACACACTGCTTCTACACAATAATAATACATTTATTTTTTTGCGATCGAAGATTTTCCTTCTTCCAAAACAAGTGGGGGGGGGTGTTTGGTGGCGCAACACAGTGTTAAAGTGTCGACCATGTAACCGCAGGGTTTCCGGTTCGATTCCGGCCGTGGACATATCCTGCATGTCATCCCTTCTCTCTCTCTCTCACCCATCCTTCCTGTCAAAAATCTCTACTGTCTCCCACTGTCGCAATGAAAAGAAAAATATCAGTGGGACTGCCCCACTCAGAAAAAGATAACAACAAAATCCCAAGGCAAGTCTTGTACTCTACAGTTATGTGTCTCTCCTCAGTATTATTAATATCGTTTTGTGTCGTGTGAGGTTTCAACTGCTGAAACACGGACAGTAATGATGGTTGGTGAATGAGGTTGTTAGCGGTGAAAGAGAGAGGCATCGTCAGAGTCTAACCGACCGTTAGACGGTTTGGCCCTCAGCCCTGTGGTCCGTTTGGAACCCTTCCCCAGGGTTCTGCTACTCAATGCAAGAGAGGCCCGGTGTCGCTGTTTTGTCCAACGAGCTGTCGTGTCCAACATTTCCCAGCTCCTCTTTTCTCTGTGTTCCCCCTCTTCTCTCTCTTCCTCGGTCTATGAGGCTGAAAGGGCTCTGATGAACCCCCCCCCCACCCCCCACCAACCGCCCTCCACCCACCCTATGTCCCCCTCTTTTTGTTCCATGTTGTAAGTGGATCCTCAAGGTGCATCTGTCGCAGTCTCAGACCAGCACTGATGTCATCTCCCCGACACACACACACACACACACACACACACACTAACAGACACACACACACACACACACACACACACACACACACACACACTAACAGACACTCTAGCAGTACACACTAACAGACACACACACTCACACACACACACACACACACACACACTAACAGACACACACACATGTACACACTAACAGACACTCACACATACACTAACACACAGACAGATGCTCCTCCCTCTTTTGCATAGCACTGGTCACTGGTTCAAAGACAG
>NC_137674.1:36315428-36445428 GCF_963989245.1 Nansenia antarctica
TGTAAAGAAGAAAGATTAGATTGTTTTTAACGGTGTGTACTCTACATCATTTCTTGTAGCTGGTGCTGGACGACTCGGAGCAGATCCGGACCACCCTGCAGGGCTTTGTGTCGGTGCTGAAGGAGATCGGGCCGGTGTGTGACGTCACGGGGCTGCAGGAGCAGCTGAGCGAGGCGGACCGCTGCGTCACCGCCGTGCAGCAGAGCTTCGTAGCACCGCTGTCCCAGCTGGAGCACGCCGCCGCCGTGAGTCCACCTGACCCTGCTTCTCCTCTCCTTTCTCTCTGTCTGTCTCTCTCTCTCTCTCTCTCTCTCTGTCTCTCTCTCTCTCCAACTCTCTCTCTCTCTCTCTCTCTCTCTCGGAATTGCTCAAAATAGTGAAAATACCACCGCTCATCCGCGATCAGACTTTGCTGAGGTGCTGGAACTGAAGAGTATCAATAGAGTGCAAAACAGCATCCGCACACACTCAAATCTGTGCAAAAAACTAAACCTACTTTATTGCACTTTCTCTCTGAATTGCTAAAAGTGTTCCTCTGGTTGTCTAGGAGGTGGATGCCATTGAGACAGAGGTGAAGACTATGGAGAAGGACGTGGCTGAGCTCAGGCCGCTGCTAGCGACCCCAGGGGCGCTGCCCAGCCCCAGAGAGGACAGCCTGAAGGTGAGCCGAGCGACAGGATATCCTGTCAGACTTAACTCTGAATTTACCATTTAGCAGACTTACTTACTTAATTACAGGGACAGTCTCCCTGGAGTAACTGAGGGCTAAGTGCCATACTCAAGGACACAGTGGTGGTGTTCCCAGGTCTTACTCAAGGACACAGTAGTGGTGGTGTTCCCAGGTCTTACTCAAGGACACACTAGTGGTGGTGTTCCCAGGTATTACTCAAGGACACACTAGTGGTGGTTTTCCCAGATGGGGTTTAAACTCAGAACCTTCCGATCACCAGTCCAACTCACTATCCACTAGACCACCACTACCTCTGGTCTCCTCCTGACATTACCAGATCACCAGCCAAGTCACTGTGTCTCTGTGTGTGTGTGTGTGTGTGTGTGTGTCCCGTAGGTGGTTATGGACAGGATCCAGACTATGAACGCGACCATAGCGGAGATCCAGAGCTGTACGCCGGGCCTGTGCTTGCCGGAGAAGGCCGAGGAGACCCTCACCGTCTTCAGCAGGGTGGAGCAGCTACAACAGAACCTGGTGAAGCTGGAGCAGATGATTCCGGAACAATTTAAACAAAAGACCAAAAACCCTCCACAAACTTCTCCACCTGGGAAGGTTGTTGCTGCCAGCCCAACTGTACCCACCCCTCCCCCAAAGAAGTCCCCTGTATCCAGCCCCACTGTACCCACCCCTCCCACAAAGAAGACTCCCGAACCCAGCCCAACTCTGCCCGCCCCTCCCCCAAAGAAGTCCCCTGCTGCCAGCCCAACTCTGCCCGCCCCTCCCCCAAAGAAGACCCCTGAACCAAGCCCAACTCTGCCCACCCCTCCCCCAAAGAAATCCCCTGCATCCAGCCCAACCGTAGCCACCCCTCCAACTCTGCCCACCCCTCCCCTACAGAAGACCCCTGAACCCAGCCCAACTCTGCCCACCCCTCCCCCAAAGAAAACTCCTGAACCAAGCCCAACTGTACCCACCCCACCAACTCTACCAACCCCTCCCCCAAAGAAAACTCCCGAACCAAGCACAACTCTGCCCACCCCTCCCCCAAAGAAGACTCCCGAACCAAGCCCAACTCTGCCCACCCCTCCCCCAAAGAAATCCCCTGAACCCAGCCCAACCATAGCCACCACTCCCCCAAAGAAGACTCCCGAACCAAGCCCAGCTCTGCCCACCCCTCCCCCAAAGAGGTCCTCTATACCAACCCCTCCCCCAATGAAGACCCCCGAACCAAGCCCAACTCTGCCCACCCCTCCCCCAAAGAAATCCCCTGAACCCAGCCCAACCATAGCCACCACTCCCCCAAAGAAGACTCCCGAACCAAGCCCAGCTCTGCCCACCCCTCCCCCAAAGAGGTCCTCTATACCAACCCCTCCCCCAATGAAGACCCCCGAACCAAGCCCAACTCTGCCCACCCCTCCCCCAAAGAAATCCCCTGAACCCAGCCCAACCATAGCCACCACTCCCCCAAAGAAGACTCCCGAACCAAGCCCAGCTCTGCCCACCCCTCCCCCAAAGAGGTCCTCTATACCAACCCCTCCCCCAATGAAGACCCCTGAACCAAGCCCAACTCTGCCCACCCCTCCCCCAAAGAAAACTCCCGAACCAAGCCCAACTCTGCCCACCCCTCCCCCAAAGAAATCCCCTGAACCCAGCCCAACCATAGCCACCACTCCCCCAAAGAAGACTCCCGAACCAAGCCCAGCTCTGCCCACCCCACCCCCAAAGAGGTCCTCTATACCAACCCCTCCCCCAATGAAGACCCCTGAACCAAGCCCAACTCTGCCCACCCCTCCCCCAAAGAAGTCCTCTATACCCACCCCTCCCCCGAAGAAGTCCTCTATACCCACCCCTCCCCCAAAGAGGTCCCCTGCTGCCCCTAGCTCAACTCCTCCTTCACCAAAGAAGTCCCCTTCACCCAGCTCACCTCTATCCACGACGACCACCCCAAAGAAGTCGCCTGCCCCCAGCCCAACTCTCCCCACGCGTCCATCAGTGAAGGTCTCAGCGCCCACCCGTCAAGTCAAGGTGAGGGACTCCTAAATATTTTCAAGGCAAGGGACTTTCCATGAAGTCAAGTCTTAAATATCTTAAATATTTTCAAGGCAAGGGACTCAGATTAAGACTGTGTTATTAATGTTTTATCTTTTTATTTCTTACATTTGTTTCTCTTCTTTTATTATTCATTTTATGCTTATATGTTTTTATCCTGTTGTAAAGCACTTTCAGCTGCATTTCTTGTATGAAAGGTGCTATATAAATAAAGCTTTACTTACTTACTTACTTACTTACTTACTTCAGGAGAAGAGTGCAGAGCAGGGCCGGATCCAGATAGCCCACGTGGAGGAGGACGTGCTGAGCAAGTCTGGAGCCTCCCTGCAGACCGTGGAGGAGTCCACGCCTGAACAGAGGCTCACCTGGGGGAGTGGGAAGCTCAAGGTAAGGACCAGGGGACCTCCCCTCCTCCGCCTGTCACCAGTGTAGTGTGTGTGTGTGTGCTGTCTCAGGTAGTGTGTGTGTGTGTGTGTGTGTGTGTGTGCTGTCTCAGGTAATGTGTGTGTGTATGTGTGTGTGTGTGTGTGTGTGTGTGCTGTCTCAACTGTAGTGTTTCCCACCTGTGTGACTACATGTCTCCCATAGCCTATCCCATCTAACCCTAGCTTAAGAGCTTTAACCCCAACTCACCTGATCTTAAACCCCCCGCTCACCTGCCACCTGTCTCACCTGTGACACCTGTCTCACCTCATTCCTCTGTGTCACCGTGACAACAAGCGAGACTACCTTGAACATGACTGGTGCTCTCTGAATGAGACGGACAATTTTCATAACCAATGAGACTGATCAGAGGCAGACAGGTGTGGGTGGAGGAGGTGTATGTGTAGACGTTGTGCATCGTTAGTGTCACTGCTCACTATTATGGTACATCTGTGTCACGTTCTAATGGTTTGGTCCTCGTGTCGGGATCTGATGTAATGATCGGACTTTTCTTTCAAAAAATGAATGACTGAATACATTTCCGCGTTGTTGAAAATCGCTAGTCAACTAACACAGCTTGTTTTGTGAGCCTGCT
Organism: Nansenia antarctica; assembly: GCF_963989245.1. Lineage (NCBI taxonomy): Eukaryota > Metazoa > Chordata > Actinopteri > Argentiniformes > Microstomatidae > Nansenia > Nansenia antarctica. Next base: position 36,319,166 of record NC_137674.1, read on the forward strand.
AACAATGTAAAGTAGTGTTATAGTTAACTAGGTAGCAGTGGGGATTACTCACCTAATCTATTGGGTTGTAGTATTTTGGCTTGACTAGCGAGTTTGTGTTGTGATTCTCAACAACGTTGAAACGTAGTTCCGTGTTTCGAAAGAAAAGTCTCAACATTTTTATTGGTTGCCGACATGCGGACCAAGTGATCAGTCTGTGACATTTGTAACGCTTTTGTTGTTCAGTTCATAATGTCCCGTAGGGCTGACTGCAGTGTTGAAATGTTAACATTAACTTGCTTGCCCATCATAGCATGCTCTTCTTAACAAGTTTGTTTTTGTACTATTTTTTTTTGTCTTTTTTAGAAGATCACCTCACACTTACTTAAGGGAAGGGGCGTGCCTTTTTCAAAGACAAAACAAGTACCTAAGAAGTGACATCATCATTTCCATTTTGGATATTTATTTTAAATAGTAGGGAATATAGGTTAAGGGATATAAAGCTTTATACAATAGGGGGGATAGTGGTTATTACAATAAGGGGGAAAAAGAGTTTCACAATATAGATACTGTACATATATTATACATGTAGATATAAACTACATACATATACATTATACACTTTCCAGAGATTGTAGGCACATACTGTATTTTCCATGCAATTAGTTTACTAGCTTTACTGAAATATTCTTCAAGTCGTTGACCCTCAACCTGTAAAAAAAAAAAAAAAAAAAAAAAGTGGGCATTAATTGAAATACATAAATCAATATGACAAGACAAGTTATTAGAGATGGAAAACGATTTGTTTGATTGATTTATAGATTGTAGACTTTCAGGTTAGATTACTCGACGTTAAGGACAGGTTGAGGATGAATTATGATCTGTATGTGGATGACACTGTAGGGCAGCAGGACAGGTAACACACAGGGAGATAGGTGAGTCCCTCCCCCCTCCTCCCCCCACTACATTGGAGTCCAACGCATCACATGAGCTACAGTTAAGCCGCCGGTCAGCCACTGTCAGTAAGTGAGTAAAATCTCTCCAAACAAGCGTCCATTCCTACAGTCACTGTTCAATGTACCTCAGGCAATTTACACAACTAAAGCATGCATGCCTCCCTGCTTATAGACGAGTAGCGCTGCTACTAGTGCTTCTAGTGCTTCTAGGCTCTTTATCCTATCTGATTCATTTGTAAGTTCTCTTCCTTTGTTAGCGTGCTGCCTTTATCATACTGCTGTGTTAGAACGTGTTTCTTGTTTCTAATTGTGCACGTTATGCACGTTGTTCCAGTCATTCAGCATGTGTTCTTGACTTGGTGCAGCAGGACTCCAGGGAGGAATCTCTTCTGTCTGAGGAGACAGAGAAGGAGGAGGTGGAGGAAGAGGAAGAGGAGGAGGACGAGATCGGGGGAGCAAGCTCTCTTTTCTGGCTCTGGCTGGCTCTCACGGGCAGAGGTCCAGAGGTAAAGAAGGAGGCCTGGTGCCAGACTATCCCACCCTGCACTGCTGCTGGGCTCTCTGACCTCACTTCCCCCGGGGCTTCCTGTGACATGCTCCTGGGTCACTGTGTCCTGCTGTTTTCTCACAGCTCTGGGATACTGGATCCAGCTCTCCCTCCTCCTCCTCTCTCTCCTACTCTGAGCAGTGCTGGGATACTGTTCTCCTTCCTTCTCCTCTCTCTTACACTCCTCATCCTTCTCCTCCTGGCTATCTGTCCACTGTGCTTGTCTTGCGTTCATACCTTCTTTAAGGTTCTTCACATTTTTCAAACATAATTTTTTTATTATTCGGAATAAAGCCGTTCAAGGCATATTCTCTCTCTCTCTTTTTTTCTTCTCAACTCTTAATGTTACTTTCTTGCGGCAGGTAATCGTACAATCCTGTTCTCTCTTCAGCTCAGCTCTACAATTGTGGGATTTTCAGGCTTGTACTCTGTTACTCCTCTAGGGGGCAGTGTGGAACAATATTTGGGAAATTCTGAACGGGTTCACCCATATGGGTGAATATTCATGGGCGTATCGGACCTATAGGTTTACAGGTGAACCAGTTTAGTTCTGAAACTCCAAAAGTAACTTTGTGACAGTATTTCCCAAATAATATTCCATATTGTTTCTCATTAAAAAAACTTGTCATCGTCCTCATCATCATCATCTTCATCATTGTGACTGCCTCTTTGCTGCTGTCCCAGGATCCTGAGGGCGTCCCAGGAGATGCTGGAGCGGCAGGGGGATCCCTGGAGAGTCTGGACCTGCCTGGACGGACTGGACCTCCAACTGACCAACACACCACGGTACCAGAACCCTCTCTAGATTACCAGAACCCTCTAGATTACCAGAACCCTCTAGATTACTGTCTAGATTACCAGAACCCTCTAGATTACTGTCTAGATTACCAGAACCCTCTCTAGATTACTGTCACACCACAGTACCAGAACATTCCCTAGATTACTAGATTACTGTCCAGCCATGCTCCTAACATGCACTGTATGATATAACAAACACATACATCATAACACGTGACACAGTCTGATCATTTGGTCCGCATGTCGGCAACCAATCAAAATGTGTTTCAACGTTGTTGAGAATCACAACAGAAACTCGCTAGTCGAGCCAAAATACTGCAACAACGTAATGGATTGGGTGAGTAATCCCCCACTGCTACCTAGTTAACTAGAACACTACTTTACATTGTTAGCAGGCTCACAAAACAAGCTGTGTTAGTTGACTAGCGACGTGTGTCATTGATTTTCAACAACGAGGAAATGTATTCACATTTTTAGAAAGAAGAGTCCGATCATTACATTGGATCCCGACATGAGGACCAAATGATCAGACTGTGTCACATGATAGATGTTATGTACATGTATAGTATAATGTAACCAGTTTAACATCTATAACAATAATATTGTATAATTGAGCTAGTGAATAACTGCAATTTCTCGTGGATATTAACACTGTATTAATGAATTAATGTTTCTCTGAGCAGTCAATCTTTATGTTAACGTTCCTCATGTTCCTCCAGGATGTAGCGGGCCCCCCCCCCGCCCCCGCCACCAGCGCGCCCCCCCCCGAAGCTTTATCTAAACCCGTGGGCACAGTCAGAACCCAGTCTCTGCCCCCCAGCCTGGTAAACACACAAACGCACTCTGTCAAATCAATCCCCAAACCCCCCTCCCCGTCCCAGCAGAAATGTGTAGTCTCCTAGAACTAGACATACTAGATCTGTAAGGTCCCAGATTCAGACAACTTTATTGATCCCACTGGGGGCAGATCTAGACCTACTAGATGTTTGGTGTCCTAGATCTACACCTACTAGATCTGTAAGGTCCTAGATCTAGACCTACTAGAGTAGAAATCCCCCCTGTTAGATGTCTGTCCTCTTGTCCTTCAGTGCATTTACATGGCAGGTGATTCCAGGTATGATTATCCAGGTATATGAATACTGCAGGTGGATTCTCACAGATTTGCAGTTACACTAATGAGTATTAACATTCTGTTTACATTGGAGAATTATGAATTCCATAAATATTTTATTTTTATGTTTACAATGATGAGGGACAACTGGGAGACTGTTGGGTTAGCATCTCTCCCTTGATGTGTCTTGATTATTTGGGAGAACAGTAAGCTATCGTATGTGGTTCATGTCTAGTTACTGAGAGCTGACAAGAGCACTTAATATATAACATTAATATATGACAAGTGATATATTTGGCAAAGTAAGGTTGAAGCCAAGTCTCTCTCACTGGGAGAATAGACAGGTATTCTGATGGTATGTGGGGTGGTGGTGGTGTTTTTTTTGTTTTTTTGTTTTTTTAAAGGATACAGTATGTTACATTGCATGGGTCCTTCTCTTGTTTGATGGTTTTCCCAAAAATATATATTGATTATTGATGCATTGATTTATCCTTTTAGACTTTCCATACAACCGTATTATTATTGGTTATTTCACTTTGTGAATCATGTTTTATAATGTTAATAGTGCCAATTTGATAAGACATTACTGACTGGGAAAAGAAGTGACACTACTAAGAAATGTGTTCAACTTTTCATTGTTGACCCTTTTCTGGGTGTTCTTAGCTTGTTTGACAATAATCTCGTAGCTGTAATATGCAACTGCTCATCTGTTTATTGTTGTATGTGCTTGCTTACACACGTGTGTATTGTATTTCAAAAAAAGTTGCAGGTTATGATCGCTTTGCATAATATGCTGTTTACATGACATATTGTTCCATCACTGCCTGGAAGCAGGATGGGATGGAGGAACTAGACAACCCTCGCTTGGAGTCAGGATTTATTTCCATTTATACTTTTAGATATATAAAATATGGAAAGAAGGTTTTAGAGTAAAGTATATACTACCAAGATGACTGTTGGCCATGAAAATGCACTGATTGAAATTAACTGACATAATAATAATAATAACATAGTCGTTAGTCTGTAATACTTTGCATGTTACTCTACTACTGTAGTTTGTCCTTTTCTTCCTTGCCTTGTTGTGAACAAAAAAAGACACCCGCTCCTTTTGTGGCAAAGACTACAGAAAAAAGAGAAATAAATCCACCCAAAAAATGATCCACCCCCCTTCTCCGTCTCTCTCTTTCTGTGTCAGGATCACATGGGACAGAGGGGTCTTGCATGGAGGGGGGGTGATGACAGCCACCCTGAGGGGCGGAAGACACACACCAGAGACGCACACACCACCACACACACACTCTCCCGCAGCTCTCCCACTCCACATGCCCCCACTGAGGACACACACTCACACGCACTTCCTGAGGTCACCACAGACACTCCAGCCACCTCACTACTTCCTGTCCCTTGGATGTTAGACGGTGGTGGCCTCAGGCTCACTGAGGCGGTTCGGGGTCTGGGCCTAGTTCTGGTCGCTCCAAAGAGGAGAAAGAGGCCCACAGAGCCCCATAGGGCCGTGCCCGTCACAGAACCACCTCGGTTTGGGTCCACCTCAGGCCTCAGGCTCTCCGAGGCGGTACAGGGCCTGGTTCTGGTCGACCCAGAGGGACAGAGGCCCACAGAGCCCCACAGGGCTGTACCCAGCACAGAACCACCTCAGTCTGGGTCCATCACCACACACTCCCAGCTTCTAGAGATGACCACCATCTTGGTCTCCGCCACACAGACACACACACCATCTGATCTCACGACTGACATAGCAGCACCGCTACAACCTGGGGCCTACACCCCTCTTGTACACCTTGAGGACGACCGCCCCCTCACCCCCCCCACCACCCTCCTCCAGGGTGTCGTCAGCATACACAGTACCCCTCAGAGCACACTCAGACCCCCCCAAGAAGAAGACACGGAGGCTGGGCCCCCCCCACCCACAGCCACCCTGGTAAGCACCACCAGACCAGACCCGCTCCAGTATGATCCATCCCTGCCCCCCCACCACACCACCTCCACACTGCACAAGCCTCCTTAACCCCCCTCTAACCCCCCCCCCCCCCCCCCACGCACCCCCTGAGTGGGGCACCAGGTGCACATAATGAGTGGGTCTGTTGAAATGATGTCACAAAGTAGGGTTGCAACATATTCCCGTAAGTTTGGGAAACTATCCGATCATTTCCAAAGTTTCCATATGGGTTTCAATTGGAAATGTTGGAAATTATCGGAATGTTTCCCAAACTTATGGGAATGTTGCAACCCTGGTCACAAGTTTACACATTAATGGAATGGGTTGATAGTAATACTGTCGATACTCACCTGTTGACTCGAGTTATTTACATTTTTGGGGTTCACCAGAGATTAACTATCTAGGTCTTTGAACAGTCACACAGTGTGTTTAATTATGGGCTTATTTAGTTAGATATACAGTTACTCATACCAGACTTTTGAATGGTTTGAATAATCCTTGTTGCGTGACGCCTGGGATGTAACATGGTAACTGCATGGTAAGGCAGTAAACAAAGAGTCCAAAAGACGTGCTCAGGGAAGCCGGAATGTGGGTTCAGATGACGTCTTATGGACTACAGAATCATCTTCTGTAGTCCATAAGACGTCATCTGGACGTCCTAGAAAGACGTCATCTGAACCCACATTCCGGCTTCCCTGAAGACGTCTTTTGGACTCTTTGTTTACTGGGAACAAATTACTGGGGTTAACCTCCCTCTGATGTCACAGCCTGTCCTCACACTCTCAGACTGGCTGTGGCAGCAATATTACAACAACAACAACAACAAAAAGCAAGGGGGGTGGTAGCCTAGAGGTTAGAGAGCTTAGGTGGGGGGTGGTAGCCTAGAGGTTAGAGAGGCCGGCTAGCAATCGGAAGGTTTCTAGATCAATCCCCGACTCAGGAGGGAGCTGCATGTGCCCTTGAGCAAGGCACTTAACCCCCTAATTGCTCCAAGGGGCACCAATTATGGCTGACCCTGTGCCTAGAGCAAAAGAAGACCCCAAAATGTGATTGACAAGTTGATTGCATGCAAATAAAACATTATTATTATTATCTATGTGCATTTAAGTTCTCTAATGAGAGAGTGAGACAGAGAAGGAACATATATTCATAGAGAAAGAGTGTAACAAGAGAGGGAAAAAAAGTTAACAAAGCAGCAGATAAACCCAGATAAGAGAGACAGAACGAAAGAAAGCTCCGGAAAATGTGGAAGGACTTGAAAAACTGAAAGAGAGAAAGAAAGACTGAAAGAGAGAAGGGGAAGTGTAGCTTAGTGCTGTAAGCCCCGCCCTGCATGTCTAAGCCCCACCGCCCCTGGCCCAGGTTCATGTGTAGGCATAAACACGTCCCCTGTCACTGGAGCTGCTCTGTGATGCAACCGCGACTTCAGGAAGTGGCTTTGCCCACAGGTGGGTGGGGCCACCGTGGCTGAAAGAAAAACAGAGAGCAAGAGAGGGAGTTACTTATATAAAGATAAAGAGAGAGAAAGAAAAAGAGAGAGAGAGAAGGGGGAGAGATCGTGAGAAGTAGGTCGTTGTTTTCCCAGGTTCAGCTATAGGACAGACACACCTGGAGCCTGGACTGGTTTGTAGTGTTGTTGACTGACTGACAGCTGAGGATAGGTCCCGTACGTCCTGTCCTCCTCCCCCTGTCCTCTGGTCTCCTGTCCCCTTGGGAGTGGTGGGAGAGGTCTCAGTGGGCTCTGTGTCTGTCTCCCAGGCCCCAGGGGATCCCCAGGCCTCGCCTGGGCCCTGCCCCGCGCTGGGGGTGCTCCATGCCTGCCGCGAGCGAGCCACCCAGCTGGAGGTCTGGCTGCAGAGAGCCCAGAACAGCCTGGGGATGCCAGCGGTGTGGGGTGCCGCCATGCAGGACAGCGTCGAGCAGCAGCTTCTCACCTGCCAGGTAAGCACCACCGCAGGACACACACAGCCAGGCAGGCAGGGTGGGGGGTCAAAGTTCACCACTGTGTGTTAGGGGCCTGAGGCTCTGAGGTTTTTACTAGGACGTTTTATAGTAGCGATGATGAATCACAGCTCCCTGGAAATACATTGCCGTGTGTGTGTGTGTGTGTGTGTGTGTGTGTGTATACCTCTTATCTACTTAGCTCTTTTACATGAGAGTATTGATACAGTTGATCTACTTACAGCGGTAAATAGCAGTGTCACATCAAAGGTGTTCACTATAATAGCCTCAGAAGTGAGGTCTTTACTACTAATTCATTGTTTGCATAGCAGGCAGATAAGACAGATCACACGTAATTGTATTGGTTTAAATTAAGTGTCAGCAGTCTGTCTGCCTACGACACTGTGTGACAAAGAGGTCAATTACTTTACTCTTCCTGACAACCTTTATTTTGGTTGTCAGCTGCCTCGTCCAGAGTCCAACAGCACTTCTTAAATCACCGCCGGTGACCAGGGTTCATCAACAGTCGTTTTGTGTCTTTTTTTATTGCTGCTTTTGTCTGCTGTTGCTGCTGCAGATGGGAGAGGTTCACTGGATTCAGTCTTTAGTAAACACTGGCATGGTCGGGTGAAAGAACACAGCTGTCTCCCTGACAGGTAGATGACTTTTTCAAAGGAGGGCTTATGTTGAGCAAACATCCAAAGCCAGCTAGTGTGTTGCCTGTGTTTGTCTTCAGGGCACAGTGTCCCAGTGTCGAGGTGCTGGCCAAGTGATCTAACTGTCCTGGTTTGTCCAGGATGTGACTCATACCTTCTCTTATATCGAGCTATTGAATAATAATTCATAATAATTTAAAAATCTATTTAACTCTAGAAGAGACGTGAGGTGGGATCATTTGACCCTGTGAGTAAAACAAATGTTATATCTTTGCACTCGATCAAATTTCAGGACCCTCCTTTCATGACTTTTCCTAGATATGTGCGTTCTACCACCCAGTATCCTTACATTTTCAAAATCACATCAGGACAAGCTAGTATAAAGGTATTTTGCTCGTTTTTCTGTGTCGGAGACAGGCTAATTTACAAGATGCGCCAACTAGTGGTCGTTGTGTGTAAGTAGCAGCTTTCCACAGTAAAGACTATGATCATTTGACCCCCGAGGCGGCTCTTATAGTAGGTAAACTAGGCACGGCTGTTGTAGTGTTAAACTAAAATATGATCGCTTCACTGACACAACGCCTGGTGTGAGGGAGTTCAACGCGGCTAAACAAAAGACATTTCTTTAGATGAATGAAGTTCCCAACCCCTGATATTGTTATCTTCATTTCCTTCAGGGATTAACCAGGTATTGTAAGCCCTGGATTCTCCACTGACCCTGTGACTGTAATATGACACTTCACCTCCGTTAAAGTTTCAGATGTTAAACCAGGCCCTATAGTGTCAGGTCTTAAACAGGGCCCATATAGCACCACAGATTTGAATGAGCGCTTTGAATGGATAAACAAACACACAAAGCATCTCGTATTCAAACTGACCAGAGCCTTTAGAGAGCTCTGTATGCAGACTTGCTCCGGTACTATAAACGCCCTGTGTATTATGACCTAGATGACTCTCACAGGTGTCTCTTTCATCTGTGGCCTTTCATAAAAACTCCCTGCCCCTCCCCTCAGGGGAAGAGAAGCCTTTCACACTGTAGCTCACCTTGTGTACATCAATCTATGGAAAGTATCAAATTAGCACAATACAGTGTGTGCCTGTATGCTAGGGGTGTAGAGCACAGTGCTGTCCATGTATGGAGACAGCTCTGTATACCCTCCTAGTCTACAAATACGGTTTACAAAAACACTAGAACAGACGTGCCTTTTTTTTACCTACTATAAGAGCCGCCTCGGGGGTCAAATGTCCATAGTCTTTACGATGGGAAGCTGCTTTTTACACACAACGACCACTAGTTGGCGCCGTCTGGTAAATTAGCCTGCCTTCTACACAGAAGAACTGCAAAATAGCTTCATACTAGCTTATCCTGATGTGATTTGTGAAGAATGTAAGGATACCGGGTGTTTAGAACGCACATATCTAGGACAAGTTATGAAAGGAGGGTCCTGAAATGTTATCGAGTGCAAAGATATTTTTAAAAATGGCTGTTCTAGTGTTAATCCCCAGAGAGAGTGTCTCTGTTCAGGGTCACTCTCTGGGGCGGTTAGCGGTTAGCATGTGGAAATGGGATTCTGGTTCACACGCTCTCACAGAGTACATTAGCCCTCCTCTCACACGGGTGCAGGTGTCTCCTAGGTGTGTAGGTGTCTCACGCGGGTGCAGGTTAGGGTTAGGGTGCAGGTGTCTGCAGGTGTGTCAGTCATTAGCTCTCCTCTCACGCGGGTGCAGGTTAGGGTTAGGGTGCAGGTGTGCAGGTGTCTGCAGGTGTCTCAGTCAACATCCTATTGTTGTAGTCTTTCTTCATGACAGTTACGTACTGACTAGAGGCTCTGGTTTGAATAAGGTCTACGATTTTCTCAACCCCCTCTCCATTGTGTGTGTGTGTGTGTGTGTGTTGTGTTTGTCTGTTTGTCTGTTTGTCTGCCTGTCTGCCTGCCTGCCTGCCTACATCCCTGTCTGCCTGTCTGCCTGCTTGCCTGTCTCCCTGCTTGTCTGTCTGTCTGTCTCCCTGCATGCTTGCCTGCCTGTCTGTCTGTCTGCCTGTCTCTCTGCCTGCCTGCCTGCCTGCCTGTCTGTCTGCCTGTCTGTCTGCCTGTCTGTCTGCCTCTCTGCCTGTCTGCCTCTCTGCCTGTCTGCCTGTCTGTCTGCCTGTCTGCCTGTCTGTCTGTCTACCTGCCTACCTCCCTCCCTGCCTGCCTGCCTGCCTGTCTGTCTTTCTGTCCGTCTGTCTGTTTACATGTGACTGTGTGTGCAGGAGATGTTTGTGGAGATAGAGCAGAAGGTGGCCAGTCTGTCAGCCCTGGAGCAGCAGGTCGGTTCTACAGGGTCTCCTCCAGGCTCTCCAGGGGCCCCAGGGGCTCCAGGGGCTCCAGGGGCTGCAGCAGGGGCCAGCCAGGAGGCCGAGGCCCTCTCCTCCAAGCTGGAGCTGCTGAAGACCAGCCTGGTCACCTTCCAACTGCTGCTGCAGGAGAGGCAGAGCGGGGAGCTGACACACACCCACCCCACCCTCCCAGAAAAGGAGCAGGTAGGAGGGCTTTCTACAGCCAGCTTCACACACTCACCACACCCTCCCAGAAGAGGAGCAGGAGGTAGGAGGCCTAGAGGAGGCCTTGTTAAGCCTCATTATGTAATAACTGCACATTATGTAATAAAATCCCAAAATGTAATAAAAAGTCACTTTCAATATGTAATAACACCACATTATGTAATAACCTGCACATTATGTAATAAATTGGCTGAACGCAAAATGTAATAATGTTTGCCTTTGTTAAGCCTCATTATGTAATAACTGCACATTATGTATTAAATCGACTGAACGCAAAATGTAATAACATTTGCCTTATTATGTAATAAATGTATTACATATTGTGCAGGTTATTACAAAATGCGGCGGTTGCACTTTTTTGTAACACAATTGAAAAAATGGAAATGTAATAAATATATTTTACCATGACAATTCTTTAATTCTCCAACATAAAAAAAATCCAGAATTGCATGTTGTGTGCGCTTTTTATAACAATAATGTGATCCCCTGAAGGAATGAGTTATCAGGTCTTCAGAATGTCTCCTAAACAAGCAAATTGCCATTGGGGGCTTCATAACTTGAGAAGAAAGCAACTAAATCAGCATATAAGTGGTCGATAGAAATACTATTTAGTTTCAACACAACATGCAATTCTGGATTTTTTTAATGTTGGAGAATTAAAATGCTTTTCATGGACAAATATATTTATTACATTTCCATTTTTTCAATTGTGTTACAAAAAAGTGCAACCACCGCATTTTGTAATAACCTGCACAATATGTAATACATTTATTACATAATATGGCAAATGTTATTTTACATTTTGCGTTCAGGCGATTTATTACATAATGAGCAGTTATTACATAATGAGGCTTAACAAAGGCAAACGTTATTACATTTTGCGTTCAGGCGATTTATTACATAATGTGCAGGTTATTACATAATGTGGTGTTACCACATATTGAAAGTGACTTTTTATTACATTTTGGAATGTTATTACATGTGCAGTTATGTGCAGTTATTACATAATAAGGCTTAACAGGCCTAGAGCCACACACACTCCCAGAGGGACAGACACACACTCACCACACACTCCCAGAAGAGCACACACACACCCACCACACACTCCCAGAAGAGCAGGAGGTAGGAGTCCTTTATACAGCCAGCTTCACACACTCACCACACACTCCCAGAAGAGCAGACACACGCTCACCACACACTCCCAGAAGAGCAGACACACACTCACCACACCCTCCGGGGGCGGCTGTGTCTCAGGAGGTAGAGCCGGCGTCTAATGATCGCAAGGTTGGCAGATCGGCGTTTCGAGGCCCGGCTTGCCACATGTCGAAGTGTCCTTGGACAAGACACTGAACCCCAAATTGCTCCCAATGAGCTGGCCGGCGCCTTGCATGGTAGCTTGCCACCATTGGTGTGTGAATGTGTGTGTGAATGGGTGAATGAGAGGCCGTTGTAAAGCGCTTTGGATAGAGGCGCTATATAAGTGCAGTCCATTTACCACTCCCAGAAGAGCAGACACACACACTCACCAGTGGAGGAGCAGGAGGCCTTTATACAGCAAGCTTCTCACATAATGTGTCACACACAAAAGAGCACAAAGGATTTATTTTGCTTGTACTCTTTAGTTGTATCCTTGTAATACCTGACGATGTTGCATTTTGGGAATTGTTTGGAACCAAATCATACTAGCTTCACGCTTCGACTGCTCGCCTGCCGGATGAGAGTCGATTGCTGAGGCGATGTCTGCTGAGGCGATGTCGACAGCCAACCAGATGTTGTGTCTCTCACTGTCTTTGTGTGTCGGTTGGGGGCGATTGAATTCGCCCTCCCTGACAACGATTAACGCGCTGGCAGACACAAACAAACATTTGTCACTTGAAGTGAAATGTCAAAGAGAGATAATTGTCAGAATTAGCCCCTCGTAAATGGCTCGATTACTGTGAGGCTTTGAAGTTTTGAAGGGGATGTCAAACTCCGCTGGTGGGTGGAAGTATGACATCAGCCCTGTACACACTAGGGCGCTGTGGTTAGACTGACAGCACTCAGCTTCCCACGGCTGTCAGAACTGCAGAGTCACTCCCCATCTTCCGTCGGAGACTGAAGACCTCCATCTCTTCAGGCTACACCTTAACTGCTCCTCTTGAGACATCTACTACCCCCCAGCACTGTGTCTCCTGAGACACCTGCTTACCCCTATACTGTGTCTCCTAAGATTTCTACTCCCCCCCCATCTTTCTTCTTCTATCACGACGACTGCCAATGGCCCCTGGCCTGAGCTAGATTACTCTTCCTGCTACGACTGGTGGATTGATGATTCACTTGCTTAGTCAAATGTATCGATTAAGTCGCTTTGGAATAATAAAGCGTCTGCTAAATGCCACAAATGTGAATGTAAATTATATGAACTCTGTTTCTTCCTCTCTCTCCCTCTGTTCTCCCTCCGTGTGAAGGTCTCGTCGTCCAGACAGCGCCCCCTGGAGGGCCGGCTGAGGCGCAGCGCCAGTGTTCAGGAGATGCTCTCCTCCTCCAAGAGCAAGCTCATCAGACAGAGCAGCCTGCAGCAGCAGAAGGTAACGAGTTCATTACTTATCTAGAAGTTTGTTTTCAAGTAGAAATTAGATAGTGATGGCCTTGCCTAGTGGATGGTGAGGTGGACTGGTGATCAGAAGGTCATGAGTTCAAGTCCCACCTGGGAACACCACCACTAGTGTGTCCTTGAGAAAGTTACTCCAGGGAGACTGTTCCTGTAATCTCTAATTGCAAGTCACTTTGGATGCTAAATTGTAAAAAAAAAAGTAGAAGAAGAAGTCTTCAGGCAGTACAGTTCTGTGTGCTAGCGTTCCTGGTGTGATGTCTGGGTGTGATGCTCTGCTGTGTTCTGATCATGGTGTGATGCTCTGCTGTGCTCTGGTCTCGACCCCCTGCTGTGCTCTGGTTTCGACCCCCTGCTGTGCTCTGGTCGCGGCCCTCCAGGCATTGGAGCAGGAGCTGAGTGAGCAGCGAGGCCTGACCAAGGCCCTGGCCAGGCAGGGGAGCAGAGTACGCCTCCTCAGCCAGGACCAGGTGGACCCGACCCAGCCAGCCTCACGGTACGAGCCCCTGGGCCCCCACCAGACCCACCAGACCCCTAGACCCTACACCAGACACACCAGACCACTAGACCCTACACCAGACACACCAGACCCCTAGACCCTACACCAGACACACCAGGCCCGTCTGTAACACGTTCTAATGCTTTGGTCCTCATGTCGGGATCCGATGTAATGATCAGACTAACACAGTCGACTAACACCGCTTGTTTTGTGAGCCTGCTAACAATGTAAAGTAGTGTTATAGTTAACTAGGTAGCAGTGGGGGGATTACTCACCCAATCCATTGCGTCGTTGCAGTATTTTGGGCTTGACTAGCGAGTTTGTGTTGTGATTCTCAACGACGTTGAAACGTAGTTCCGTGTTTCAATAGAAAAGTCAGAACTCAAAGTGCTTTGAGTTGCATTTCATGTACGAAAGGCGCTATTTCAATAAAGCTTTACTTACTTACTTACTAACATTTTTGATTGGTTGCCGATATGAGGACCAAAGCATTAGAACGTGTTACATCTGAATACCATCAATGTTTTAAAGCAGATGTTGTTTTAATGGAAGTCCTTGTCATTCTTCTTCTCCGAAATCTTCTTCTAGTTTAAACTGATGATTTCGTTCCCTAATCATGTTCCTCAAAATAGAGGCAGCCAATTACCCCCCAAAACATAGTTCCTGCCTTTGCAACAGATGTGCAGCATGACAGGGGGAAAGTTTAAGTGATTGCGTTGAGCTATTTTTGTCTGTCTGCCGTGGATGTGTGGACTGATTGCTCGGAGGTCCTTCTCCCCTGGGAGAGCAGCAGAGATTTGGTCTTCATGTTTTAATCTACACGTGCGGTCGGTCGCTTCACCGAGCGTAAAACGGCATCGCTATTGTTGAGATAATAGTTTTTTTTTTTTAATTAAGTAACTTTTTTTCTGAGTGTTTGGACTCACTCACTCATTTTTTCTTTTTTTATTGATAGAGACAGTAGAGATTTTTGACAGGAAGGATGGGTGAAAGAGACAGTAGAGATAGAGACAGGAAGGATGGGTGAGAGAGAGAGAGACAGTAGAGATTTTGACAGGAAGGATGGCTGAGAGAGAGAGAGAAGGGATGACATGCAGGATATGTCCGTGGCCGGAATCGAACCGGGAACCTTGCGTTTACATGGTCGACGCTTAACCCGTTACGCCACCTAAGCGCCCCTACAATTGTGTTCTGAGTGGAGGTCTTTCCAGGGCTTCACCCCACCGATACATACAGTAGATCTCTGCTTCCCTCTGATTGGTTATGACAGCCGTGCACCTTGTTTCCTGGCCCTGCAGATCACTTCCTCCTGAGTCTGAAGGCGATGAGGAGGCGGCCATCCAACAGAAGTGGACTCACCTTCACCGCCGTCTGCTGGTCTTGGAGCAAGGCTCACAACAGGCCTCACAGCAAGGCCCCTCTGAGGTACTGGAGACACTGTCACTAGTTAGCACTAGAACACCACATCACCAACTGTCAAAATCTTATTTCAAATTTGACAGTGACAGTGCCTTTTCTACCTTCTATAAGAGCCGCCTCGGGGGTCAAATGACCCTCTTTACAATGCTCAAGCTGCTATTTACACACAACGACCACTAGTTGGCCGCTTGTAAATTGGCCTGCTTCCTACACAGAAAACGGCAAAATAGCTTTATACTATCCTGATGTGATTTTGAAAATGTAAGGATACTGGGTGGTAGAACGCACATATCTAGGAAAAGTCATGAAAGGAGGGTCCTGAAATTTCACAGGGTCAAATGACACCAAAATGTCTTAGTAGCGCACGGCACAGACGTATCGTACGATAGTACCACCTGCTCCTAAACGTCACATGTTTACAAGTGTGGAGAGAGTACATTTTACCAAGTGTGTGTTTTCACGAGCTTCCAACCGTGGAGTTGGATGTGTGGTGTCGAAAAATACACTGTGATGTGATGTGTTCTCTCCCTGTCTCTCTCTCCCTATCTCTCTCTTCCTGTCTCTCCCTCTCTCTCTCTCTCTCTCTCTCTCTCTCTCTCTGTCTCTCTCTCTGTCTCTCTCTCTCTCTGTCTCTCTCTCTGTCTCTCTCTCTGTCTCTCTCCTCCTGTCTCTTTCTCCCTGTCTCTCTCTCCCCAGGTGACACAGTCAGCCGTGAGTTGGTGCGAAGAAACAGCAGGCAGCCTTGTTGATACCCAGAGCCTGCAGGAGATGCAGATCCACATCAGTCGCCTGAGAGACCTGGGACACACAGCCAGCCAGGTGTTAACACAGGTGAGAGACACCTGACACACACACATACACAGCCAGGTGTTAACACAGGTGAGAGACACCTGACACACACACATACACAGCCAGGTGTTAACACAGGTGATAGACCTGGGACCCACACACACAGCCAGGTGAGAGACACTGGTGAGAGACACCTGGGACACACACATACACAGCCAGGTGTTAACACAGGTGAGAGACATCTGACACACACACACACACACACACACACACACAGCCAGGTGTTAACACAGGTGAGAGACCTGGGACCCACACACACAGCCAGGTGAGAGACACAGGTGAGAGACACCTGGGACACACACATACACAGCCAGGTGTTAACACAGGTGAGAGACATCTGACACACACACACACACACACACACAGCCAGGTGTTAACACAGGTGAGAGACCTGGGACCCACACACACAGCCAGGTGAGAGACACAGGTGAGAGACACCTGGGACACACACATACACAGCCAGGTGTTAACACAGGTGAGAGACCTGGGACACACACACACACACACAGCCAGGTGAGAGACAGGGACACACACACACACAGCCAGCCAGGTGTTAACACAGGTGAGGAGACCTGGGACACACACACACAGCCAGCCAGGTGTTAACACAGGTGAGAGAGACAGGGACACACACACACACACACACACAGCCAGGTGTTAACACAGGTGAGAGACCTGGAGACACACACACAGCCAGGTGTTAACACAGGTGAGAGGAGACCTGGGACACACACACACACACACACAGCCAGCCATGTGTTAACATAGCTGAGGAGACCTGGGACACACACACACACACACAGCGAGCCAGGTGTTAACACAGGTGAGAGAGACCTGAGACACACACACACACACACACACACACACAGCCAGCTAGGTGTTAACACAGGTGAGAGACCTGGGACACACACACAGCCAGCCAGGTGTTAACACAGGTGAGAGACCTGGGACACACACACACACACACACAGCCAGGTGATAACACAGGTGGGGAACAAGGCACTGATCTGGGGCGGCTGTGTCTCAGGAGGTAGAGGCTGTGGCTCAGGAGGTAGAGGCTGTGGCTCAGGAGGTAGAGCACGACGTCTAATGATTGCAAGGACGGCAGATCGGCGGTTCGAACCCCGGCTGGCCACATGTCAAGGTGTCCTTGGGCAAGACACTGAACCCCAAATTGCTCTTAATGAGCGGGCCGGTAACTTGAATGAGAGGCCGTTGTAAAGCGCTTTGGAATAAGGTGCTATATAAGTCAGTCCATTTTCATTTATCTGTGGACTTGAAATGGCATGGCATCACAGATCATTAACGTCTCGCAGTTTTCATCCACTGAAATAATTATTGAAATGAACCGAAGGACATCTCTGGAGATTGAAGAAGATTTATGGGAATTTTATGATTGTGTGGTTCAATCACGTGGAACACCAGTCAGGCCAAAGCTTCACTTTGAAGTTGAATCAATTATTCTAAAGTGGAATTTTCATGCAATGTAAAAAAAAAGAAAAAAACCCTCATCAGACAGCTACTGTGTAGTGCACATTAGGAATGTGAAATGTCGATTCAGATTCAGTTTAATCATCATTGACAGAGTACACATACAAAGACAACGAAACACCAGACACCTTACCAGATATAGCCATAAAAGTATGGGTAGATGTGATATATACAGTGTGATATATACAGACAAGGGGTGAAGATATGTACAGTTAAGATATGTGCAGTATGATTATGTACAGAACAAGGGCAATGGATATCAATACAGTATGTACAGTTTGGTTATATGTGCAGTGTGCAAAACAACACTGGTGCAAAAGCTACATTGAAGTCCTGAGTGGTATATAAGGTGGGGTAAAATAAATGTTGTATCTTTGCACTCGATCAAATTTCAGGACCCTCCTTTCATGACTTTTCCTAGATATGTGCGTTCTGCCACCCAGTATCCTTACATTTTCAAAATCTCATCAAGATAAGCTCGTATATAGCTAGTTTGCAGTTCTTCTGTGTAGGAGGCAGGCTAATTTACAAACCCAGCCAACTAGTGGTCGTTGTGTGCACCTTCCCATTGACTACGGTCATTTGACCCCCGAGGCGGCTCTTATAGTAGGTAAAAAAGGTATGGCTGTTCTAGTGTTAACTATCACTTAGATTTAACTGTCACTTTCAAATTTGAAATAAGATTTTGACAGTTGGTGATGTGGTGTTCTAGTGTTGGCTACTACTGGCTTTCCAGGATAAAACTCCATGGTCATTTGACCCCCGAGGCGGCTCTTATAGTAGGTACAATAGGCACGGCTGTTCTTAAGTGTTCTCCAGTCCAACAGAAGGTTCCAGACTAATGTGTTGATGCCCCCCTGCCCCCCCAGGCCGTGCCGCTGGAGGAGGTTGCTCAGAGTCTGGACGAGGGTCTGTTTGAGGTGCTGAGTGGGGTGTCCCTGTCCCTGTCCTCTCTGAGCACCCTGCTGCACTCACTGCCCCCTGGCCCCCCCCACCCAGACACCCAGACCCATCTGCTGCAACCCCCCCACCCTGGCCCCCCCCACCCAAACACCCAGACCCGTCTGCTGCAGCTCCAGGTATGTCTGGGAAATGATGAGTTGAAAACGATGATGAACTAAAACGATTTGAAACAACAGAGAAGCTTTTTTTTAATGTTTTTTTCTCTGTGGTAAAAGGGGGATATTATAGTAATGTCATGTTCACTGCAGTTAGCTGTCTTCAGATCCAATGAGACCAATTGCTGTGTCTGTGTGTCTGTGTGTTTGTGTGTGTGTGTGTGTCTGTGTGTCTGTGTGTCTGTGTGTCTGTCTCTGTCTGTGTGTCTGTGGTCTGTGTCTGTGTCTGTGTGTCTGTGTCTGTCTCTCTGTCTGTGTGTGTGTCTGTGTGTATCTGTGTCTCTGTCTGTGTGTCTGTGGTCTGTGGTCTGTGTCTGTGGTCTGTGTGTCTGTGTGTCTGTGTCTCTGTGTGTGTGTGTGTGTGTATGTGTGTGTGTGTGTGTGTGTGTCTGTTCCTGGCGGTCAGACCCTGGCAGCAGAGCTGGTGACCCTGGGCAGTGAGCTGGCCTCTCGGGGGTCAGAGGTCACGCGTGCGCTGGGCTCAGAGGCAGGTCACCTGTGTGTGGGTCGCCTGGGGGAGGTCCTACCTGAGGTCCAGGCGGCCCTGGTCGCTAGGCAACGGCACCTGCAGGCCCAGGTGGAGCAGACGGGCCAACACCAGGTCAGAACCAACACCACAGTCTCTTATAACACTGCTATAACACTCTTATAACACTCTCATAACATACATGATGGTTACAGTGTTATAACACTCTTATATCACTCCATCTCTCCTTCCATCACTCCCTCTCTCCTTCCATCACTCCCTCTTTCTCCTTCTATCACTCCCTCTCTCTCTTTCCATCATTCCCTCTCTCCCATCAGTCCCTCTCTCTCCTTCCATCACTCCCTCTCTCCTTCCATCACTCCCTCTCCTTTATTCACTCCCTCTCTCTCCTTCCATGACTCCCTCTCTCCTTTATTCACTCCCTCTCTCTCCTTCCATCACTCCCTCTCTCTCCTTCCATCACTCCCTCTCTCTCCTTCCATCACTCCCTCTCTCTCCTTCCATCACTCCCTCTCTCTCCTTCCATCACTCCCTCTCTCTCCTTCCATCTCTCCCTCTCTCTCCTTCCATCACTCCCTCTCTCTCCTTTCATCACACCCTCTCTCTCCTTCCATCACTCCCTCTCTCTCCTTTCATCACACCCTCTCTCTCCTTCCATCACTCCCTATCTCTCCTTTCATCACACCCTCTCTCTCCTTCCATCACACCCTCTCTCTCCTTCCATCACTCCCTCTCTCCTTCCATCACATTCTCTCTCTCCTTCCATCACTCCCTCTCTCTCCTTCCATCTCTCCCTCTCTCTCCTTCCATCTCTCCCTCTCTCTCCTTCCATCTCTCCCTCTCTCTCCTTCCATCACTCCCTCTCTCTCCTTTCATCACACCCTCTCTCTCCTTCCATCACTCCCTCTCTCTCCTTTCATCACACCCTCTCTCTCCTTTCATCACACCCTCTCTCTCCTTCCATCACACCCTCTCTCTCCTTCCATCACTCCCTCTCTCCTTCCATCACATTCTCTCTCCTTCCATCACACCCTCTCTCTCCTTCCATCACATTCTCTCTCTCCTTCCATCACTCCCTCTCTCTCCTTCCATCTCTCCCTCTCTCTCCTTCCATCTCTCCCTCTCTCTCCTTCCATCACTCCCTCTCTCTCCTTTCATCACACCCTCTCTCTCCTTCCATCACTCCCTCTCTCTCCTTTCATCACACCCTCTCTCTCCTTCCATCACACCCTCTCTCTCCTTCCATCACACCCTCTCTCTCCTTCCATCACTCCCTCTCTTCTTCCATCACATTCTCTCTCTCCTTCCATCACACCCTCTCTCTCCTTCCATCACACCCTCTCTCTCCTTCCATCACACCCTCTCTCTCCTTCCATCACGCCCTAAAGGAAAATCCAGACTTATTCTGATGTCTCACGAGATTTATCAAAATAAAACCAGATTTTTTTTATAAATCTTGCAAGATTTATAAAAATAGGCCTGGATTGTCCTTTAGCGATGTTGATGGAATACCCCCCAGATGTTTAGCCATGGTGTTTTCTCACAAAATGTCTCACTGTAATGTTTACCTTCCGTGTGGTTCCCTTCTCAATAACAACTGCAAGGTTTGTTATTGACTTATCCTATGAATTATTAACTCATATCTTTACACAGTGTATGTAAAAGGATAAAAAGTTCAATTAAATAATTAACTTCCTTCCTTGTTCTTCTAAGAAAAACGGTTTGTTGTGTTGCAGATACATTGTATACACAGTCATTGATCTAGTTAATGTTGTGTTTGTCTAACTCAACAGAGGCACATAAAAGAATTGCATGCAGCCCTCCTTTCTAACAAGGTGGCGGTACACCAATTAACTAACGAAGCTGACCCCCACGAGCAACTACAGGTACTGTACGCCTGTTCATATTTCAATACTGTTCATACTTTATTGTCATTGCAGAGTACACGTTTCAGACAACGAAATGCAGTTTAGTATCCAACCAGAAGTGCAAATTGTGATATAAGAACATGATAGGGATAGGTACAGTAAGGCATGCACGGTAGCTTAGATGTTTATACAGCTATGAGCTATGTACAGTTAAGGTAGTTTCTACAGTGTGGTAGCTTATACAGTATCTGTAATGATTGGGAATCCCTGACCTTTGACCTGGTGTGTGGTGTGTGGTGTGTGTGTGTGTGTGTGTGTGTGTGTGTGTGTGTGTGTGTGTGTGTGTGATCTGTACATGGACCAGACTTTCCAGGACAAGTATATCAAATACCAACCACTGCTTGGTACGATAACCAGCTTTGGGTACAAGTGCAAATTCAGCATACTTGTATTTGGAAGTCTGGGCCATGTATATAAATGCACCATGAGGGGTCTAAGAATTGCTGCAATGTCTAAAAGAAAGGCCAAACAGGTTGCCAAATTTTGCTCTGTCTCAGCTATTATTGGCAGCTTGGCCGTGTGGAGAAGGAGGTGTTATGTGTACCCTTGAGTGTTCAGTGCTGCTTAGACCCGAAATATTTGATTCCCTGTTTGTATAATATAATTTGTGGAACCAAATAAAGTATTCAAATGTGTGTGTGTGTGTGTGTGTGTGTGTGTGTGTGTGTGTGTGTGTGTGTGTGTGTGTGTGGCGGTCCCCAGGCTGTGGAGCAGGTCCAGGGGGGGCTGCAGCTCCAAGCCAGCCAGGTTTCCTCTTTCCTGGGGGAGGCAGACATACAGGGCCTGCCCCTGGAACTCAGGGAAGAGGCCACCAAGCTGGAGGTATGGTTTATCTCTCTCTCACACACACACACACACACACACACACACACACACACACACACACACAGACACAGACATACACTGACACAACGAGAGTCGATACTGGAGGTATGGTCTATCTCACACACACACACAGACACAGACACACACACACACACACACACAGACAGACACACACAGACACAACGAGAGTCGATACTGGAGTTATGGTCTATAATAATAATAATAATAATTCATTATATTTATATAGCGCTTTTCTCGGGGCTCAAAGACGCTGACAATATGGGAAAAACAGAAAACACAGAAACAACAAGCAACAGATAACATGAGCACAGAACACAGAGTTAACGAACAGGCACAGGGAACAATTAACACAGCAATGTCCAGGGGAGAGAGGGGGAGGGGGGTGGCAGGGTTAGGGGAGATGGTTAGGGGTAGGGAAGATTGTATGCGTGGGAGAACAGGTAGGTTTTGAGGTGGGATTTAAAAGTGGAGAGTGAGAGTGAGTCTCTGAGTGGTTGAGTTCCAGAGGCGGGGTGCAGCTCGTGAAAAAGAACGGTCTCCGAAGCGGTCTATCTCACACTGACACAACGTGAGTCAATATGTGACACGGTCTGATCATTCGGTCCTCATGTCGGCAACCAATCAAATGTCCGGACTTTTCTTTTGAAACACGGAGGAACTACATTTCAACGTTGTTGAGAATCATAACACAAACTCGCTAGTCAAGCCAAAATACTTCAACAATGCAATGGATTGGGTGAGTAATCCCCCCACTGCTACCTAGTTAACTACAACACTACTTTACATTGTTAGCAGACTTGTGTGGAGGGGGGGGTGGGGGGCAATCAAAAAAATAATAATCATGGTACTGTATTTTTTTCTTTAAAATCTTAAAAAATGCATCATCTGTGTGATACCGATAGATAGGAACTCATAGAGAATAATGATGACACCAACATATTTTTTTACGCGTGCCTGTGTGGGCCGCGAATACCTTTGAGATTTTTAAGTGGGCCTTGAGTCCAAAAAGGTTGGGAACCGCTGCTCCAGGGTGTTCTGGAGAGCGTGCTGGGTTGTGTGGGGGCAGAGGGGAGGAGCTAAGGTGTTCTACTGTGTTTCCCCCAGGATGATCTGGAGAGCGTGCTGGGTTGTGTGGGGGGGGCAGAGGGGCGGAGCTAAGGTGTTCTACTGTATGTGTTTCCTCCAGGGTGATCTGGAGAGCGTGCTGGGGTCTGTGGGGGTCAGAGGAGGGCAGCTGAGGGGGCGCTTGGAGCTCCAGAGGCACCAGGAGAGGCTGGTCCACTGCCTGGGGGGACTCACCTCGCTGGGCCAGGAGCGACTCTCACGGCCCCCTGGTCTGGAGCTACGCACCCGGGCTGACCTGCAGGCCCACCTCAGCTCACACACGGTAGGCATCTACACACACACACCTCAGCACACACACGGTAGGCTTCTACACACACGGTAGGCTTCTACACACACGGTAGGCACCTACACACACACGATAGACTTCTACACGTCTTAAACCATCCACCTGTGCCCTTGATGTCCAAGCCAACAAGCTTTTTAAAAAACATATTTAGCTGCATGGCTGGCAAACTAATACAAATAATCAACACTTCCCTTTCATCAGGAATCTTCCCTGAAGCCCTGAAAACTGCAGTTATTAAGCCTCTACTAAAAAAGAACGGCCTAGACCCATTTTGTACTAAACAACTACAGACCCATATCAAACCTACCCTGTACAGGAAAGATTATTGAAATGGTTGCCCACGAACAACTTAGCAATTATTTGACCCTAAATTATCTCTTCGATGACTTTCAATCAGGCTACATAGCACTGAAACGGCCCTTATTAAGGTCCTTAATGATATTTGCGTAAACACAGACTCCGGAAAAATCTCAGTTTTGGTACTACTAGATCTTAGCGCTGCCTTTGACATGATCTATTTTATTTGTATTCTATTACTTGTTGTGACACAGTTTGGATTCAGTCACCATAGAAAGATATCGTCATCGTTTGGTTGTGTAATCATCGGTGTTGATATGGTGTTGATGATGATCTGTGGTTGCTATTTTTTTATTTATTATTATTATTATTCTCCTGCCATTCTTGGGGGGGGTTGGCAGACGTTCTTCCAGTTCCTGGGGACCCACGTGAAGGCCCTGCAGCACCTGTCCCTGAGGGTCCCAGATGACAGCGCCCCCTGGAGGAGGGAGAGGGTAGTGGTGGCAGGGCTGCAGGAGAGCGCCCCCCAGAGGAGGAAGGGGGTAGTGGCAGGGCTGCAGGAGACGGTGGCTCAGCTGCAGCGGCAGGCCCTGGAGAGAGGAGCCAGCATGCAGCGGACATTAGAGGTAGGGGAGGGGGGGAGAGAGGAGGGGAGAGAAAGGAGCCAGGATGCAGCGGACCTTAGAGGTCAGACACACACCCCAGGACACAGCTTCTCAGAGGGGTATTCCATCAATGTTGCTAAAGGAAAATCCTGGCTGATTTTATTCTTGCGAGACTTGTCAGAATAAGCCTGGATTTTCCTTTAGCAACGTTAATGGAATACCCCCCTGGTCTGTTGATGTGACTGGCTGTGGCTGGTGGTTATAAATGTTGATTAGAGAAACGTTGAGACGTGTGTGTGTTTAAGCAATTGTTTCTGATGTGATGCTGTGAAGTTGAGCTGTTGCATTGCGGGTGTTGTGGTAGATGTGGACACGGTGGGAGGAGGACAGGACATCCCTGGACACCCTGCTCCGGGGTGTTGAAGACGGCTTACCCAGAATGCACCTGGAGGAGAACTCAGAAGAACAGATGCTTCAGAAGCTCTCTGTCTGTCAGGTAATGCTCAATGCTGCACTCTAACTAACTGGAAACCCACTCTTATAAAAACATTAATATTCAGAGACACACTCAGCTGACCCTAACCCTAACCCTTGGGCCGCTGGACTATGTACTCTTCATGTTGTTGTTTTTTGGGCCAAATTATTCAATTTAGAAACCAATGAAAGAAAAGACATGAAAATCACCCATTTACATTTACATTTTTGGCATTTAGCCGACGCCTTATTCCAAAGCGACTTACAATCAATACATTTGACTAAGCCAAGTGAATCATCAATCCACCAGTCGTAGCAGGAAGAGTGATCTAGCTCAGGCCAGGGGCCATTGGCAGTCGTCGTGATAGAAGAAGAAAGAAGAATTAATAAATAAAAAAATCTTAGGAGACACAGTATAGGGGGAAGCAGGTGTCTCAGGAGGTACAGTGGTGGGGGATAGTAGATGTCTCAGGAGACACAGTGCTGGGGGGTAGTAGATGTCTCAGGAGGAGCAGTTAAGGTGTAATCTGAAGAGATGGAGGTCTTCAGTCTCCGGCAGAAGATTGGGAGTGAAAGAAAAATGATAATACCAATGGTAATAGATAATAAGCCTAACAAAGTTACTTTAAAAACAGGAAGGAGGAAGTAGCGAATAAGCCAGCCACCATGACAACAACATAAACGAACAAACAGGCAACAAACAACCAAACTAACAAACTTCACGTTGTCTGCAAACAAGCTCAGCTATTTTGGAGCCCAACGAACATTGCCGGAGCGGTACACAGCACTCAAAGTCTAATAAGTGCGTCACTTGCGTCATCAGGCCAGGAGCAAATAATTGGATGACTGGATGTTCTCTGCTTTTGATTATTATTACCAGAGTCTACATTCACAGACACCATCATCATTTTGGTTAATATTTCTGAAAATGTTGTGTTGTCCAAAATGGACAGAGTACTAGTGTGCCTAATTCAGAGGTGGAGGTCCTTGTGATCATGTTCTCTCAGAAAGAAAAGTGTTTTTTTCTTCGTTCGCAGCATAGGGGAGCTGGGGTCAGGGAGAGATGGGGGGTCTGTGGTGGAGGGGGTGTGAGAGACATTGGAAAGACACACATAATAATAATAATAATAATAATAATAATAATAATAATAATAATAATAATAATAATAATAATACATTAGCACTTTTCTAGACACTCAAAGACGCTTTACAAACTGAAAAGATTGAGTAGTAAAATAAAAAGAAACAAAAAATAAAATAAAGTATAGGGGTCTAATTCGTTTTTAAATCTAAATCTAAGTGTCTGTAGGACAATCTACTATTTTTTTTAAAAGAAACATAAAATACATACATAAAATCACAGTGTGACACTCAATAAATAACGAGGATAAAACACAGAAAAGTCATAGACTTATTTCCACTGTGGTCCTCTTCCACATGACAGACAAGGCATCAACATACACAGCGGCAACAATCAAAACAACAATATAAAACATTATGAAGCATTTTTAAATAAGGCATCCAGAAAACAAAAGCAGGCCTTCCCATGGAAGGTCTCTACTGCTCCAGGCGTGCCAACAGATACCTTTTTACTGCAACTTTAAAATGATTTACAGGGCCAATAGATTTAAGAGAAGCTGGAAGATTATTCCATGCTACCACTCCAGAGTAAGTGAAGCTATTTTTCCCTACCAGTGTCCTAAAACTCTGGGTGCTCACATGAACACTGGCCCTGGTCCTGTGGTTATGGGTGTCACAAACCCGTTTAAAATAACCTCTAAAATAATTGGGTGCAGAGTCGTGGTAAATGTCTAAGCTTTAGCATGGCCACTCTGTCCTCCACCTTGAGCCATCCAAGGATTTTAAAGTGCTGGGCCGTCAGGTGAGGGTGAGGAGCTTCAGAACAACTCTAATACGTTTATGTTGGGCAGTTTGTAATCTATTACATATTTTTTTAGAAATATTACTGTACCAACTTTTTACATGCATAATCAAAATTGCTTTGTACTAGAGCTACTGCCAGTGTCTTCATAGTAGGAACATCTAGAAACCTAGATTTCCTAGCTAGAAACTAGATTTCTGTATGTACTTTCTGTAAGACTTGACTTGATCGACTGATGATGAAGCTCTTTTTCCGAGCAGAAACTGAGAGGAGTTGTGGAGGAGCAGGGGCGGAGGCTGCAGGAGGCGGGCTGTGGGGGGGTGGGCGTGGCTGCACGGGAGCTGCAGGCGCGTTGGGCCGCGCTGCACAGGAGGGCGGAGCTGCAACGCATCAGCTCAGACAGGAACAGGAAGCTGGAGATCAGGTGAGCAACACACCTTGATTAGGAATAACCCCTTGAGATATGCTATCTCTTTCTCTCTCTCTCTAGCTCTCTGCCTCTCTGCTCTCTCTCTCTACCTCTCTCCCTCTCTCTCTCTCTGCCTCTCTCTCTCTCTCTCTGTCTCTTTCTCTCTCTCTCTTTGCCTCTCTCTCTCTGCCTCTCTCTCTGCTCTCTCTCTCTCTCTCTCTGCCTCTCTCTCTCTCTCTGCCTCTCTCTCTCTGCCTCTCTCTCTCTCTGCTCTCTCTCTCTGCCTCTCTCTCTCTGTCTCTCTCTCTGCGCTCTCTCTCTCTCTCTCTGCTATCTCTTTCTCTCTCTCTCTGCTCTCTCTCTCTCTCTCTCTCCCTCTCTCTCTCTGCTCTCTCTGCCTATCTCTCTCTCTCTTTCTCTCTCTCTCTGTCTCTCTCTGACTCTCTCTCTCTGCTCTCTCTCTCTCTGCCTCTCTCTCTGTCTGCCTCTCTGCCCCTCTCCCTCTCTCTCTCTCTGCTCTCTCTGCCTCTCTCTGCCTCTCTCTCTCTCTCTCTCTCTCTCTCTCTCTCTCTCTCTCTCTCTCTCTCTCTCTCTCTCTGCCTCTCTCTCTCTGCTCTCTCTCTCTCTCTCAGTAAGTTCCGACTTTTCTTCTGCAGGTTTTCTCGTGACTTTGTGGCTCTGAGCGACTGGATGGGCGGGGCCAGGGAGCGCTTAAAGAGGTGGAGCCTACTCAGGGTCACAGCCAATCAGGAGCTAGAGCTTGAGCATGTCCGCTCTGAGTTCCAACAGTTTATGGTAAAGCCCACCATCTCAGTAAACCCCTGTTAGAAAATACTGGTATTGATAACTCTCAAATTATATTATTATATTTCTATATATTATTGTGACCGGATGTAGCCATTTTTGTATTCTAGCATTGTGACTGCCAATGAGCCCTGGTTCAAGCATAGATTAGTTTTTCTGACTGACGTATAGGTGACTCACTTACTTTAGACAAATGTACTTTTTGAAAGTCACTTTTAGATAAAGGCGTCTGGTAAACCTCAAAGAAGATATTTTTATACACCCCTCGATCCGCATTCTATCCTGGTTGAGTTTCCTGTGGTGTTTTCAAGGACTTTACCAAGGAGCTGGAAGCTAAGTCAACACTGAAGGCCTTGGTGATCAGCACTGGCACCAAGCTACTACAGCTGAGAGAGACAGAGAGTGACAGGCCCTCCTCCCCTTCCCTCCCCCAGCCTGCCCACCCAGAGCCCTGCTCCGTACAGACCCGGCTCAGCCAGGTGGAGCAGGACTGGGCCGCTCTGCTACCTCACCTACCTGCGGTCCAGCAGACTGTGCATCAGGTGAGTGGGTCTATTAGCGTGGCGTCCGAATTACACAACACTTTTTTCCTGTTTCATTCCACTTTATTACACATAACTTTATTTACATATGGACTTTATTTGTCTGGATTATCTGGATTGTTTGAGTTAATACCAAGTCTGGTGCAAATTTCACTTGAATAGGCTCATTGGAAATACATTTACTGGACAAAATGTTCAATACTTATTTCCCCCACTGTATCTATAGTGTCGGATGTGAGATTGTTTTTTCTTTCGTTCTCTACTGTGTGTCTGACGCACACACACACACACACACACGCACGCACGCACACACACACTAGCGTAGCGTCCAAATTACACAATATCGATAGTGACGGATGTGAGATCGATTTTTATTTTTATTTTTTTGTTCTCTGCTGTGTGTCTGATGCATACACACACACGAACACGCATGCACGCATACACACGAACACGCACGCACACGCACACACACACACACACACACACACACACACACACACACACACTGCCACCTGCCACCAATTACCAGTGCTAAACAGCCCAACTGTGGAACACAAAGGCATCTTGAGTATCCTTCACTTCTAGTGTAGGTGTGAAGCCAATTCTCCCTCTGTCTGACTCTCACTTTCTCACTTTTTCTCCCCCTCCTCTCTCCCCTCCCCTCCCCTCCCCTCCCTCCCTTCCCTCTTCTCCTCTCCTCCTCCCCTCCCCTCCTCCTCTCCTCCACCCCTCCTCCCCTCCTCTCCTCTACCCTCCTCCCCTCGCCTCGTCCCCCTCCCCTCCTCTCCTCCCCTCCCCTCCTCCCCTCCTCTACTCCCCTCCTCTACTCCCCCCCTCCTCCCCTCCCCTCCCCTCCTCTCCTCCCTTCCTCCTCCCCTCCCCTCCTCTTCCCCTCCTCCCCTCTCCTCCCCTCCTCCCCTCTCCTCCTCCTCTCCTCCCTGTCCCTCAGCGGTTGATGGAGAGGTTGACCCCCCAGGGGGCCCTGGCAGAGGTGTTTTCCTGGGTCAGTGGCGCCGAGGCCAGACTGGAGGCGCAGCGGGACAGGGTCCACCAGACCACGACCCCTGACCTCCCCCAGATCACCTCTATGACCCCTGACCTCGCCCAGGTCCCCCAGACCACCTCTATGACCCCTGACCCCTCCCAGACCACCTCTATGACCCCTGACCCCTCCCAGACCACCTCTATGACCCCTGACCCCTCCCAGACCACCTCTATGACCCCTGTCCTCTCCCAGACCACCTCTATGACCCCTGACCCCTCCCAGACCACCTCTATGACCCCTGACCTCTCCCAGACCACCTCTATGACCCCTGACCCCTCCCAGACCACCTCTATTACCCCTGACCCCTCCCTGACCACCTCTATGACCCCTGTCCTCCCCCAGACCACCTCTATGACCCCTGACCCCTCCCAGACCACCTCTATGACCCCTGTCCTCCCCCAGACCACCTCTATGACCCCTGACCCCTCCCAGACCACCTCTATGACCCCTGACCCCTCCCAGACCACCTCTATGACCCCTGACCCCTCCCAGACCACCTCTATGACCCCTGTCCTCTCCCAGACCACCTCTATGACCCCTGACCCCTCCCAGACCACCTCTATGACCCCTGACCTCTCCTCCACGACCCCTGACCTCTCCAAGGTCCTTCAGAGCCTCAAGGTTAGTAGTAGTCAAAGGATTCAACTCTTACTCTCTCATACAATCCCTATATACGTATGCACAAAAGGAAATCTAAGTAAGATGAACTATCTTAAATCAAGACAATATATGCTTGTTTTTTGTCTGCACTAGTTTTAAGATATCTTCTACTTGTTTTAAGACAATCTTGGCAAGTGAAATTCTTCTGTTCTGTTGGCAGATCATTTTTCTTATTTTAAGCAATATTCCCCCATTTTGTTGCTTTTGAGAGCTGACTTTTTGCAGTGTACAGTGATCCTGATACCTCAGAGTTGTATTTGAATAAGTGCACAGGCCAGTAATAAACCAGTAATAAGTGCACATACCAGTAATAAACCAGTAATAAGTGCACATACCAGTAATAAACCAGTAATAAGTGCCTACAGACCAGTAATAAACCAGTAATAAGTGCCCACAGACCAGTAATAAACTAGTAATAAGTGCCTACAGACCAGCAGGTTCATTTCTCTCTCTCTCTTCTCCTCAGGATTGCCAGGCAGAGATGTCCGTTCACCAGCTGACAGTCGACTACGTGAACCAGTCGGTCTTACGTACGGGCGGCGTGGAGGGGCGGAAGGGACGATATGAACACACACACTTCGCTGAGGAGCTGGGCCGCCTCAACCACCGCTGGCTCAGTCTGCAGGGAGCTCTGAACACCCAGGTCAGAACACTTCCTGTGTCACAGGTTCCCTCAGCCAATGAGAGAGTCTTTAGTTGTCGATATGCCCCCCATCTTGATGATTTAGTGACAGTTCCCCTGTGGCTCAGTTGGTAGAGCATGGCGCTAGTAACGCTTTGGTTGTGGGTTCATTTCCCGCTGGGACCGTATATACTGACATAAATAAATAAATAAAATGTATGCACTCACCGCAACGTAAGTCGCTTTGGATAAAAGCGTCAGCTAATTGTCTATGTGACACAGTCTGATCATTTGGTCCTCATGTCGGGATCCGATGTAATGATCAGACTTTTCTTTGGAAAATCTAAACACATTTCTGCGTTGTTGAAAACCAACGACACATCGTTAGTCAACTAACACAGCTTGTTTTGTGAGCCTGCTAACAATGTAAAGTAGTGTTATAGTTAACTAGGTAGCAGTGGGGATTACTCACCCAATCCATTCGTATTTTGGCTTGACTAGCGAGTTTTTGTTGTGATTCGTATTTCCGTAGTTCCGTGTTTCAAAAGAAAGACCGAACATTTTGATTGGTTGCTGACATGCGGACCAAATTATCAGACTGTGTCACATTTACTATTATTGTAGTTCCTTTTCGGAGAGCTCTAATCTAAAATGGCATCGTTGATGACAGAGGTGTGTTCCTCTGTCTCCTCTCTGCAGACAGGACAGGTGGAGCAGCGTGTGAGGACGACCTGGGACAGGGAGGGCCGTCTGCTGCAGCTGTCCTGCTGGGTGACCAGGCAGGTGGAGTGGATGAGCTCAGCCCAGAGGCCCCAGACCCACGCTGGGCTGGAGAGCAGCATCGCTAGGTGTGAGGTAGGCTGACCACTATGGTACCAGTATAGTATGGTACCAGTATAGTATAGTACCAATATGGTAGTACCAGTATTGTATGGTACCAGTATGGTAGCTAAAGTCTGTGGTCATCTGGCCGTCTGATCAGATCTGAGCACCTCGACGCATTTTATTCTGTTTGTGTGTTTGTGGGTCCCAGCGTGTGTGTGGGTCCCAGTGTGTGGACATGGAGACACATATGGTTCTAACCCTTCATGTCTGTTGTCTCAGGGGCTGGAGGAGAACATCACTCTGAACTCTGCAGCCCTGAGAGACCTGAGAGAGAAACACCTCAGAGACCTGAGAGAGAAACACCTGAGAGGATTGGAGGGCGGGGCCTGTGACTTCATCACACGGACCGAACGTGTCATCGACACCTGCGCAGCCCTGACGCAACAGGTACTCATCATCATCATCAGAATCTGAATTATTTTTATTGCCAGAAAGTATGTTCGCACATACAGGAAATTAACTTGGTGTGGTTGGTGTATAAGACATAAAGATAAAAACAACAATGTAGTAAAACAACACTATATGAGCAAAAATAAAAGACAATGTCAGAAAGGGGCAGTAGAACAATAATTATGTAGGCTGTAAATTAGAGTATGTAAAACTAATATAGATTACATTGTCAGTTGTGTGTGCGTGTGCGTGTGCGTGTGCGTGCGTGTGCGTGCATGTGCGCATGTGTGTGTGCGTGTACGTGTGCGTGTGTGTTCATGATCATGCTGGTCACAGCTTCCCTTTGGAAAACATCCATGCTACAAATGTGGTTGCTTGATGTAATGTATTAAACAGTGTCTATTATAAGATACTATACGTTTTATGTTTAGATAATCTGTGTTCTGTTTCCCCCTCCAGAACACAGATCTGACCCTGAGGCTCAGACGGGTCCTGGAGCTGTGGGACGGGTTTGAGACGGGGCTGACTGCTGCCTCTCTGAGCAGAGTGAAGACCTCCCAGACTCTACACTACCTCTGCACCCCTCAGCTCTCCCTGCACGGCCTCCAGGACCTCCACCATCAACTGCAGGTAGCTGGATTATAAAATGATCAAAAGTTTCATCATTCTCTCTATCTTCCTCCCATGCTCAGCAAACAAACATACACACACACGTGAACTTCGTAAGCCATTTCTGTTCCAGTAACAGAGCAGCTAGTTAGTAAGAGAACGTGTTTAGAAAGTGTCTTTTTTTGGTTTCATAGAAAATTGTGTTTATTTCAGATCCTGTAGTGGAAGATATTATCCTCATTTGTTTGTTTATCCCGCCCCTTCATCACCCAGTGTTGATGCCGCCGATGGTTCTGGTTACACTGGTATGAACGCGGCTGGTTCACCAGACAGCACCAAGGTTCTGAGGTTCCAGAACGGGAACGGGAACGTTTCCTTGGCGGTGTGAAAGCACTAACAGACAATAAACTTCTTTCATGTGACTCACGCTTCTGTGTGTGTGTGTGTGTTCGTGTGTGTGTTTGTGTGTGTGTTTGTGTGTGTGTTCCTGTATGTTTGTTTGTGTGTGTGTTCCTGTGTGCAGCGTGTGCGTGAGGAGACAGAGGGGTGTGAGTCAACATGGGCCGGCCTGACCGGAACGTTCTGCTGCCTCAGAGACCTGGTCAGCCCCTCTGCTACTGTCCTGCTGTGGCCCCTGGAGACGGAGAGAGCCAGGTTAGATACACACACACACACACGCACACGCACACACACACACACACACACACACACACACACACACAGGGAGAGATACACACACACACACACACACACACACACACACAGGGAGAGATACACACACACACACACAGGGAGAGATATACACACACACACACACAGGGAGAGATGCACACACATACACACAAACACGCAGGCACGCTCGCACGCATGCACACACACACACACACACACACACACACAAGCACATGCACGCGCACACACACACACACACACACACATACACACATAAACACACATAAACACACACACACACACACACACGCACCCACAGAAACCTCCAGGATGAGAGTGTTACAGTATGCGTGTGTGTGTGTGTGTGTGTGTGTGTGTGTGCTTACCCTAACTCCAGGTGGGCAGAGGTGAGTGGTACCCTGGGGGACCTCCTGCTGGGAGCCCCCCCCCTGCTGCAGGTGTGGGGGGGCCACGCCCGTCTGTCAGGGTCTCTGTCCCAGCGGCTGGGGGCTCTGAGGGAGGAGGCCGCCCCCCTGCTGGGAGGACCCCCGGGTCAACAGAATAACACTGTCCAACAGGCCACCGCCCAGATGAAGGTCCTCCAGGTGAGTCAGCTCCTCCAGGGGAGGGGGCTACAGAGAAAGATACAGTGGGGTGCAAACATGTGGGCACCCCTGGTTTAAATGTCTGTTACAATTAATCTCCAAGTGATTGAAAGCAAACCGGAACATTAAATGCTACAAAGTTAAACATGACGCAAATGTTAAAGCAAGGTTTCTTTTTTCTTTTTTTCTTTTCTTTTTTTTTTCTTATAAAAAAGGAAAAGGGCCCTGAGCAAAAGTTTGGGAACCCTTTTGGATTATTCTTTGTTACCTTTTGAGAAGATGATAATGACTAAGGCCCAGACCAAGGTGATTTACTCGTTAGGGCTTCAGTGAGTCAGGGGAATCTAATTGCAGAGTTGAACTATAACTCCACGCCTTCTAAAGTATCCAACTGCGGTGGCTGTTGTGTCTGGTGTTAAAAACCATTGGTTCCTGGGGCGCTTAGGTGGCGTAGCGGGTTAAGCGTTGACCATGTAACCGCAGGGTCCCCGGTTCGATTCCGGCCGGGGACATATCCTGCATGTCATCCCTCCTCTCTCTCTCACCCATCCTTCCTGTCTAAATCTCTACTGTATCTGTCAATAAAATGAAAAATATGAGTGGGACTGCCCCACTCAGAAAATAAATAAATAAAAATAAAATAATACATTGGTTCCTCTAAACAGTTGTTCAAGGATGTCAGAATCAAGATAGTCCACTTCCACGTTGTTGGCAAGTTGCCAACCAATCAAAATGTTCTGACTTTTATTCAGAAGAATTTGAATTAATGAAAATCAATGACAAACTCGCTAGTCAAGCCAAAATACTGCAACGCAATGGATTGGGTGAGTTATCCCCACTGCTACTAGAACACTACTTTACATTGTTAGCAGGCTCACAAAACAAGCTGTGTTAGTTGACTAGCGATGTGTCATTGATTTTAAACAATGCTAAAATGTCTAAATAAGTTCAGAATAAAACTGCTTATACTCTACGGGTCTCTGTGTGTGCTCTTATGTCTCAGAGGCTACAGGAGGACACAGACAGTCTGCAGACCGACCTGCAGGTGGCGCTAGAGGCCTCTGACCACCTGATTGGACGAGTGGAGCCCTCGGCCGCGGTCTTCATCCAATCAGAGAGCCGCATGCTGGCCCGGGGCATGCTGCAGCTGAGCCAGGACCTGGCAGGGAGGCGGGTGACGCTGCAGGTGGGATGGATGACTGACATGTTTATATGTGACTGACATGTTTACATGTGACTGACATGTTTACATGTGACTGACATGTGACTGAGCTGTTTACATGCGACTGACATGTGACTGACATGTGTACATGTGACTGACATGTTTAGATGTGACTGACATGTAACTGACATGTTTACATGTGACTGACATGTTTATTTGTGACTGACATGTGACTGACATGTTTACATGTGACTGACATGTTTATATGTGACTAACATGTGACTGACATGTGTACATGTGACTGACATGTTTACATGTGACTGACATGTTTATATGTGACTAACATGTGACTGACATGTGTACATGTGACTGACATGTTTATATGTGACTGACATGTGACTAACATGTTTACATGTGACTGACATGTTTATATGTGACTGACATGTGACTGACATGTATGTGACTGACATGTTTATATGTGACTGACATGTGACTGACATGTTTACATGTGACTGACATGTTTACATGTGACTGACATGTGACTGACATGTTTACATGTGACTGACATGTGACTGACATGTTTATATGTGACTGACATGTTTATATGTGACTGACATGTTTACATGTGACTGACATGTGACTGACATGTTTATATGTGACTGACATGTTTACATGTGACTGACATGTGGCTGACTGACATGTGCTGTTTTCAAATTTAGGGTGCGTTCGTAAACTCGCTCTGAGTGCGTCGGAGCAAACACATGACTGCCTCTTGTCCAATCAAATGACTTGGTTCCATTATGAGGTTGAACCCAGTGGGCGATCTGGCGAACTTACGAACGCGGCCCTAGCATCATGATTATTGTAGTTTTCATATCTATACTGTTGTACTCTGTTTGTAACAGCTAACGTGTGTGTGTGTGTGTGTGCGTGTGCGTGTGCGTGTGCGTGTGCGCGTGCGCGTGTGTGTGTGTGTGTGCGCCCGCATGCACGTGTCTGTGTCTGTGCGTGCACGTGCGTCTGTGTGTCTGTGTGTGTGTGTGTAGGAGGAGCTTGAACAGCTCCAGGAGTTTGACAGCACCTTGGAGTCTCTGGAGCAGCACCTGGCTGACTGGGAGGGCAGGCTGCAGAGTGTCCCTCAGGGGCCACCGTACACTGGCATATCCCAGGTCAGCCTAAACTACATACACATCAGGCTAAACTACACATTAGCCTTAACTACACACACATTAGCCTAAACTACACACAAATCAGCATAAACTACACACACACACGTCAGGCTTAACTACACATTAGCCTTAACTACACACATATTAGCCTAAACTACACACATATCAGCCTAAACTACACACACATCAGGCTAAACTACACACACATCAGGCTAAACTCAGACATCTATCTGACATGTATGAAATGTGTATGTTCAAATAATAATCAACGACTGTGGTGACGTGTGCTCCTCGATTCCCGCTGGGACCTTATTTGTGACACAGTCTGATCGTTTGGCGCTCATGTCGGCAACCAATCAAAATGTTTGGACTTTTCTTTTGAAACACGGAACTACGTTTCAATGTTGTTGAGAATCACAACACACACTCGCTAGTCAAGCCAGAATACTGCAACAACGCAATGGATTGGGTGAGTAATCCCCACTGCTACCTAGTTAACTAGAACACTACTTTACATTGTTAGCAGGCTCACAAAACAAGCTGTGTTAGTTCCAGTGGCGGCTGGCCGATAGAGGGCGCTGGGGCGCCGCCCCCACCTTCACTTCCTAGTTGCGATTTGTAAAAGTTTGTTTTTTAAATAAACATTGTTTATTCACAAAATGCGGCTGATATTCTGTCGGCGCCTATCAGCATTCATAAAAAATCCTCCAATACAATAAACATTTTATCTGTGTGTGTGTAAAATTCACTGTTAAAATACATAGGGGGAGGAGTCGGGTCGCCGATCGAATGCAAGTCTATCGCAGGCCAAATACTTTTCGCTTACACGTGAGCTGTAGCAGCGCTCCAATTGGCTGTCTCTATTTCTCGGCCGGGGCGCAAAAAGTTGCGTCCTGAATATCCGGTTGTAATAGCAGACAATGCATTATGCTGAGGACTTCCGACTTCCGGGCTTCCGGACTTCCGGGCTTCCGGAGTATTTTAAATGAACATTCGTAATGTCTGTCTCTGATGTTCATGGTCAATTAAATCAGCCTATTTTGTGCAACTAATAATGTTCCCGCTAATGGGTTAACCGAGCAGCCTCGCACCTAACGTGCAAGCACCTAGCTTCGAACTATTCATAGCAATATGCGCGGGGCAAAAATAATCTATTGCCTCTAAAATCACCACGAACAGAACGGCGGAGGTACGGGTAAACAGGGCTCATGTTGGTGTCCTCAAAGGTAAGAGCTGTTTTTCTTTAACTCAACTGATAGCATTACCTTGCTGTTGTTGTTTACCGAATGCTCCATCTGACTGTCACACTGTGATTGTACTTGTGTAAACAGTTAATGAGTAACGTTAGCCGGTTTTGTGCGTGTCCTCTCATACACTTCAGTGGTGTAGTCTAGTTTTTTCTAGCGGGTATACTGTGATTTTTCCCTCCCAGCCTCATATCGTTCATAAACATACATCTGCGCTCCCTGTCTAACGTTATATATATATATAACATGACATGTTATAAGGCTGATCTGTGCATGATATTGCTGCATTCTGACATATTTCATGTCGCATCTCCCCCCTTTGATGGTATATGAGCTATAGTCAGTCGCAATGGTCCAAAATTCAAGTGCTTCGTAACACAGACGGGGTGAATTTCATGAATGAAAGTGAAAGTTTTGTCACAAAACGCCGTTACGTATCCTCACACATGTTTAAGTGGGTATTGCGTGGGTAAAGTGAAATTACGACTTTGTTTTGAGCGCCAGTGAGCGTTTTCGAGCGCTGCGCGCGCGAAAGAGGACCCCCCCGCCACTAATGTGAAAAGTCCTGGAGGAAACACTGCTGTGCCCCACCCAACATTTTTTGCAACAGCCGCCACTGTAGTTGACTTGCGATGTGTCGTTGATTTTCAACAACGCGGAAATGTATTCACATTTTTCGAAAGAAAAGTCCGAACATTAAATCAGATCCCGACATAAGGACCAAAGCATTAGAATGTGTCACATATACTGAGAAATGTATGCACTCACTGCAATGTAAGTAAGTCGCTTCAGATGAAAGCGTCATCTAACCGGCGTGTGTGATGATGTCACTAGGCTTCCCTGCTGGAGCTGAGCGGCCTGTCTCCTGACCTGGACCTGCTGACCCAGCTGAGCTACAGGCTGACCCTGGGTGACCCTGCCTCACACCGCCTGACCACCCTCAATAGGAGGTGGGCCCAGGCCTGCACCCGCGCTGTGGACACCTGCAGGTACGTCTGCTAGGAGACATGATTGCTAGCCTATAGATGTAGGCGTGTTTTTAACACACTGCTGTATGGTGTTTGTGTGAGCGTGTGTGTGTCGGGAAGAGCAGCACTTGAATACAGTTGCAGAAATAACACTTTTATCTATATCTTTTTATTCATTGTGTTATTATGGCCGCGTTTGGAAATTAGCTCTGAGAGCGCCAGAGCGTCCACGTGACTGCCTCTAGTCCAATCAAATTACTTGGTCCCATTATGACGTCGAACCCAGTGTGCGCTCCGGCGAATTTACGAACGCGGCCCTTGTTAAATGTTTATCTATTTTCTATATATTTTCTCTATATATATTCTATTCTTGCTATTTTAATTTTAATTTAATTTGTAAAATAAATCTTACTATTCTTCTTTTTCTGTATTTTTAATGCTTTTTATAGTTTTTAATGCTGTATGTAAAGCACTTTGAATTGCCCCTGTTGTATGAAATGTGTTATACTAATAAACTTGCCCTGCCTGCGTGTGTGTGTGCGTGTGTGTGTGTGCCTGCCTGTGTGTGTGTGTGTGTGTGTGTGTGTGTGTGTGTGTGTGCGTGTGTGTGTGTCTCTGTGTGTGTGGGTGTGTGTGTGTGTGTGTGTGTGTGTGTCTGTGTCTCTCTGTGTGTGTGTGTGTGTGTGTGTGTGTGTGTGTGTGTGTGTGTGTGAGAGTGTGTGTGTGTGTGTGTGTCTCTGTGTGTGTGTGTGTGTGTGTGTGTGTGTGTGTGTGTGTGTGTGTGTGTGTGTGTGTCAGTGAGCTGCAGACGGAGGCTCTAAGAGGCC
Source organism: Nansenia antarctica (assembly GCF_963989245.1). NCBI lineage: Eukaryota > Metazoa > Chordata > Actinopteri > Argentiniformes > Microstomatidae > Nansenia > Nansenia antarctica. Next base: position 36,358,168 of record NC_137674.1, read on the forward strand.
AGACGTTCGAGGGGAAGTGTGAGAGCTGGATGACCTTCCTACAGACCATGGAGGAGACCCTGGCTGTAGACCTGGCCTCCACCTACACCACCCTCAGAGAGCAGCTACGCACACACCAGGTAGACCCCCTCCACCTACACCACCCTCAGAGAGCAGCTACGCACACACCAGGTACACACACCACCCACCATCCCCTCCACCCAGACACACACCACCTAACCCCCCTCCAGCTACACCACCCTCAGAGAGCAGCTACGCACACACCAGGTACACACCTCCCTCCACCCCCTCCACCTAACCCCCCTCCACCTACACCACCCCCTCCCTCCACCTCCACCACCCTCAGAGAGCAGCTATGCACACACCAGGTAGACCCCCCACCTCCACCCCCCCCCCTCCACCCCCCCCCTCCACCTTCACCACCCTCAGAGAGCAGCTACGCACACACCAGGTACACACTCCCCTCCACGCAGACACACACCACCTAACCCCCCTCCACCTACACCACCCTCAGAGAGCAGCTACGCACACACCAGCTAGACCACCCTCCACCTAACCCCCCTCCACCCCCTCGACCTAACCCCCCTCGACCTAACCCCCCTCCACCCCCCCCTCCAAGTCGGTTTGTTCGTGAGCCTGATGGCTTGGTGGAAGTAGTGGGTAGTAGTGGTCTAGGGGGATAGTGAGCTGGACTGGTGATCGAAAGTCATGAGTTCAAATCCCACTTGGGAAACACCACCACTAGTGTGTCCTTGAGTAAGGCCCTGAGCCCTCAGATACTCCAGGGAGATTGTAGTCCCTGTAATCTGTAATTGTAAATCTCTTTGGATTAAAAACGTCTGGTGAATTAGAGTAGCTGGTGCTTAGCCTCCGGGGTTACGAGGCTACGGTGCAGCATCCTTTAGATTAGATTCACTTTATTGTCATTACATAGTACAAGACAATGCAATGAAATTATTGTGCGTCTAACCAGAAGTGCAACAAATAGCAACAAGTAGCAGTATTTACAGCAGTATTTACAGCAATCTATACAGTAAAGTGCAAATGGTAGTGTGATGTGCAATGTCATACCATGTCATACAATGGTGGCTGGATGTGCAGTGGTATATATAAATTGAGATTATATACAATGTGTAATTGTACAGGCTATGATACATATATGGTAAATATGTTGTATATAGTGAAGTATACAAAATACAAAAATACAGGCTGTGGGCTATGATACACAGGGATAGGCTATGTACAGCATGATCTACACAGAACACAACTGTAACTGTATGGTCAGTGAGACGTGTAGAGTTTAGAGTCAAAAGTCTGACAGCTGAGGGGAAGAAGCCTTCTGGGCTTCGTTCCCTCCTTGCACAATTTCTTGTGTGCTAAATAAATAAACTAAACTAAACTAAGCTGTTGGTGGTCCTGTCGGTTCTGCCTGGGAGGCTGCGGTAGCGTGCCCCAGAGCGAGTACCACGTAGGAGGGTGAACAGTCCATGGTTGGGGTGAGAAGCGTCTCTGATGATGTTCCGTGCTCTCCGTAGGCACCGCTTCTCGTAGACTGTTGTGATGGAAGGGAGAGGGGTCTTGGTGATGCGTTGAGCTGTTTTCACCACCCTCTGCAGTGATTTCCGGTCCTTGGCAGTGCAGTCACCGTACTAGACTGAGATGCAGGTGGTAAGAATGCTCTCAATCGTGCAGTGGTAGAAGTTTGCCAGCACCGGAGGGGAAAGATGTCGTTTGGCCTCAGAAAGAAGAGGCGTTTGTGGGCCTTCTTGAAGAGGGTCGAGGTGTTGGTGGTCCAGGACAGGTCCTCAGAGATGAAGACACCCAGGAACTTAAAGCCGCTGACCCGCTCAACCTCCTCCCCATTGATGTGGATGGGGCTGTGCGTGCCCTTCTTGTTCTTCCTGGGGTCCACCACTATCTCCTTGGTGTTTTTGGTGTTGAGTGCCAGATTGTTGTTGGCACACCATTCAGCCAGGTGCTGGACCTCTTCTCTGTAGACTGACTCGTCGTTGTTGCTGACGAGCCCCACCATAGTCGTGTCGTCTGCAAACTTGACAATGGTGTTTGAGCCATGCACCGGTTTGCAGTCGTGGGTGAAGAGGGAGTACAGAAGAGGGCTCAGCACGCAGCCCTGTGGTAGACCAGTGTTCAGGATGGTAGTGGAGGACTTGTGCCTGCCCAGTCTGACGTCGGTCAGAAAGTCCAATATCCTGCTTCCTGTTTCCTGTCTGGCAGCATCTCTAACAGACTGTGGTTGGGGTACACTGACTATGTTGGGGTGTCAGCGTACCTCGTAATATAAATATAAACAAATAGATGCACAGATCATAACTGAACATATCACATTGATATTGATCTCATGTATTCACCTTTATATTCATCTATTTATACTCACTGTATTGCCTACAGTATATCTTTTGCACTGGTTAGATGCCAAACTACATTTGGTTGTCTCAGTACCTGTAATCTAATGTAATCTAATAAACACATGTCTTTTTGGTGAGCCAGAGGTTCCAGGTGCAGCTGTCTATTGGACACCAGATCCTTCACTCCGTCATCGACGAGGCTCTACACCTGCTGCAGAGAGGAGAGGTGGACGACAGGTGAACACACCTTTTTTTTCCAGAAGTATCTTTATTGGGTTAACAATATCAGATAAACAAACTGTTGAAAGTATGAAATCACCCATTTACATTTTTGGCATTTAGCAGACGCCTTATTCCAAGCGATTTTCAATCGATACATTTGACTAAGCAAGTGAATCATCAATCCACCAGTTGTAGCAGGAAATCGTTGTGTTCCTGTTTCCTGTCCAGGAGTGACTTCCTCTTCTTAGTGATGGTTGTTGTGTTCCAACTTCCGGTTTAACTGTTTCCTGTGTAGGAGTGACTTCCTGTTGAAGCTGGCCCAGTTGAAGGAGCACTGGCAGGGGGCGGTGCAGCGTGCGGCTCAGCGGCGCCTCCTGGTGCACGGTCTGGTGAATCAGTGGCACCTGTACGGCCGCAGCCTGAGGAAGCTGCAGGGCTTCCTGTCTGACACCCAGGCCCTGCTGCCCACCACCCCCCCCGCCCCCCGCACCCTGCTGCAGCTCAGAACCACCCTGCATGACCTCAAGGTTGGCCTGGGATGGAGGGATGGGTGGAGGGCGAGGGTGGGGGGGTGGGTGAAGGGATGGTTGGAGGATGGAGGGATGGTTGGAGGATAGAGGGATGGTTGGAGGATAGAGGGATGGTTGGAGGATAGAGGGATGGTTGGAGGATAGAGGGATGGTTGGAGGATGGAGGGATGGTTGGAGGATGGAGGGATGGTTGGAGGATGGAGGGATGGTTGGAGGATGGAGGGATGGTTGGAGGATAGAGGGATGGTTGGAGGAGGAGGGATGGTTGGAGGATGGAGGGATGGTTGGAGGATGGAGGGATGGTTGGAGGATGGAGGGATGGTTGGAGGATGGAGGGATGGTTGGAGGATGGAGGGATGGTTGGAGGATGGAGGGATGGTTGGAGGATGGAGGGATGGTTGGAGGATGGAGGGATGGTTGGAGGAGGAGGGATGGTTGGAGGATGGAGGGATGGTTGGAGGATGGAGGGATGGTTGGAGGATAGAGGGATGGTTGGAGGATGGAGGGATGGTTGGAGGATGGAGGGATGGTTGGAGAATGGAGGGATGGTTGGAGGATGGAGGGATGGTTGGAGGATAGAGGGATGGTTGGAGGATAGAGGGATGGTTGGAGGATGGAGGGATGGTTGGAGGATGGAGGGATGGTTGGAGGATGGAGGGATGGTTGGAGGATGGAGGGATGGTTGGAGAATGGAGGGATGGTTGGAGGATGGAGGGATGGTTGGAGGATGGAGGGATGGTTGGAGGATGGAGGGATGGTTGGAGGAGGAGGGATGGTTGGAGGATGGAGGGATGGTTGGAGGATGGAGGGATGGTTGGAGGATGGAGGGATGGTTGGAGGATAGAGGGATGGTTGGAGGATGGAGGGATGGTTGGAGGATGGAGGGATGGTTGGAGGATGGAGGGATGGTTGGAGGATGGAGGGATGGTTGGAGGATAGAGGGATGGTTGGAGGATGGAGGGATGGTTGGAGGATGGAGGGATGGTTGGAGGATGGAGGGATGGTTGGAGGATGGAGGGATGGTTGGAGGATAGAGGGATGGTTGGAGGATGGAGGGATGGTTGGAGGATGGAGGGATGGTTGGAGGATAGAGGGATGGAGGAGGAGGGATGGTTGGAGGATGGAGGGATGGTGGGGGGGAGGGGGGGTAAAGAGCAAAACAAACAAAACTAAATGTCTATCTTTGCACTCGATCAAATGTCAGGATTGTCCTTTCATGACTTGTCCTAGATATGTGCGTTCTACCACCCAGTATCTTTACATTTTCAAAATCATCAGGATAAGCTAGTATAAATCTATTTTGCAGTTTTAGGCAGGCTAATTTACATGCACGCCAACTAGTGGTCTTTGTGTGTAAGTAGCAGCTTCCCATACTAAAGACTATGGTAATTTGACCCCGAGGCGGCTCTTATAGTAGGTAAAAAAAGGCAAGGCTGTAGTGTTAAAGCCTTCCCCCTCTTCCTCCTCTGTCTCCTCTTCCTCCTCTTCCTCCTCTTCCTCCTGTGTCTCCTGCAGCACACAGAGCTGCTGTTCCAGAGGTACCAGAGCAGCTACCTCACCACCATGGATCTGGGCCGACAGCTCTTCTCCACGGGGGACGAGCCCACGCAGACCCAGCTCCAGACCCAGCTGGCCTCCCTACAGGACGACTGGCACAGCCTGCAAGGCCTTCTGGGAAAGAGGCGGAGCCTGATGAACGCCATCGTTCAGGTCGGTCGGTCAGTTGACCTCTTCTTAGCCAGATCGTTATTTCAGTGGAATGACCTTTTTAGACAACGTCTAACGATCGCCAGATCGGCGGTTCGAACCCCGGCTGGCCACATGTCGAGCCTTGGGCAAGATGCCGAATCCCAGATTGCTACCAATGAGCGGGCCGGCGCCTCGCATGGTAGCTTGCCGCCATTGGTGTGTGAATGTGTGTGTGAATGAGAGGCCGTTGTAAAGCGCTTTGGATAAAGGCGCTATATAAGTGCAGTACATTTACCATTACCCTCTGATCAACAGCTAATAGGTCAGAGGAGTTAAGAGCATGTTTAACACTCAGCGGAACAGCTAAGTTACATGATGTACCTGCCAACCACTCGAATGAGAGCTTTTCAAAAGAGAGACCTTTTTTCTGTGTGTATGTGCTTTGGGTCTGTACCTTTAATGAGGAGTCTGCACCCCAACCCCCCCCCCCCCCCCCCCCCCCCCCACAGCCTCCTGTATGGAGGTCTCCTGTGGTCCTTCAGCACTTCAGTGCTTTTTGATTACCATCTCCTTCCTTCTCCCCCCTCCCCTCTCTACCCCCGTACCCTGCCAGACAGACCCTTTCAGCTCCTTCCTGATTGGGCTCCAAGCTGTTAAATAGCAGACGAGCAGTCCAGCTGCCACTCTCCGCCCCCCTGAACTCGCTGTGGGTCGGAGTTTCAGCCGTCTCAGGGTACTTTGCTAACTTCCCCCGGTTCCTTTAGTAAATTACTGGTCCATTTTATTCACAGCGGAGGGGACCGTAGTGACGTATTGACTTGAGTCATCAGCGGTGGTAGTGGTATGGACGCAATATGCTTAAGTTCCTCGAAAAAGTTGGAGAGAAAGAGAGGTTCATAGGAGCACAGATCTCTGATTGTGGGGGAAGTGATTCAGCGGCAGTCAGTCCAGATCAGTCAGTCAGGTGTGTGTGTGTGTGTATGTGTGTGTGTGTGTGTGTGTGTGTGTGTATGGTTTGTGTGTGTACCCATGATCTAATAAACAGACACCGTGCTGGTCTGCTGGTCTGCTTGAGAGACAAGCAGGTACTGTAGCCTCTCTGCTCTGTAACGCAATCAAAGGTGTCTGCCTGAACAAGACGAGCGCTATAATAATAATAATAATAATAATAACGTTGATTTCTATAGCGCCATTCATAAAACCCAAGGACGCTATGGAGGGAACACAGGCAGACAGGCAGGCAGACAGGCAGGCAGACAGGCAGGCAGGCAGGCAGACAGACAGGCAGGCAGACAGGCAGGCAGGCAGGCAGGCAGACAGGCAGACAGGCAGGCAGGCAGGCAGGCAGACAGGCAGACAGACAGGCAGGCAGGCAGGCAGGCAGGCAGACAGGCAGGCAGGCAGGCAGGCAGGCAGACAGGCAGACAGACAGGCAGACAGGCAGGCAGGCAGGCAGGCAGACAGGCAGGCAGGCAGGCAGGCAGGCAGGCAGGCAGGCAGGCAGGCAGACAGGCAGGCAGACAGGCAGGCAGGCAGGCAGGCAGGCAGGCAGGCAGGCAGGCAGGCAGCTTAGTGTAAGTCTGTCTGGGCATTAGAGCCCTTGAACCACAGGCCTGTCCCCCTCTTCGCTGTCAGAGGCACAAAGGTGGACTTACCTTTCCCCTCCTCTCCTTTCCCCTCCCCTCCTCTCCTCCTCTCCTTCCCCTCCTCTCATCCTCTCCTTTCCCCTCCCCTCCTCTCCTCCTCTCCTTCCCCTCATCTCCTCCTCTCCTTTCCCCTCCTCTCCTCCTCTCCTTTCCCCTCCTCTCCTTTCCCCTCCTCTCCTTTCCTCTCCTTTCTCCTCCTCTCCTTTCTCATCCTCTCCTTTCCCCTCCCCTCCTCTCCTCCTCTCCTTCCCCTCCTCTCCTCCTCTCCTTTCCCCTCCTCTCCTCCTCTCATTTCTCATCCTCTCCTTTCCCCTCCCCTCCTCTCCTTCCCTTACCTTTCCCTTCCTCTTCTCCTCTCCCCTCCTCTTCTCCTCTCCTCCCCTCTCCTCCTCTCCTTCCCTTACCTTCCTCTCCTTCCCCTCCTCCCCTGGTTGTTTTGCCCCCCTGCCCCCCTGCTGTCCCTGGGTGTTACAGATACAGCGCCTTCAGGAAGTATTCAGACCCTTTCATCTTTTCCACATTTTGTTGTGTTATAGACTCAGTTTAAAATGGAAGATTTAAATAAAAAATTATTTGACTTCAATCCACACACAATACCCCAGGATGACAAAGTGAAAAGTTTTTCTTTTAATTTCAGTAAATGTATTACAATTAAAATACAGAAATACCTCATGTACATCAGTATTCAGACCCTTTGCTCTGACATTCTTAAAAGGAACATGTAAAAATGTCATCAACAAATCACTCAATAACTTAGAATTGAGTCCATCTTAATGCAAGGATAATAGTTCATGTAATTTTGGAATGAATATCTTTGTTGTTGTATAGGATCTCTGATTTGCATAGGAATCAATTACACACTGTGTGGATTAGGGTGTGAATACTTTAAGGCAGGCACTGCAATGATACGTAAGGCTGGTGCGAGAGTTTAGTTTACGTTTCACTGACCTAAACACCTTGTCTGAGACTCCTGGGGGGTATTCCATCAACGTTGCTAAAGGAGAATCCAGGCTTATTATAAAGTCTTGCTTAAGACTTATAAGAATCAGAATTGCTTTTATTACATCAATGTACGGATACAAGGAGTAAAATTCTCAGGTACAGGTTCAAATAGGCATTGCAGCAGAAATACTAAATCAAAATCAATAATAGAATAAGCAGGATGTAAACAACAATCAACAATAGCTGTAGGTCTACCATCAAAAATAAGCCTGGATTTTCTTTTAGCAACACTGATGGAACACCCCCCTAGTCCCACCTGGCCACAGGTGTCAACAGGTTTGTGGTCTGATTGGTCTGATTAAAGCCAGGGTGCAGGAAGCAGGATGATCAGCAGGTGATCAATGGATGAAATTCACAAAGGGACTGATTGACACGTTCATACCAGATTAACGAGGCTATAGATCCCATCATAACACACATCTCTTCCCTTTTCATTCACCCGGCTTGTATTCATTTGAATGTTTCAGTCATTACATGTTTTCTATTTACATGATTTAATATTCTGTTCTTTCTAAACCTCAACTAAGGTGTTTGACCTCAGCTGGGTTGGGTTGTCAGTGTGCTCTGTGTTGATGTGTACTTCAACCTTCATCTCATCTCATAATTGATGGGGGGGCGGCTGTGGCGCAGGAGGTAGAGCCGGCGTCTGATGATCGCAAGGTCGTCATTGGGCCGGCACCTTGCATGGTAGCTTGCCGCCATTGGGTGTGTGAATGTGTGCGAGAACTGTGAATGGGTGAATGAGAGGCAGTTGTAAAGCGCTTTGGAATAAGAAGCTATATAAGTCAGTCCATTTACCATCTACCATTGATTGCTCTCCCCTGCTCAGAACTGGGAGCACTGTGAGGCCAGACTAGTGGATAGAGCGCTGCAGCTGGATGACCTGAAGGCCAGGCTGGACCAGCCGATCCCAGAACACAAGGACGAGCTGAGAGACGCAGAGCAACTCAACAAGGTAACTATTCAACACAGACACACAGACACACACACACACACACACACACACACACACACAGACACGCACGCACGCGCGCACACACACATACACACACACACACACACACACAGACACACACACACGCATGCACACGCACACACATACACACACAGACACACACGAATACACGCATACACATACAGATACACACACACTGTATTCTGTATAAAGTTCAAGTTCAAAACTGAAGTCACATTGTGACAACTCAATACAGCCAGCGAAAAAGAATTCCATGTGGACAAAACTGTGACTCATTTTACATTGCTTTCACACAAAGTGCATATAATGACCACTTTCTCCCAAACTCAAACTCCAACCAGGTACAAAACACTATGTATTTGCAACACATATTATTTCCAATGTTAACACGCTGTTTTCAACTCTATAGCCCTGGAATCTCTGTGGTTTTTTTGCTTTGAACTTTTCATTTTCCACTTTATTTTCCACTTTCCATCTTACACAAGTAAATGTAGTGTACTTTGAAGTAAATACCGTAACTTACTTTCTGCAAAGATACTGACAAAAAAAATACACTAAAGGATAGAAGCAAATTGCGGCGTTTCAGGGTGACTAGGTGTTATAGGATATAGAATAGGTGTTATATATAGTATATAGAATAGGTTTTATATAGAGGATATAGACTAGGTGTTATATATATAGGATATAGAATAGGTGTTATCAAAGGTGATTGTGTATGATCTTCCATCCAGACTAGATAGACCACACAGCCATCAGTTAGCCTGCTCTAGAACAGGTAAGCTACCTGGTAGGTAAGCAGATCTAGAGCAGGTAAGGTACCTGTTAGCTAGCACACGACAGCAAAGCCACATGGGTAACAGGTTTGGCTGTTCAACTCATCCCTTCTGGCACATCATGGGTTTATCCCCTCCCCCTTTACCCCTCCCTCCCCTCCCCCTTTACCCCTCCCCTCCCTCCCTCCCTTCCCCCTTTACCCCTCCCCTCCCTCCCTCCCTTCCCCCTTGACCCCTCCCCCTCCCCTTCCTCCCCTCCCTCCCCTCCCTCTTTACTCCTCCTCCTCTCCCACCCTCCCTCCCTCCCTCCCCTTGACCCCTCCCTCCCTCCCCATGACCCCTCCCCTCCCCTCCCTCCCTCCCCTTCCCCCTTGAACCCTCCCCCTCCCCTCCCTGTCCCGGCCGGCCTGTTGCAGCCCTTAATCCTCTTGGGGCGGAGAGAGAGAGAAAGACACAGGGTTAGGGAGAGAGAGAGAGGGCTAGTAGGGCAGTAGGAGGGTTGGAGCTGAGAGGATTGGTGGTGTGTGGAGCTCAGGGCCTGACGGTTGCTGCTGTGCTGGTGTGTTATGGTATGCAGGAAGCAGAGGACTCTACTGGAGGACTGAAAGAAAGACAGAGAGACAGAGAGAGAGAGAGAGAGAGAGAGAGAGAGAGGGAGAGAGAGAGGGAGAGAGAGAGAGAGAGAGAGAGAGAGAGAGGCTAGTAGGGAAGTTGGAGGGTTGGAGCTGAGAGGGTTGGTGTGGTGTGGAGAGAGCCAGGGGCCTGACGGTTGTGTGTTATGGTATGCAGGAGGCAGAGGACTCGCTGCTGGACGACTGGGCTGAGAGTCTGACGGAGCTCAGCACCATGAAGACGGACCTGGCTCAGTACATCATCTCTGACGACGTCATGCTGCTGCAGGAACAGGTGGAGCACCTCCACTGCCAGTGGGAGGAGCTATGTCTGAAGGTAAGGGAGGAGGGGGGGGTGTGGGGAGGGAGGGTTTGTGAGCAAATGGAGCACCTCCACTGACAGTGGGACTCTGTCTCAAGGTAAGGTAGGGCAGGTAGGGGGGGGGACTGAGCTGTGTGTGTGTGTGTGTGTGTGTGTGTGTGTGTGTGTGTGTGTGTGTGTGTGTGTGTGTGTGTGTGTGTGTGTGTGTGCGTGCGTGTGTGTGTGTGTGTGTGTGTGTGTGTGTGTGTGTGGGAGGGGGTGTGGGAGGAACTCTGTCTCAAGGTAAGGTAGGGCAGGTAGCCTCAGGGCACAGGTTGTGGGTGTGTGTGTGTGTGTGTGGGGGTGGGGCAGTTTAGCCAAACAAAGTCACTGTGTGTGATTGTTTGTGTGTGTGCGTCTGAGTGTGTGTGTGGAGGCAGTTTGGCCAAACAAAGTGACTGTGTGTGATTGTTTGTGTTTGAGTGGCTGTTGGTGATGCAGCTGTAGCAATGTAGCAACCTAGCAACCAAACCAAAGAAAGAAAGTTGGCATGATCTTATTTCCTAATGAGTGAGGGCAGAAACTCAATTTCTTTATCGAATCAGTGGTTTGTTTTTGAACAGATTGAACCTTCTGACTGTTTTCTGGTGTATGTGTGTGTGTGTGTGTGTGTGTGGGTGTGTGGGTGGGGGGGGGGGGGGGGGGGGGGCGGTGTGACACAACCCAGCTAACAGTTAAAACTTGAAAAACTACTAAATCAATGCTCAAAGAAAAATAGTTAGTTGACATCTCTGAGGAGTTGTTGTTTTTGTTTGAAAAAACAGTCAGCTGAGTTTGGTGACGAGGCTAGAGAGTTACTGGGGAGAGACAACAGGTCTGAGGGGGGGCGGGGGGGGGGGGGGGGCTGTGAACAGATGGTGATGGGAGACAGGGAGAAATGATCTCAGGCTTCAGGAAGCAAAGCAGGGCCTTTTGTATTGGAAATCAGTCAGACCGGGGGGGGCAGGGAGGGGGGGGGTTGCTATGGAGACCATAATGGCGTTCACCCCCAGCCTCTCTGGCCTGTTAAGAAGAAGCTTGACTGAAACGTTTTCTGGCTGAACTGTCTATGAGAGTACAGTCACAGCTCTCAACTCCAGTAATATAATCCGATGATATGATTAGATGTAGAGGTGGTTTCACGAGACGCACTCCCCTGCCTTCTGCTTGTCCCAGAACAATTGGGGCTGCGGTGTAACACTCAGCTGAAGGGTGCTGCTTGCTTACACCTCCTCCTAATGTTCCCAGACACCATCCACCATGAACTTGTCTCTGTGACTTTTTACCCCCCTTACGATGTACCTGCCACTGTTAGTCACACTCACTACTAATCTAACCCCTAGGCTACCCAGTCTGAGGAGACACGTTTGTTTCTGATGGCAGCTGCTGGATTGAAAAATCAGGTGTAGTGCTGAGGCACAAATGTGTACATTTCAAGCCTGCAAACTGCGACACTTTAAATGAATGTGCAATAACACTATGTGCAATATGACAACCCTAGGGTACATAAGCTTGCAGAGAAATAGGAAATGTTAGAATAGGTATAGCATAGCATAGAGTACAGCACAGTGTTTTATCTGTACAGTATAGTATAGTGAATAGTGTACGGTGTAGTGACTACATTATGGGTTCATGTTCTCCTCTTACTGTTGGTTGTGTAGTGGGAGGGAACCAGTTCTGGCACTAGGGGCAGAGGGGAAGATTATTAACGTTGCACCTTCCTGTTTAGAGACAAGAGTTTTGGTGATCTATTTTCTGGTCCTGTACTGAGAGTACAAGTTGTTATTTTGATTAAACAGTTATCATTACGTTGCCTACGTCTTTCCTTTTTCCTCCGGCACTACACTGGTGACCCCCGACGTGGATTTTTGTTAACGTAATTGTGTACAAAAACCAGCGAGCGAACATTACAATCCTGCAAAATGTCCGGGCGAGGAAGACGTTCAAACCAGCGGCAGCCATCACCATCCCCTGTCAGGGTAACGCGTGGTGCGCACACTCCCACTCTCAAGCTACCAGAGTTCTGGGACTCAACGCCTGCTGCATGGTTTGCTATTGTAGAGGCACATTTCAACAAAAGTGACATCGATGACGACGACGACCGGTACAACCATGCTGTGGCAATGTTGGGCAGCTCCACCGCAGCTCGAGTGGTAGGTTTTTTGTCTGCTCCCCCGACGACGAACAAATATGAGCGCCTCAAGGCCCTGCTTCTAGAGACATTTGAACTGTCCACTGCGGAGAGGGTGCGGCGCCTATTTGCCATGTCGGACTTGGGTGACGAGAGGCCTTCTGCGCGCATGGAGAGGATGCTAAACCTGCTCGGTATAGAAGACCCCATGATCCTCTTCACAGAGCTGTTCATGCGCACATTGCCAGCTCAAGTTAGGATGGCGCTGGCCAACACCGCCATCATGGAGCCCCGCGCCCTGGCCAGGGAGGCGGACCGGTTCGTCTTGGCCATGCCTCAACGGTCCCCCGACCTGCTCGCTCCCGCGGCCGCCCCGCCACCCGACCGTCGCAGGAGAGCGAAGGATGACGCCAGACCTTCTGGCCAGCAGGGTAACGCTGCGGGCCATTGTTTCTACCACGCCACTTTTGGCGCCAAGGCCAAACGGTGCCGCTCACCCTGCACCTTCGGACCGACGGGAAACGGCGGGGCCGGCACTCAGTAGTGGCCCTGAGCGCTGGCGTCAACAACAGGCTGCTCTTCATACAAGACACCGCCTCTGGTCGCAGTTTCCTTTGTGACACAGGTGCCCAGTGGAGCATCATTCCGGCAGAGAGATCGGATGTGGCGAAGGAGGAGCGTGGTCCGCAGTTGGCAGGCGCGGACGGCACACCTATCTGCTCTTATGGCACTAGGGCGGTGGACGTGTGCTTCGGAGGGCAATGCTTTTCGTGGGATTTTGTCATAGCGGCTGTCACATTTCCCCTCCTTGGTGCGGATTTTCTGTGCGCCCACAACCTGTTGGTGGACGTGGGGAACAGGCGCCTGGTCAACTCACAGACTTTCGCTTCCTTCGCCTGTACGCAGGGGGAGGCGGTCTACAGCGGGTGGTCCAATACGCTCGCCGAAAGTGACCAGTACCTTCGGCTGCTCGCCGAATTCCCCGACCTTACCAAGCCCACCTTCTCCGCGCCCACGGTGAAACACGGAGTGGAGCACCACATCGAGACCGAGGGGCCTCCCCTCCACGCCAGGGCCAGGCGCCTCAACCCGGAGAAGCTGGCCATCGCCAGGGCGGAGTTTGCGCATATGGAGCAGGTGGGCATCGTTCGGCGCTCGAGCAGCCCCTGGGCGTCTCCCCTGCACATCGTCCCTAAGTCAGACGGCGGGTGGCGCCCATGTGGGGACTACCGCCGCCTCAACGACGCGTCCAAGCCTGACCGCTACCCGGTCCCACATGTCCAGGACTTTTCAGCGAACCTGGCAGGCAAACGCTTCTTCTCCAAAGTGGACCTGGTACGGGGGTACCATCAGGTGCCGGTGCACCCCGAGGACGTCCCTAAGACGGCCGTAATCACGCCATTTGGACTCTTCGAGTTTCTGCGGATGCCGTTCGGCCTGAAGAACGCGGCGCAGACCTTCCAACGCCTCATGCACTCGGTGCTCCGGGACCTACCATTCCTCTTCGTCTACTTGGATGACATCCTCGTCGCAAGCACCACGGAGGAGGAGCACCTGTCCCACCTCCGGGCCCTTTTCACACGGCTCAGCCAACATGGGCTGATTGTCAATCCGGCGAAGTGTGAGTTCGGACGGAACACCATCGACTTTCTCGGGCACCGGGTCTCCGCAGAGGGGGTGACCCCCCTCCCCTCGAAGGTGGAAGCTGTCGCTGCTTTCCCGCGCCCCAGCACAATCAGCGAGCTCAAGGGGTTCATCGGGATGGTAACCTTCTACTATCGCTTCCTCCACCACATCGCTCACATCCTGCGGCCTCTGTACGATGCCCAGAAGGGCAAGACTCTGAAGCAGCCGGTGGACTGGACGGCGGAGCGTGTCAAAGCCTTTCAGGACACCAAGGCGGCCCTGGCCCGCGCTGCCATGTTGGCCCACCCCTCGCCCTCGGCACCCACTGCTCTCACCACGGACGCCTCTGACTTTGCTGTGGGAGCGGTGTACGAACAGTGGGTTGGGGACGCCTGGCAGCCTCTTGCATTCTTCAGCCGCCAGCTGTCTCCCAGAGAGCAAAGGTACAGCACATTCGACAGGGAGCTCCTCGGGCTGTGGCTTGCTGTCAAACACTTCCGTTTTTTACTTGAGGGCCGCGAGTTTACGGCCTACGTGGACCACAAGCCACTCACGCACGCCATGTCCAAGGTGGCGGAGCCGTGGTCCGACCGCCAACAGCGCCAGCTCGCCTACATATCCGAGTTCACCACAGACATCCAGCACGTTGCTGGGAAGTCCAACCAGGTCGCGGATTGTCTCTCCAGGGCGGTGGTTGGTGCGGTCCAACTGGGTTTGGACTACGCGCGCATGGCTGCAGACCAGGCCGCCGACCCCGCCGTCCAGGCTCTCAAGTTGTCGGACACAGGACTGCGCCTAGAAGAGGTGGTTTTCGGTGACGCAGGGGCCACGCTCCTGTGCGACGTCTCCATGGGTCAGCCACGACCGGTGGTCCCCGCCAACTGGAGGCGCCCCGCCTTCGAGGCGATACACGGCTTGTCTCACCCTGGTAGGAAACCGTCCTCACGGCTGGTGTCAGAGAAATTCGTCTGGCATGGGCTCAAGAGGGATGTGAGGGCCTGGGTAGACACGTGCATCGCCTGCCAGCGCGCCAAGGTGCATCGACACGTCAAGGCCCCCCTGGAGCAGTTCTCTGTGCCTGAGCGGAGGTTCGATCATGTAAACGTGGACCTGGTAGGGCCGCTGCCCCCCTCGCACGGATACACCTATCTCTTTACCATGGTGGACAGGACGACTCGCTGGCCGGAGGCAGTTCCGCTCTCCTCAACGACAGCCCCCGACCTGGCCCGGGCGTTCATCGCGGTGTGGGTCTCCCGCTACGGCACCCCTGCTGATCTCTCCTCTGACCGTGGCTCACAGTTTACTTCAGAGCTGTGGGCAGCGGTGGCGGAGAATCTGGGGGTCAAGCTCCACCGCACGACCGCCTATCACCCGCAGGCGAACGGGCTCTGTGAGCGTTTCCATCGATCCATGAAGGCCGCCCTTCGAGCCAGCCTCACGGACAGCGACTGGCTTGACAAGCTGCCGTGGGTCATGCTGGGGCTCAGGACAGCGCCTAAGGAGGACCTCCAGTCGTCGTCCGCTGAGCTGGTGTTTGGACAGCCGCTGCGGGTCCCCGGTGACTTCATTCCCAAGTCAACGGAGCCCTGGTCCGCCGCCGCTCAGCGCGCCTCCCTGCTGGACAGCGCCAGGACCTTCGTCCCGGTCCCGACTACGCAGCATGGTGTCCCTACTTCGAGGGTGCCCCCGGAGCTGCACTCAGCGAGGTTCGTTTTCATTCGTCATGATGGCCACAGGACTCCACTACGTCCTCCTTATGACGGGCCTTTCCGTGTCATCGAGGCCGGAGCCAAGAACTTCATGGTTGACATGGGGGGTAGGCCTGAGTGTGTGTCCGTTGATCGCCTCAAACCGGCCCACTTGGACCTTGAACTGCCCCTGGACTTGGCCCTGCCACCGCGCAGAGGCCGGCCTCCAGTCCTACCTCCCCTGCCGCGCCCTGGACATTCCCCCCTCCGACCCCGACAACCCCCCGCAGCTCGCGAGCCCCCGGTCGTCACTGCCCCCCGTCCTTCCCTGCAGGAGGACGTGGTGGGCGATGTCACACCTCCTCCCGCACCTCCTGACTTTACCTACGATCGTAGGGGCCGGGCCATACGCCCTCCTCGCCGTGAGGATTTCCAATATTGAGGTGAACACTGGGGGGGCTGGTGTAGTGACTACATTATGGGTTCATGTTCTCCTCTTACTGTTGGTTGTGTAGTGGGAGGGAACCAGTTCTGGCACTAGGGGCAGAGGGGAAGATTATTAACGTTGCACCTTCCTGTTTAGAGACAAGAGTTTTGGTGATCTATTTTCTGGTCCTGTACTGAGAGTACAAGTTGTTATTTTGATTAAACAGTTATCATTACGTTGCCTACGTCTTTCCTTTTTCCTCCGGCACTACACCATAGCCTTTATTTATGTAAACCAGCTCCTTTCCCTTCTTGTTTTTTTAGTTTTTTTTTTCTTTCCTAGCACCAGGGGAGCCCCCCCTCCCAAATTTCGTTGTTTGGTACCTGTACTATAGCAATGACAATAAAGACCATTCATTCATTGTTTAAGATGAATATTTTGTTGACTTTTTAGCGTAGTTCGTTAATAGTTAGCTCAATTTTTTTTTTTTTCGTTACGGTTCCTTGGCGAAACTTTGTTTGATTCTTTCAGACTCTTTTTTTCTGTACTTTTCTGTAGTGTGTCTGAGCGCTGAACAGATTGAGTCTGTGTTTGTATTATTTCGGGACACAAAGTTTTTTTTTTTTTATGTTGATGAGGATGTTGTTTGCGTTTCCGTGTGTGAGGACGTGTGTCTGCCTGCCTGTTCTCTGGGTGGGGAGGGAAGGGCTGATGTCGTCTCTGTCGAGCGCTCATTAACACCAGAGCCATTAAGAGTGTGATCTTCACATCACCACACTGTCTCGCTCGTGAACACGAGAGCCATTAAGAGTGTGAGCTTGTTTCCAAACTGTCTCACTCGTGAAGAATAGTACGATCAAACTTAATTTAGAAGCTCGGTGACTCAATAAAGTCACTGCCAAAAAGCCACACACACGCCGCCTGTATCAGTGTCCCAGTTCTTCATGTGTTCATTAACCATAATTACCGACCCGTAGTAACTTTGTCCTTTGGGAGTTTTAGAAATTGAATTGCTGATCTCCCTGCAACATTTTGCAATTGTTTTTAGTTTACCTTTATTCTGTACTTTATGTATGTCTTTATATTCTATTATGTCTTATGTTTACCGTGTAAACTGATTCTTTGATTTATCAATGTTTATTGTTGAATAGAACTGCAGTACAGGTCAACTTCTCTGACGTTCTGAATTTATTTGTCACTATAAAATATTGAATCACTATCAAATAAAACCATATGATGTTCCATGCTGGCCTGGTTATTAACCTATACTGTAAATGTCATCGATTTAATACCCAGTGTTTTGTTTCCCCCCCCTCCCATCTCTCTGCGCCCCCGCCTCCCCCCCCCCCCAGGTGTCTCTCCGCAAGCAGGAGATCGCGGACCGCCTGAACGCCTGGATCATCTTCAACGAGAAGAACAAGGAGCTCTGTGATTGGCTGACGCAGATGGAGAACAAGGTGGCCCACAGCTCCGACCTCAGCATCGAGGAGATGGTGGAGAAGCTGAAGAAGGTATGGAGGGAGGGGGGGGGGGGTGGCTGCGGGGGGCCACAGCTCTGGATCAAAATGGTCCCGATTCTTTTTTTGCTATCCAGGATCAGATCTATCTGACTTATTTTGAGTCGTTGAGGAGGGAAATCAGCCAGCTCACTCTGATCCTGGACAGCAAAAAAAGAATCAGGATCATTCTGATCCAGATTAAAAGCTTTGAACATCTGGGCCCTGGGGTTCCCAGAATCAGAACCTCCTGACAGGGTCGTACGGTCCAGCTCCATGTCGTGTTTGTGGTCACGGCGATAAAGAAAAAGAAAGTTCAGGTCACCGTGATAAAAAGCTTATCTTGTATTTGCTCAGATCAGCGTTCTCTCACGAGCCTAGCCAAGTGACTGTGGACTTGATCAACATAATGGTTGATTTATTTATTGGCTCGTACCAATAAATTAGATTCAATCAAAACAGTTCGAGTTCTACTGAATAGTCAGAGCTATACAGAATAACTACCCATGGTCCTGTGGTGTCGACCATCTCTCCTCTCCAGCTGATCAAAGGTCTACGGTAGGGGGATAAGGAAGTAAACAAAGCTAGCTAGCACTCTACAAGTGGCCCAGGCTAGAACACAGCGAAAGGAAGACATTCCTATGGTTGTGTTGTGTTGGTTGGTTATTGTCCTGTGATTTGGATGAAGGGAGAGAAAGGGGGAGGAGGAGGAGGAGGAGGAGGAGGAGGAGGTTAGGTTTAGGGAGAGCAGGGGGTGTGGGGGTCCATAGTCTTCAGAGAGCTGTGAATTACCCTGCTCCTCATGAATGGATGGACGGGACGACAGCTGTTTCAGTCTCAGCAGGGCAACGTGGAGTTGTTTTGTGGTCGGCCTCTTTTGTGTGTGATGGCGTGTGTGTGTGTGTGTGTGGGGGGGGGTGTTAGGGGGAGGGGGGAGGGGGAGGGGACTGGTGGTCATGGTGATTACACTCTAATCTACACTGTGGTGAAGTGATGTTTAATCCACGGTTAATGTATATTGTAGGATCCTATAGAATGCACCTCCCCCTCCCCCCCACACACACACACACACACACAGAGGCAAAGGACACACACACACAGCACACACACACACACACATACACACACACACACACAGGCAAAGGACACACACACACACACACACAGTACACACGCACACACAGAGGCAAAAGACACACACACACACACACACACACACACACACACACACACACACACACACACACACAGTATACACATCCTTACAGTCTCTGTGGTCCACCAGGACTGAATGGAGGAGATCAAGCTCTTCACACACACACACAAACACACAGACACACCCCCCCCCACCCCCACACACACACACACACACTCACTGTCTCTGTGGTCCAACAGGACTGCATGGAGGAGATCAACCTCTTCAGCGACAACAAGACCCACCTGAAGCAGCTGGGCGAACAGCTGATCACCGCTAGCAACAAGACCAAGGAGACAACGGAGGTCAACGACAAGCTGAAGGACATCAACGACCGCTGGCAGCACCTGTTTGACCACATAGAGACCAGGTAAGACCGCTGGCAGCACCTGTTTGACCTCATAGAGACCAGGTAAGCCTTGACTATGCAGTCTCACCATCCCCACGTTTCCTTGACTACACAGTCTCGCCATCACCACGTTTCCTTGACTACACAGTCTCGCCATCACCACGTTTCCTTGACTACGCAGTCTCACCATCCCCACTTCTCCTTGACTACGCAGTCTCTCCATCCCCACGTTTACTTGACTACACCCTTCACGCTTCACTGGGATATGTAGACATTGACATTGTTAGCCTAGCATGGTTCCTGGATTTTAAACACTGATGCTTTAATCACAGTTACATTATAAGGATCAGTCCTGGAGGTCATCGGATGTGGCCGACCTGGGGGATATGAGTAGAGGGAGGGAGGGGGGAGAGAGAGGAGACAGAGGGAGAGAGAGGGGAGAGGGAAAGGAGAGGGTGAGGGAGACAGAGAGAGAGAGACAGGGTAGGTAGAGCGGTAGCTCTAATGTTCCAAGCTGAGATTAGAGTCCAGGGAATGAAGGCTCAGTGAGAGCCATCACCGGGGATAGAGAGACAGAGAGTTATTAATCCATAGAGACAAATCCCATTCCACCACCGTAGGAATACAGGGAACTCCACACCCATCCACAGGCTTACCTCTCATGTAAATGGACTGATTTATATAGACTGACTTATATAGAGTCTTATTCCAAAGCGCTTTACAACGGCCTCTCATTCACCCATTCACACACACATTCACACACCGATGGCGGCAAGCTACCATGCAAGGCGCCGGCCCGCTCACTGGGAGCAATTTATTGTTCAGTGTCTTGCCCAAGGACACCTCGACACGTGGCCAGCCGGGGTTCGAACCACCAATCTGCCGACCTTGCGATCGTTAAACGCCGGCTCTACCTCCAGCGCCACAGCCGCCCCTCATGTATCATGCGGTTATGCTGTGATTCCATGTGATTGACAGCAGGCTAGGCTAGGCTAGGCTAGGCGGGTCGTAAACACGGTCTTACTAACGAGGAGAAGGAGGAGTATCCTTTCGCTAGTGCTACGTGCTAACAGGCAGGAACAAAGCTTATGAAGTACATATACTGTACATTTACATGTTTGGCATTCAGCAGACGCCTTATTCCGAAGCAACTTACAATCAATACATTTGACTAAGCAAGTGAATCATCAATCCACCAGTCGTAGCAGGAAGAGTAATCTAACTCAGGCCAGGGGCCACTGGCAGTCGTCGTGATAGAAAAAGAAAGAAAGGGGGGAGTCTCAGGAGACACAGTATAGGGGGAAGCAGGTGTCTCAGGAGACACAGTGCTGGAGGGTAGTAGATGTCTCTGGAGAAACAGTACAGGGGGGTAGTAGATGTCTCTGGAGAAACAGTACAAGGGGGGTAGTAGATGTCTCAGGAGACACAGTGCTGGGGGGTAGTAGATGTCTCAGGAGACACAGTGCTGGGGGGTAGTAGATGTCTCAGGAGGAGCAGTTAAGATGTAACCTGAAGAGAGGGAGGTCTTCAGTCTCCGCCGGAAGATGGCGAGTGACTGCAGTTTTTAAAGCTTATAGATATACACCGTGTTCCAAATTATTATGCAAATTGCATTTAAGTGTCATAAACATTACATTTTTGGTTTTTCAATTAAACTCATGGATGGTATTGTGTCTCAGGGCTCTTTGGATCATTGAAATTAATTAGTTTGCCAGTTGAGCCCAATCAAAGGAAAACTACTTAAGGAGGACGTTCCACATTATTAAGCAGGCCGCAGGTTTCAAGCAATATGGGAAAGAAAAAGGATCTCTCTGCTGCCGAAAAGTGTCAAATATTGCAATACCTTGGACAAGGTATGAAAACATTAGATATTTCACGAAAACTTAAGCGTGATCATCGTACTGTGAAGAGATTTGTGGCTGAATCAGAGCACAGACGGGTTCGTGCAGATAAAGGCATAAAGAGGAAGGTTTCTGCCAGACAAATTCATCGGATTAGGAGAGCAGCCGCTAAAATGCCATTACAAAGCAGCAAACAGGTATTTGAAGCCGCTGGTGCCTCTGGAGTCCCGCGAACCTCAAGGTGTCGGATCCTCCAGAGGTTTGCAGTCGTGCGTAAACCTACTATTCGGCCACCCCTAACCAAGCAGAAACCCCCCCCACCCCCTCACAAGCAGAAATGGTTGCAGTGGGCTCAGAAATACATGAAGACTAATTTCCAAACAGTCTTGTTTACTGATGAGTGCCGTGCAACCCTGGATGGTCCAGATGGATGGAGTAGTGGATGGTTGGTGGATGGCCACCATGTCCCAACAAGGCTGCGACGTCAGCAAGGAGGTGGTGGAGTCATGTTTTGGGCCGGAATCATGGGGAGAGAGCTGGTAGGCCCTTTTAAGGTCCCTGAAGGTGTGAAAATGACCTCGGCAAAGTATGTAGAGTTTCTGACTGTCCACTTTCTTCCGTGGTACAAAAAGAAGAACCGTGCCTTCCATAGCAAAATCATCTTCATGCATGACAATGCACCATCTCATGCTGCAAAGAATACCTCTGTGTCATTGGCTGCTATAGGCATAAAAGGAGAGAAACTCGTGGTGTGGCCCCCATCTTCCCCTGACCTCAACCCTATTGAGAACCTAATTTGGAACGCGGTGTAGTGTGAGGGAAGAGTAACGGTTCACCGTGCGTCTGATAATGGACATTTGCCCCCTGAAGTGTGCTTTGGCACGGAGCTACCGCTAACGAGGAGACGGTGTGTACACCTGGACCGGCGGTAATGACCGTGTCTGCTAACAGCACTCAAGTGCTCCATAAAAATAGGCTAGCGATGCTAGCGTTGGATTTCTTTCCAATTCAGCCTGGAAGGTGATGAGGTTTTCTGCCTGTTTTCCTCTACTTCAGCGCTGTGATTCACTCACACCACGTCCAGACATGACGGAGGCAATTAGCAGTAATGCATTGGATGGGGTACTCTCTCTCTCTGTCTCTCTGTCTCTCTGTCTCTCTGTCTGTCTCTCTCTCTCTCTCTCTGTCTCTCTCTGTCTCTCTCTCATGCTCTCTCTCTCTCTCTTTCTCTTTCTCTCTCTGTCTCTCTCTCTCTCTCTCACTCTCTTTCTCTTGCGCTCTCTCTCTCTGTCTCTCTCTCTCTCCCGCTGTCTGTCGCTCTTGTGCTCTCTCTCTCTCTCTGTCTCGCGCTCTCTCTTTCTGTCTCTCGCTCTCTCTCTGTCTCTCTCTGTCTCTCTCTCTCTCTCTCTCTTGTGCTCTCTTTCTCTCTCTCTCTCTCTCTCTCTCTCTCTCTCTTGCACTCTCTCTCTCTTGCACTCTCTGTCTCTCTCTCTGTGTCTCTCTTGCGCTCTCTCTCTCTCTCTTGCTGTCTCTCTCTCTCTGTCTGTCTGACTATCTCTCTCTCTCTCTCTCCGTCCCTCTCTCTCTCTGTCTCTCTCTCTCTCTCTCTCTCTCTCTCTCTCTCTCTCTCTCTCTCTCTCTCTCTCTCTCTCTCACAAGAGGAGCCAGTCTAAGTTAGCAACAAGACACAAATGGAGGACCCATGTGTTTGAGTGACAAGGGAGAGGGGGGGGGTGTGAACTTGTCTAGTGAGATGTGGTCCAAAGGGCACAGGGATGCTCCTTAGGGAGTTAGAGCGCAGGGCATACCCTCTGTCTTTAGCATCGACACGACTAGCAAAGTCTTATCCACTTAATGAGCTAACTGAGGCTACAGGCTCCAGCTGTCACTGTGTTGGTCTATGTGGCACAATGCAAAGGAATGTGCATTCTCTTGGTTGTACCTAAACATGCTATTATTATTATTATTATTATTATTATTATTATTATAATCATAATAATAACAACTTTTATTTGTATAGCACTTTTCCTGCAAACGTTGCAGCACAAAGTGCTTTAATCATTATATAATCATCATTTAATTATTTTGTCGTTTAAAGGCAATATTAAAAAGATTTTCTGTTTTTAGTCTTGACTTGAACATAAGTGCTGAGGTTGCATCCCTAATGTAAACTGGCAGTGCATTCCACAATTTGGGTGCATAAAATGAGAATGCAGCCTCACCACCTCTCTTATTTTGTAATTACTCCGAAGAGGCTGCGGAAAATATCTTTCACAATAACTCAGAGCTCTGATGGATGTTGTCAGCATAGCCACTCACCGTTCTAACCACAGTTTTCATCAGGACAGGGTTTGTGTGTCTGAGTCTCTGTTTGTCTGTCATAAAGAGAAGTGTAAACCCCCCTGTAAGCAGATAATAGACTGACTTATATAGTGCCTTATTCCAAAGTGCTTTATAATGGCTTCTTATTCACCCATTCACACACACATTCACACACCGATGGCGGCAAGCTGGGTTCTCATCATTAGACGCATGCAATCATTAGACGTTCGTTGCTGCCTTGAACAAGCTGCTTAACGTGATGTGGAAACCGTTTAACCTGTTGGCGTGTTATCTACCTCTCACACTGTTGGCGTGTTACCTTCCTCTCACACTGTTGGCGTGTTACCTACCTCTCACACTGTTGGCGTGTTACCTACCTCTCACACTGTTGGCGTGTTACCTACCTCTCACACTGTTGGCGTGTTACCTACCTCTCACACTGTTGGCGTGTTACCTACCTCTCACACTGTTGGCGTGTTACCTACCTCTCACACTGTTGGCGTGTTACCTACCTCTCACACGGGGTGTTACCTACCTCTCACACTGTTGGCGTGTTACCTACCTCTCACACTGTTGGCGTGTTACCTACCTCTCACACTGTTGGCGTGTTACCTACCTCTCACACGGGGTGTTACCTACCTCTCACACTGTTGGCGTGTTACCTACATCTCACACGGGGTGTTACCTACCTCTCACACTGTTGGCGTGTTACCTACCTCTCACACTGTTGGCGTGTTACCTACATCTCACACTGTTGGCGTGTTACCTACCTCTCACACTGTTGGCGTGTTACCTACCTCTCACACTGTTGGCGTGTTACCTACCTCTCACACTGTTGGCGTGTTACCTACCTCTCACACTGTTGGCGTGTTACCTACCTCTCACACTGTTGGCGTGTTAACTACATCTCACACTGTTGGCGTGTTACCTACCTCTCACACGGGGTGTTACCTACCTCTCACACGGGGTGTTACCTACCTCTCACACTGTTGGCGAGTTACCTTCCTCTCACACAGGGGGGGATAGAGGAGGGTGTCGTACAGCACGGCAGATCAGTCAAAGGTTTTGGCGATTTCTTTGTTGTATGCGATATTAAATATGTTTAATAGCTGCTCTACTTTGGTAAAAGTAGAAGAATATCAAACCAGTTCATGAATTCATGGTTACTTGTGAAACGGTCGATCCTTCCTCTATTCTTCTTAGAAGACTGGCAAAGAGATTCTAATTACAATGTTAGTCAGCCACGCTCTACGAGATGTGTCACCCGTTCAATGGATGAAAGGGGATATGAATCACATCCTACCCAGAAGTGGGGAGGGGAGTGACTGAGTTGATTTGGGATGAGAATCCATTTAACCCGTTGATAGGGGTTCTGCTGTGAAGTACTGTAGATATGTCATTTAGCTGACGCTTTTATCCAAAGTGACTTACATTGCAGTGAGTGCATACATACATTTCCCAGTATATATGGTCCCAGCGGGAATCGTACCCACAACCTAAGCATTGTTAGCGCCATGCTCTAGCGACTGTGCTACAGAGGACCTCAATGGTGTGTTTGGAACGGATAGTTGGTTGTCAGAGAAAGGAGATGCTCTCCAGAGGGACATTAATCACCCCTCATCATCATACGCAGAGGAGACAAGGGAGGTAGCTGAATTGATCTGGAATGAGATAGTTTCAAGGTTATTGTTACGCACATTACACAAGAGAGAAACATTTGTAGGCTTCAGTTCTTGACACGTCTTTGTCTTTGCAGCACAAGACAATAAGGCAATAGGCATACTTCAAGGTAATAAAAAAAAAAGTGACAATAGTACAGGACTTCAGTGACAATCCTTGTATCCTAAGACAGGATACAATTAGCAGTACAACTAGTGATAAAACAGATAGATCAGGTAGTAAAGTAGCTGTGAGCTGAAGGTTTAGGGAATCAGCATACATTGGTAAATGGTAAGTAAACTGCACTTTTATATAGCGCCTTATTCCAAAGCGCTTTACAACGGCCTCTCATTCACCCATTCACACACCTATTCACACACCAATGGCGGCAAGCTACCATGCAAGGCGCCGGCCCGCTCACTGGGAGCAATTTGGGGTTCAGTGTCTTGCCCAAGGACACTTTGACATGTGGCCAGCCGGGGCTCGAACCGCCGATCTGCCGACCTTGCGATCATTAGACGGCGGCTCTACCTCCTGCGCCACAGCCTCAACCTCCTGTGCCACAGCCGCCCCACAGCCGGGGTGTGCTTGGGGAAGCGTGGGGGGATGTTTGTTGTGTTTGGCATGGACTGTTGCTTATCCGAAGGGTTTCCAGAGGGTTGGGTGGTGGTGACAGTGCAGGGGGGCTCAACCCCCCCCCCCCCCCCCCCCCCCCCTCCCCATCCTGTGACAGCCCCCCCCCCCCCATCCCCTGGTCCCCAGTGAGATACGGGAGACTGAGAGTGAGAGTTGGGGGATGTGTGTTGTGTTTGGGACGGACTGTTGCTTATCTGAGAGGCTTTCCAGAGGGTTGGCTGGTGACAGTGCAGCTCCCCCTCCCCTTCCCTCCCCTCCCCTCCCCATCCCCTGGTCCCCAGTGAGATATGGGAGCCTGAGAGTGAGAGTTGGACTTGGCTTGGGGGGGGGCGGATTAGGTGCGTTGACACACGGCTCCCCGGTCGCCTTTGTCCCCCAAAGCAAACTGGCTCCTCCGTCACCCCTGTCACCCTGCTAGGCAGCTGCCGTCTGCTGACACGGGCCATTGTGACCCCCCCCCGCCCTTCACCCGACATAACCATGACACCCCCCACCCCCCTATCCTGACACCAAGCCCATAACCATGGCTTCCCCCCCCTCAAGGCCCCCCCCACCCCCACCATGCACTGCTCCTCCACGCCATTGTGTGGGTGAGAGGAGGCATGAGGCAGATGTTTTGTTAAAACACCCCCTCACCTCACCCCTCCTGCAACCCCCCCCCCCCCCCCCTCGCCCCCCGGAGTCTGCATGCTCACAAATCTACTTCCTTTGTGGCTTGAAGAGATTGAGGGATTTTTATTCTCTCTCTGTTTTTGTTTTCCAGGAGCTTCTTTATAGTTTTTTTTGTTTTAAACTACTGAATTAGACGATGATGAATGTTTAATTCAGTGTTTTTAAGAGGAGAGCTGCTGTAGTTCATTTGCCGTCTGGCTCTCTTGTCTTGTGTTGTGTAGCTAGTCGCTGTAGCCATGGTGATGTTTTGCAGGCTGTTTCTCCTCTCATAGAACTTTCTAGCCGGAGCGTTGTTGCCATGGTGATTCGGCGGCGGTGCCGACAAGGAGGTGTGAAATTGGGTCTGTCTGAGAGTGTGTCACTTTCAGGGGAGTGAGAGTCTCTCTGTAAGAGAGGGCTGGGCTGAATTCAGAGAGATTGGATTACTACCTTTAGATTTAGAGCATTTCTATCACATGGGGTGGCTGTGGCGCAGGAGGTAGAGCTGGCATCTAATGATCGCAAGGTTGGCAGATCGGCGGTTTGAGCCCTGTCTGGCCACGTGTCGAAGTGTCCTTGGGTAAGACACTGAACCCCAAATTGCTCCCGGTGAGTGGGCCGGCGCCTTGCATGGTAGCTTGCCATCATTGGTGTGTGAATGTGTGTGTGAACGGGTGAATGAGAGGCCGTTGTAAAGCGCTTTGGAATAAGGAGCTATATAAGTCAGTCCATTTACCATTTACCATTTATCATATCTAACCTACCCAATGCAAATCTTCACTCAGTCTGAGGAGGCGTAATACAGTTGTTATTTTGTAATAAACATAAAGCATAACAGTGTGAATTCATCTTGTCCAAGTCTTTTTTTTTGTGGGAAACTATACAGTAGAAACTAAACAGTAGAGTTTAAAAAACCCTAAAAACCCCTTAGCTCAGTTCTTCACCATGCTAATGCTAGCCCTCCACAGCCTGTTGCTTGGGATCACTCTGTGTGTGTGTGTGTGTGTGTGTGTGTGTGTGTGTGTGTGTGTGTGAGAGAGTGTGTGCCTGTGTGTGCGCTTGTGCCTGTGCGTGTGTGCGCGTGTGTGCGTGTAACTATTACTGGGTATTGTAATTGTCGTATTGTTCTTGTTGTAATCTCTGCTGTCATTGTTTGGGTGACTGGTGAATGGGAGATATGTAGGTTAGTCTGGTTAAGGATCCCAGGCCTGCGTCACTAACTTGGCCCTTGTTGACGGGGGGAGCTAAGGTTCCCATCTGTCAGTTGTCAGAGCAGGGGCGTCACAGCAGAAGACAGCCCTGTAATCTCCTCAGCACTGGAATAACTTAAACTGGCTTGAGGCCTCCGGCTCTAATCCCCAGACGGTGTTGTGTTGGAGATACTTTTTACTTTTTACTGACTAATATTTTGAGTGGCCAGTGTGTGCACATAGGAAGGAAAGTTCAATTGTTAACCATTGATAACAAGCATAGTGTTTTAATATAAATATATATATATATACTGTATATATATATCATTGAACAGTTTATTAGGAACACCTGTACACCTTCTCTTCATTCAGGTGGTGTCATGGTGTGGGGAAAGTTTTCTTAGCACACTTTGGCCCGTTAATACCAATCATCGCTTGAATACCACAGCCTATTTGAGTATTGTTGCTGACCATGTGTGTCCCTTCATGGCCACAATGTACCCATCTTCTAATGGCTACTTCCAGCATGATAACGCACCGTGTCACAAAGCAAAATTTGTCTCAAACTGGGTTCATGAACATGACAACGAGTTCAGTGTTCTTCAGTGGCCTTCCCAGTGACCGGATCTGAATCCAATAGTAGAACACCTTTGGGATGTGGTAGAACGGGAAATTCACAGCTTGAAAGTGCACCTGAAAAATCACGCAGGAATTGCGTGATACAATCATGTCATCATGGACCAGAATCTCAAAGGAATGTTTCCAAGATCTGCTGGACTAAATGCCACAAAGAATTGAGGCTGTTTTGAGAGCAAAGGGAGGCCCTACCCAGTATTAGAATAGTGTTCCTAATACAGTATTCAGTGAGTGTGTATATAAATATTTAATGTGTGTGTGTGTGTCTGTGTCTGTGTCTGTGTCTGTGTCTGTGTCTGTGTCTGTGTGTGTGTGTGTGTGTGTGTGTGTGTGTGTGTGTGTGTGTGTGTGTGTGTGTGTGTACGTGTGTGTGTGTGTGTGTGTGTGTGTGCGAGAGAATTTCCCAGTGTGCATTGCATCACCAGTCAGTGGTCCACCATGGCTGAGTGAGGCTGTGAGGGCCGTGAGTGGGCTGAGGGAGGAGGAGGAGGGGGGGGAGGGAGGGAGGGGGGGGGGGGGGTGGGAGGGAGGAGGGGGTGGGGGGGGGAGGGGACTGGCTCGCTGCGTAGCATGAGGCAGGCAGAGCGGAGGGGGAGAGAGACGCTGGATAACGGGTGAACCACCGCCGCCATGGAGTAGCCTCCTCCTTGCCAGGCAGCGTGAGTACCTCTCCTCATGGCCCTACACACACGCACACACACACACACACACACACACACACACACACACCGCGTTGGACGACATGGGCAGCTGGGTTCAAGCAGACCAGAAAAGGGTGTTGTGTTGTGTGTGTGAGGGAGGGAGGGAGGTAGAGGGTTGTGTTGTGTGTGTGTGTGTGTGTGTGAGGGAGGGAGGAAGGGAGGGAGGGAGAGGGAGAGAGATGGGGAGCAGAGAAGAAGGGGGATGGGCTGTGCTTTTGTCGAGCGTGCAGCAGCAAGCAGCAGCAGCAGCGTGCAGCAAGCGTTCGTGTTCAGTGATGTTGCACTAGCCTGGCTCATGTGTGTGTGTGTGTGTGTGTGTTTTTGTATGGTTATACAGGTATGTGTGTTTGCATGGTTATACAGGTGTGTGTGTGTGTGTGTGTGTGTGTGTAGGTATGTGTGTGTGTAGGTGGGTGGGTGTGGGTGTGGGTGTGGGTATGTGAGTGTGTGTGTGTGTGTGTGTGTGTGTGTGTGTTTTTGCGCCATTCATGTTCAGTGACGTCAGTCTCCCATCATCCTCAGGTAAACACCACTCTGGTCCACTCCAGCCTGCAGGGTTTTGACACACACACACACACACAACACACATACCCCACAGACACACACACACACACACACACACACACATGCCTTTAGTGATGAAGACCATTACTGAGCCAAAGATAGACACATAACTCTGTCTGTCTGTCTGTCTGTCTGTATTTCTGTCTGTCTTTCTGTCTCTCTTGCTCTGAATTAGCGGGGTAGCTAATTCAGCATTTGATCCTGTCGCTACCTTATCCATCTCCCCTTCTCTCCTCTCCCCTCCCCTCCTCCCCTCCTCTCCTCTCCTCTTCCCTCTTCTCCTCCTCTCCTCTCCTCTTCCCTCTTCTCCTCCTCTCCTCTCCTCCCCCCTCCCCTCCTCTACTCTCCTCCCCCCTCCCCTCCTCTCCTCTCCTCTTCCCTCTTCTCCTCCTCTCCTCTCCTCCCCCCCTCCCCTCCTCTACTCCCCCCTCTCCTCTACTCTCCTCCCCCCTCCCCTCCTCTACTCCCCCCTCCCCTCCTCTACTCTCCTCCCCCCTCCCCTCCTCTCCCCTCCTCTCCTCTCCTCCTCTCCCCTCCTCTCCTCTCCTCCTCTCCTCTCCTCCTCTACTCTCCTCCTCTACTCTCCTCATGTCTATGCTGGTGGCCAATGACAATAATTAGCTAGATTGCTAGCAGCTTGTTGCTGTTTTTCTATTGTTGCATCAGCTCTCTTCTCGCTAAACCGCTAGCTAGCACCGGTCACCTTGCAATGTCAGTGGGGTCTTTAGCATTTCTCCAGACATCCAGACCAGTGAGATGAACAGCGCAGACAGACGTTGCTCATGTTGTTTTAGACACGGACATGTGCAGACACACACGCACGCACACACACACACACACATACACACAGGTTTGTTTGTGAGGGATTTCCAACAGAATGGGTCACGTGACAATGGAATGCCTCTACATGTATTGTGTCACTGGGTGCAGAAGAACGCACTGATATAGGTCAGTGACCAGTTAGTGGGAGTGGAATGTCAGCCAGCCAGCGCTCCACAATTGTCACTCAGGAGAGCATCAGAGTTGATGTAGGTCACACTCACACGCACCCTCCCAGGACTCCTGTTACTGTTCCTAATGACTACCGCTGTCTCCAGAATGTAAGAATGACAGATATGTTATCGCCACGCGCTCCGTGGAGACCAAAGGGTGTTTTTTTTGTCCTGCTCTAGCGATAACGGTTATCAGTGGTGGAGGTTTCTGGTTTCTGCCCTGTCATTTATCTTGTTTATAGACAGATCACAGACGTGTTTGTTAGTCGTCTGTTGCTGTTGAACTGGTATTCTTTTGGGAGCCATCTTTATTTACCTCAGAGAGCTGGTGTTTGTTTTGATTATAGTGCAGCTGCTGTTGAAACAGATACTAATAGTCAGTGGTAGATAGTTCTAGAAGGTGGTAGAGAGTTCTAGAAGGTTGGAGAGAGTTGTAGAAGGTGGTAGAGAGTTCTAGAAGGTTGGAGAGAGTTCTAGAAGGTGGTAGACAGTTCTAGAAGGTGGTAGATAGTTCTAGAAGGTTTGTAGAGAGTTCTAGAAGGTGGTAGGCAGTTCTAGAAGGTTGTAGACAGTTCTAGAAGGTGGTAGAGAGTTCTAGAAGGTGGCCAGTGTTTTAGGTGTCAGTCCTCAGTCCTTCGCACATTTACAGCGTACTCCATCTGGTATCTACAAGACATCATAGTGAGTGAGTGAGAGTGAAGGAGAAAATTATTGACCACTCACAGCCCCATTGAGACATTGAGGAGGATGTAGGATACGCTGCTTCCTGATGTTATTGACTGACTGACTGACAGTATTGATGTATTGATCAATGTGTGTTTTCATTGAGCCATTGAGGAGGATGGGATACTCTCCCTGATGTTATTGATTGATTGACTGACCGTATTGACGTATTGATCGATGTGAGACATTGATGAGGATGGGATACTCTTCCTGATGTTATTGATCACCTGACTGACTGACTGACCGTATTGACGTATTGAGGTATTGCTCGATGTGAGACATTGAGGAGGATCTAGGATAAGCTTCTTCCTGATGTTATTGACTGACCCTATTGACGTATTGATCGGTGTGTTTCCTCTCAGGGTGAGGAAGCTGAAGGAGACGCTGGTGACGGTGCAGCAGCTGGACAAGAACATGAGCAACCTGCGGTCCTGGCTGTCCCGCGTGGAGGCAGAGCTGGCCAAGCCGTGGTCTACAGCGTCTGCCACAGCGATGAGATCCAGAGGAAGCTGGCCGAGCAGCAGGTAGGGTACCAGAGAGAGGAGGGGGGTGAGGGAGGGGGGAGAGGGGTGGGGGAGGGAGGGAGAGGGAGGGAGGGAGGGAGGGAGAGAGGGAGGGAGGGAGGGAGGGAGAGGGAGAGAGAGAGAGGGGGAGGGAGAGGGAGGGGGAGAGACACAGAGGGAGGGAGAGGGAGAGAGGGAGGGAGGGAGGGAGAGACTGAGAATGGGTAGTTCATGAGGTCATGAGTTCAAATCCCATCTGGGAACACCACCACTAGTGTACCCTTGAGTAAGGCACTTAGCCCTAAATTACTCCATGGAGACCGTCCCTGTAATCTCTAATTGTCAGTCGTAAAAGCCTATGACATAGTTTTAAGATATATACATATATACCCACTAGATCCCTCAGGTCCTCTGGTACTGGTCTCTTGGTTGTTCCAGGGGTCCGGTCTAAGACCCATGGCGAGGCCGTTTTTACCCACTCTATGCCCTTGAGTAAGGCACTTAGCCCTAAATTACTCCAGGGAGACTGTTCCTGTAATCTGATAAAAAGAAAAGAAAAGTAGAAAAGAAAAGAAAAATGTAAATATATAGCCTCCATATCTATGTGTGTGTTAGGTCCCTAGCCCTGAGTACAAATATAGATTTACACTGTTAAGACTGTTAGATTAACACTGTTAAGTGTCACAGCTGGATGAAGAGAGAGGAAAGTGGTGCATTGTGGGAAATACACTTTAGTGAGCACTAAAGATCTCAGAGAGCCGAACAGCGTTCAGACAGGAATGGATTTTATCCTAATTAGCCGCTCCCTCTTCCCACGCTCGTAGTAGGAACAGGAGTGGGTCTGTCACGCCAGATTAAGTCCGCCTGGCCAAATAGTGTCCGTCTGATGTAATCGATGTCTTTCAAACGCTGTTGCTATGCACTTATCTAATCTTCTGGCACTTGAACAGCATTAAGGTTGACGCAGGCTCACTAGCCAGCTATAGCCTTTATGTTGTCATGACCATATTAAAACACCTGCTAGCATGCTAATTTCACACGTAATTCGCCTCGCTAATGTTACAGAGTTGGCTAGTTAACCCATATCACCAAAGTATCAGCCAAAGTAGTGATGACTAAAATTCCACAACTGGATACTACTTTGTTTCCAATCAGAGCTAGCTTACTTACTTATCAAATCTAGCTTAGTTACTTACTCAGCTTAGCTTTTATGTTTATATTTACATCATCTATTTGGCAGGACTTAATCTGACATGACAGGTCCATGCATGAGAGAGAGAGAGAGAGAGAGAGACAGAGAGAGACAGCGAGGGAGAGAGAGAGAGACAGAGAGAGAGAGAGAGAGAGAGAGACACACCTATAGGTTGTGGTTGTGGTCCTTGATGTACCGTGTATCCAGTCAGTGTGTGTGTCTGATTGTGTCTGTTGTGTGTGTGTGTGTGTGTGTGTCTGATTGTGTGTATGTGTGTGTGTGTGTGTGTGGCTGCAGAACCTGCAGAGGGACATCGAGCAGCACACGGAGGGCGTGGCGTCAGTGCTGACGCTTTGTGACGTGCTGCTGCACGATGCGGACGCATGCGGCAGCGACACAGAGAATGACTCCATCCAGCAGACCACCCGCAGCCTGGACCGGCGCTGGAGGAACATCTGCGCCATGAGCATGGAGAGGAGGATGAGGTACACACACACACACACACACAAGTCCATGGAGATGAGGATGAGGTACACACACACACACAAGTCCATGGAGAGGAGGATGAGGTGAGAGAGGCACACACACACACACACACACACACACACACACACGCATGTCCATGGAGAGGAGGATGAGGTGAGGCACACACACACACACACAAGCTTGCTCAGGAGGTAGAGACAGCGTCTAATGATCACAAGGTCGGCGGTTCAAACTCCGGCTGGCCACATGTCGAGGTGTCCTTGAGCAAGACAATAAACCGCTCCCAGTGAGCGGGCCAGCACCTTGCATGGTAGCTTGCTGCCATTGGTGTGTGCATGTGTGTGTGGATGGGTGAATGAGAGGTCGCTGTAAAGCGCATTGGAATAATGAGCTATATAAGTCAGTCCATTTACCATTTACACACACACACACCTTCGAAAGGAACAAATGTCACAGAAACAGTACTCCCTCGTGCATATTTTGTTTGCTCATGAGTGTTTCCCTGCGACCCCTCCCTCCTCCCCCAGGATCGAGGAGACATGCCGTCTGTGGTGTAAGTTCATGACTGTTTCCCTCTGACCCCTACTCCCTTCTTCCTCCTCCCTCCTCCCCCTCCCTTCTCCCTCCTCCCTCCTCCTTCCTCCTACCAGGATTGAGGAGACCTGGCGTCTGTGGTGTAAGTTTCTGGATGACTACTCTCGCTTCGAGGACTGGCTGAGGACGTCGGAGCGCACCGCCGCCAACCCGCTCTCCACTGACGTGCTCTACACCAGCGCCAAGGAGGAGCTGAAGAAGTTTGAGGTGAGCTAGAAGCTACACAACTAGCCAGCTAACTAGCCAGCTCAGTGGCCTTGCGGTTAGAGTGTCTGAGGGCGGCTGTCTCTCAGGAGGTAGAGGCTGTGTCTCTGGAGGGAGAGGCTGTGTCTCAGGAGGTAGAGGATGGTGGAGGTAGAGGCTGTGGCTCAAGAGGTAGAGGTTGTGTCTCAGGAGGTAGAGGCTGGTGGAGGTAGAGGCTATGGCTCAGGAGGTAGAGGCTGTGTCTCAGGAGGTAGAGGCTAGTTGAGGTAGGCTGTGGCTCAGGAGGTAGAGGCTGTGTCTCAGGAGGTAGAGGCTGGTGGAGGTAGAGGCTGTGTCTAATGATCCCAAAGTCAGCTGATTGGCTGTTCAAACCCTGGCTGGCCACATGTCGAGATGTCCTTGGGCAAGACACTGAACCCCAAATTGCTCCCAATGATCGGACCGGTGCCTTGCATGGTTTGCCACCATTGGTGTGTGAATGTGTGTGTGAATGTGTGTGTGAATGGGTGAATGAGAGGCCGTTGTAAAGCGCTTTGGAATAATGTGCTATATACGGTAAGTCAGTCCATTTACCATTTGAGTGTCCTGACTTCTCTCTGAGATCGGGAGGTCGTGAGTTCAATCCCCCGGCCAAGTCGTACCAAAGACTATAAAAATGGTACCCGATGCCTCCCTGCTTGGCACTCAGCATTACGGGTTTAGGGATTGGGGGGGTAAGTCCCTGCGACATACCAGCGTCATGTCCAGGGGGTGTACTTGTACACCGAGCCGCCTCACGCTACGGAAACAGGAGATAGGCTCCTGCCCCCTAAGGGCCGTTAGGCTCCAGAACCATTGGTTCTCAAGGCTTACTTAAAGTACAAAACTCTCCAAATGCTTGTGTCCTATTTCAAAAAGAAACGTCGCTGTAATCAAAATGTGTCAGGACCTTGGGAGGGCGGATTGTTCTTTAGTTTTGATCTCTGATTCTCTCGGTTTGTGCCGTTTCTGTTTGCTCTCAGGTTTGCCTGTAACTGTAGATTGTACGAAGGCTGCGCTCGGCCATCTGTGTGTGTGTGTGTGTGTGTGTGTGTGTGTGTGGATTATTGACACAGATTAGGTTCAGTAATCTGGGCTCTGCTGAAGCCCCGTCTTTTGCTTGAGAGCAGCATGGACTATCACTGTATCACATTATCACTGTGTACTGGTCCTGTTTCCTAGGGTTAGGGTTAGTCTGGTTGGCCTGCTCTTTCCAGTAAATTAGCATAAGGTTATTGACCGATCAACATACACTTCTGCCTGAATTTGAGTAAGGATTATTAGTATTAGTATTATTACTAAATGTGGCTCAGCCGGTAGAGCCGGCGTCTAATGATCTCAAGGTGGCCACGTGTAGAAGTGTCCATGAGCAAGGCACTGAACCCTTAATTGCTCCAGGGTCGCCTTCTATGACCCCTGGCCTAGCGCATAAAGTACATTTTGTTGTAGTCTGTGCAATGACAAAGGTTGAATCTTCTTCTTCTTCTTCTAAAACATAGTCTGGACCGCTATATAGCACACAATGTGTTCACATTTACATTACATTGTTGGCATTTAGCAGACGCCTTATTCCAAAGCGACTTACAATCGATACATTTGACTAAGCAAGTGAATCATCAATCGTCGTGATAGAAGAAGAAATAAATAATATTTTTCATGTGTTGCACCCCCTCCCCCCCCCAGGCGTTCCAGAGGCAGGTCCATGAGCGTTCTGACCCAGCTGGAGCTTGTGAACAAGCAGTACCGCCGCCTGGCCCGGGAGAACCGCACCGACGCGGCCAGCAAGCTGAAGGTCATGGTGCACGAGGGCAACCACCGCTGGGACGCCCTGCAGAGGAGGGTGGGGGCCGTGCTGCGGAGGCTCAAGGTAGGGGGGGGGACGCCCTGCAGAGGAGGGGGGGGGGGGGCGTGCTCACGAGGCTCAAGGTAGGGGGGGGGGGGGTCGGGGGGGGGGGTCAGGGGTCCACGAGGGCAACCAACGCTGGGACGCCCTACAGAAGAGGGTGGGGGGCCGTGCTGAGGAGGCTCAAGGTAGGGGTCAGGGGGGGTCAGGCGGGGTCGGGGGGGTCAGGTGGGGTCTGGGGGGGGGCTCTGCAGCCTGCAGAGGAGGGTGGGGGCCGTCATGGGCGGTAACAATAGCTGGTTAACCCCACCCCCAACCACTCCCCCTCTAGATTGTCAGCTGACAGCTGTCAATACTCTGTCAGTGTGATGGAATTTGGGTCATTCCAGACATGCTACCAGACATGCTATAGGACACCATATTATTCTATCATTAGCCATGGAGGAACGGTACAGAGGGGTAGACAGGGGTACAGAGGGGTAGAGGGGGGTACAGAGGGGTAGAGGGGGGTACAGAGGGGTAGTGGGGGGTACAGAGGGGTACAGAGGGGTAGTGGGGGGGTACAGAGGGGTACAGAGGGGTAGTGGGGGGTACAGAGGGGTAGAGGGGGGTACAGAGGGGTAGAGGGGGGTACAGAGGGGGACAGAGGGGTAGAGGTGGGTACAGAGGGGTAGGGGGGGTACAGAGGGGTAGAGGGGGGTGGAGAGGTCTTTAGCCTCAGTCAGGACCTAGCCTGAAGGGATGGTGATCTGGGTGGTCATCTGCGTGCTGCCTGCAGCCTCTAAACTAAGCTAAGGATTAAGGTCACTCCCCCACGGTGACAAAGCACTGACAGGGATGGTCATGTGACCAAACACAGCTGTTTCTGTTGTGACATATGGCAGGGATGGCAGTCATGTGATATATGGCAGGGGGGAGGGGCCAGATGGGAAGGATATCTGTGCTGCTTGTTTTAACACTAGAACAGCCATGGGTGGGGTCATTTGACCCTGTGAGTATTTTTTTTTTAAAGAATCTTTGCACTCGATCACATTTCAGGACCCTCCTTTCATGACTTGCCCTTGATATGTGCGTTCTATCACCCAGTGTCCTTACATTTTCAAAATCACATCAGGATAAGCTAGTATAAAGCTATTTTGCAGTGTTTCTGTGTAGGAGGCAGGCTAATTTACAAGCCGGCCAACTAGTGGTCGTTGTGTGTAAATGTACATTCTAAAGAGGTGGCTCTTCTAGTAGGTAAAACAGGTACGGCTTTTCTAGTTTTAAGATCAGATGTAAACAAAGAACCATCTGATGACTGGGTTGACTAGACCACGTGCCTGGTTCACAGCCCTGTCATCATTACATTTATTTTATTTTTTTACATTTTTGCCATTTAGCAGACGCCTTATTCCAAAGCGACATACAATCAATACATTTGACTAAGCAAGTGAATGATCAATCCACCAGTCGTAGCAGGAAGAATAATCTATCTCAGGCCAGGGGCCATTGTCTCAGTGATAGAAGGAAAAAAGGCTTATTTTTTATTTTTTTATTTTTTTATTATTATATAGAGAACAGAGAAACAGTACAACGGGGGGGGGGGGGGGGGGGGGGGAAGTAGAGTCATAGGGGACACAGTAAAGGGGAAAAGCGGGTGTCTCAGGAGACGCAGTGCTGGCGGGTAGTAGATGTCTCAGGAGGAGCAGTTAAGGTGTAACCTAAAGAGATGGGTCTTCAGTCTCCGACGGGAGATGGGTAGTGACTGCAGTTCTGACAGCCGTGGGAAGCTCATTCCACCAGCGGGGAGCCAGTGTAGTGAAGAGACGTGATCAGGCAGTGCGACTGCCATGTTGGTGTAGAGGTGGTGGGGCCGAGGGTGCCATAGCAGAGGGTGTTATAAACCAGCTACAATTTATATATTAAAGGCTGAATATAAATGTGTCTCCCTCGGCGAATGATGTGCAAATGTTTCAGTTGATTGAATCAACAGGCGTTCTACTCCAATGCTGATTGTGTCTTGATTGGAGTCCTTTGTTGCTTCATATACTGATTATTATTTTTTTATTTTATTTTTTTATCCTTTAGCAGATGCTTTTATCCAAAGTTAATTACTTTGTCTAATTACAATTAGAGATTGCAGGGACAGTCAGTACAGAAAGTAATTGAGGGCTAAGTGCCTTACTCAAGGGCACACTAGTGTGTGGTGTTCCCAAAACTCACCATCCACTAGGACTAGGCCAAGGCCACCACTACCCCAAATGTTTGATTGAAACTATCAATATCAAGGAACCGTCCCACCAGGGCAGCGACAGTGTTCCTTTATCCAGTAGAGAGAGTTCCAGAAGGTGGTAGAGAGTTCTAGAAGGTGGTAGAGAGTTATACAAGGTATAGTGGTGGTCGTGGTGGTCTAGTGGATAGTGAGTTGGGTAGTGAGGTGGTCTAGTGGATAGTGAGTGGATAGTGAGGTGGTCTAGTGGATAGTGAGTTGGACTTGGGATCGGAAGGTTGTGAGTTCAAATCCCGCCTGAAGCCACACCACTACTAGTGTGCCCTTGGGTAAGGAACTTAGCCCTCAGTTACTCCAGGGGGAATGTCCCTGTAATTCGTAATTGTAAGTCGCTTTGGATAAAAGCGTCTGCTAAATGACAAAATTATTAAAATTATTTAAATTACAAGGTGGTCTGCCCTGTAGATCTGTGCTCTACCTCTCTATGGCCTGTATATCTGTGCTCTACCTCTCTATGGCCTGTATATCTGTGCTCTACCTCTCTATGGCCTGTATATCTGTGGTCTACACCTCCATGTTGGTTTCCTCCGGCAGCACTTCACGTCTCAGCGGGAGGACTTCGAGGGTACGCGGGAGGGCATCCTGGTCTGGCTGACGGAGATGGACCTGCAGCTCACCAACGTGGAGCACTTCTCTGAGAGCGACATAGAGGACAAGATGAGGCAGCTCAACGTAAGTCTGGCCAGCACAGTCATTCAGTCAGTCAGTCATTCAGTCAGTCAGTCATTCAGTCAGTCATTCTGTCAGTCAGTCATTCAGTCATTCAGTCATTCAGTCAGTCAGTCAGTCAGTCTATCCATCTCTCCTTGTTCTGTTCCCAACTCTCTCCACCTCAACTGTATCACATATCATATTAGTCTTTGCTTGATATGTTATGTAGACAGTGACTATGTCCTGTTGATAGCTGATCTCTCACTCTCTCTCTCCCTCCCCCTCCTTCCCCCCCCCCCTCTCTCTCCTCCCCCCCTCCCTCCCCCTTCTCCTCCCCTCCCCTTCCCTCCCCCAGGGTTTCCAGCAGGAGATAACCCTCAACACCAACAAGATCGACGCCCTGATCGTGTTTGGGGAGAACCTGATCCAGAAGAGCGCCCCCCTGGACGCGGTGCTGATAGAGGACGAGCTGGAGGAGCTGCACTCCTACTGCCAGGAGGTGTTCGGACGCGTGGCGCGCTTCCACCACCGCCTCACCACCCGCCGCCCGGTAGGGAGGGAGGGAGGGAGGGGGAGGGAGGGAGGGAGGGAGAGAGAGGGAGGGGGAGGGAGGGAGAGAGGGAGGGAGGGAGGGAGAGAGAGGGAGAGTGGTGGAGGGAAGGAGGGAGAGAGAGGGAGAGAGGGAGGGGGAGGGAGGGAGGGAGAGAGGGAGGGGGAGAGAGGGAGGGGGAGGGAAGGAGGGAGAGAGGGAGGGAGGGAGGGAGAGAGGGAGGGGGAGGGAGGGAGGGAGAGAGAGGGAGGGAGAGAGGGAGGGGGAGGGAAGGAGGGAGAGAGAGGGGGGAGAGAGGGAGGGAGAGAGGGAGGGAGAGAGGGAGGGGGAGAGAGGGAGGGGGAGGGAAGGAGGGAGAGAGGGAGGGAGAGAGGGAGGGGGAGGGAGGGAGAGAGAGGGAGGGAGAGAGGGAGGGGGAGGGAAGGAGGGAGAGAGAGGGAGGGAGAGAGGGAGGGAGAGGGGGAGGGAGGGAGGGAGCGAGAGAGAGAGAGGGAGGGAGAGAGGGAAGGAGGGAGAGAGAGGGAGGGAGAGAGAGGGAGGGGGAAGGAGGGAGAGAGAGGGAGGGAGAGAGGGAGGGGGAGGGAGGGAGAGAGGGGGGAGGGAGGGAGGGGGAGGGAGGGAGGGAGAGAGGGAGGGGGAGGGAAGGAGGGAGAGAGGGAGAGGGAGCGGGAGAGAGGGAGGGAGAGAGGGAGGGAGGAGCTGCACTCCTACTGCCAGGAGGTGTACGGACGTGTGGCATGCTTCCACCACCGCCTCACCACCCGCTGCCCGGTAGGGAGGGAGAGAGAGGGAGGGAGGGAGGGAGGGAGAGAGAGAGAGAGAGAGAGAGGGAGGGAGGGAGAGGGAGGAGCTGCACTCCTACTGCCAGGAGGTGTTCAGACCGGTCACATGCTTCCACCACCGCCTCACCACCCGCCGCCCGGTAGGGAGGGAGGGAGGGATTGAGGGAGGGAGAGAGGAGCTGCACTCATACTGCCAGGAGTTGTTCGGACGGTGAGAGGGAGGGAGGGAGAGAGAGACAGAGAGAGACAGAGAGAGAGAGACAGAGAGAGACAGAGACAGACAGAGACGGTCGGTTAGTGGGTCGCCATGAAAACTGCACCTATAGCAGTAGTTCTCAAACCTCTCCTCGGGGACCCCCAGCAATTATGATTTGTACTTGATTAGTTGAATCAGTTGTGCTGGTGGTGGAACAGATCAGATATGTGGAGTGGCTGGGGGTCCCCGAGGAGAGGGTTGAGAACCTCTGACCTACAGTACCAGTCAAAAGTTTGGACACACCTCTTCTTATTCAATGGTTTTTTCGTTGTCTGGTACTTGTACTCTGCAATGACAATAAAGTTGAATCTAATCTAATCTAATCATAACCTCCTACACCACATAACTCTCGCTCTGTGTCCATATTACTGTATTTATTTAACATGACATCAGCATTTTAACTTTA
The DNA here is from genome assembly GCF_963989245.1 of Nansenia antarctica. NCBI lineage: Eukaryota > Metazoa > Chordata > Actinopteri > Argentiniformes > Microstomatidae > Nansenia > Nansenia antarctica. The sequence goes on from NC_137674.1 coordinate 36,398,904, forward strand.
ATTTTTTATATTAAGTCATCGATAATGACGTTAATACTCAAATTAAAGCAGCTTTTGGGTCCGCCCGGCTTAAGTGGTTTAACTGTATGCCCAGACACATTTGCATTCATTTCATCCCTTCATTAGCATCCTGCTAATGAAACTAGTCATGCATTACACAGGTGGTGTGTGTCTCGACCCAAGTGAACTTTGCTATCTGCTCCTCGCCCATTTATATTAAGCAAAGTTGGCATAAGACACTAGCTTACTGAGCAGCACCAACCAGTACCACACACAGGGCCTTTCAGAATCAGAGCCTGTGGCTCAGGAGGTAGAGGCTGGTGGAGGTAGAGGCTGTGGCTCAGGAGGTAGAGGCTGGTGGAGGTAGAGGCTGTGGCTCAGGAGGTAGAGCCGGCGTCTTATGATCGCAAGGTCGACAGATCGGTGGTTCGATCCCCGGCTGGCCACGTGTCGCGGAGTCCTTGGGCAAGACACTGAACTCCAAATCGCTCCCAATGAGCGGGCCGGCACCTTGCATGGTAGCTTGCCGCCTTTGGTGTGTGAATGTGTGTGTGAATGGGTGAATGCAGTGGCGGGCGGTGCATTTCACACCTAGGCCTTCAGTGATGTCCGACACATTCCTACCTGAATTATTCTACCTCTTAATACCATCGTTATGACGCCATGGCTCTAGAAACTAGACAGAAACACAGTATAACCGGGCGTTGCATCACCTTAACATAGTCAGACAAGTACAACAGAGTTATATTAATATTTCCGAAGCATTTTTAATCAATAAATCCGCATTTACAATGAAGAGTGTTAAACTAACATCTTTAAGATCGCTACATTACCCACGTCTGTCGTCTCGTCCACCATAATAGCGACAAAGGGTGCCCTTTTTAATCTCCATTTTGATCTCTTCTTCCATCACTTCAGCAATAGCAAAAATCAGGTCGTTTTGTATTTTGCCTGACGTCCCAGTAAACACTTTGTTTGTGGACAGGTGGTAATGTAAATCTGGGTTGTTTTCAGCCAGAAAAGAAAGAAGCTCAACGTAGTTTCCTCTGTTTGTGGACTTGGCGCTTTCATTGTGTCCCCTAAATGAAAGTTATTGTTTACCCAAAAACAGGACACAATCGATCAGTATTAACGATCAGTCAACGAAAGCTTTCGTTGTGAGGCTCCGTTTCCCTGCGCACTTTCAAAAGTTTCACATCTACCGGCATAGTTCCGCATCTCAATAGTGAATATCAATAGTGCGTATCAATAGTGCGTAGCAATAGTGCGTATCCAATCAAAAGACGTGCTGGGTGCTGACATCATTGAGCCTTACAGCAGGCGCCGTTGTTGCTTTTGCTCGCATCTACGTAGGTTTACTAGGAACGCCACAGGTTTTCTCGTTCCAATGTTAAGTTACAGGTCGAATCCGCAGCACCGTTTAATGTGAAGGCGGGCAGATTTTTGAGCCCCCTAGCAACACATTTTGATTGGATAAAAGCTCTAACATAAAGGCCAGCCCTCCAAATCTCAATCGGAGACTGGAAGCAGCGCAACCAAGAGGAAAGCTATGAAATGAAGAGAATAGACTATGGGGAATCATTAATACATATTTGTGGAAAATATATATTAAAACAAAATGTATATTCTGATGATGTTTAGGCCAGCAGAGAAGGCCTTGCTGGCCCTGACGGCACACCACTGGGTGAATGAGAGGCCATTGTAAAGCGCTTTGGAATAAGGCGCTATAAAAGTCAGTCCATTTAGAACCAGGCATTGCTATCACCTGTTTGTAAGATATTGTTTATGTTTTCTAAAGCCTGGTACAACATAAAGATAATCTCGCAGATTTTGGCCCGATTTCCCCCTCGATTTCCAAGGACAGCAAACGCCCGATTTTCGGATGGCTCTAAAGATTATCCTACAAGATTATCCTGTGGTGTGAGGTGTGTTAAGAGTCAATTTCTCCCGACAATCTGCTTGGAAAATGGTCGGGGCCGACGATCGTAAATATTAAACGTGTTCAATATTTACAATAAAAAATCCTCTTGTGTGTGGGCGATTCCCGAGTCTGATTGTGACGTGGAATGGAATGTAGCCAATCAACAAGCAAGCTGACTGACGCGTCTTCTTCTTTTCGTGCTTCTGCAATTTATTTCCCCTGTTGCACATGGCTGCCTCGTTCAGGTCAGTCAGGGTACTACTACCCTGATCACGCGAGATTTCTGGCTTGGGGGACGAGACTCTCGACTGTCGTAGGACAGATCTTTATGTATGTGGTGTGCTGTATTGGGAATATTGGAGCACACCACACACAATACGATTAAAACTGTTCAATCCATGATTTTCTATCTTCATGTGTGGGGTCTCTCTCAGATAAAACATCTGTTAAGATTTTCTTTATGTGTTAAGAAAATCTGTTAAGAAAATCTTTATGTGTGTACCAGGCTTTAGTTTCATCATATTTGGAAATGATATGGATATAGGAATGACTGTCTGTCCCATCCCCCCCTAGGTCCTGGAGGAGGAGAGAGACCTGTCTGACAGAGACACGGACATGGAGGACTCTGCTGAGCTGGGAGCGGGGGGGCGGGGGCTCCTGGAGGGAGGAGGAGGAGGAGGACGACGATGAGGAGAAGGAGGAGGACGAGGGTCTGACCCGGGGGGGGGGGGAGGGGGCGGCGGGGGGGCGGCAGGCCTCGTGTGCCACCACCTCCTGGCACCCCCCCTGGAGCGGTCGGGTCGGGAGACCCCTGTGAGTGTGGACTCCATCCCTCTGGAGTGGGACCACACGGTGGACGTGGGGGGGTCGTCATCACACGAGGACGACGAGGACGCCCCCTTCTACAGCGCCCTGTCAGGTAATCCCCCCCCGCTCATCCCTGTCTGTCTGTCCCCCCCCCCCCCCCCCTCAGCCCTGTCAGGTACATGTCTGCCCCCCCCTCTCAGCCCTGGGCTGGTCTGTCTCTCTCTCTGTCTTTCTCTCTCTCTCTCTCTCTCTCTGTCTCTCTCTCCCTCTTCCACTCTCTCTCTGTCTCTCTCTGTCTCTCTCTCTCTCTCTCTCTCTCTCTCTCTCTCTCTCTCTCTCTCTCTCTCTCAACCTCCTTTGACTCCCCTTCCTCTCTCCCTCCCTCCATCCCCCCCTCTCCTCTCTCTCTCTCTCTCTCTCTCTCTCTCTCTCTCTCTCTCTCTCTCTCTCTCTCTCTCTCTCTCTCTCTCTCTCTCTCACTCCCTCCCTCCCTCCCACCCCCCTCTCCATTGACTGCCCTTCCTTTCTTGCAGATGTAGAGGTCACAGAGAGCTCAGGGGCGTTTGTTAAGGCGACAGCCAGAGCTCTGAGGGCAGCGGAGGGTACATCGGGTAGGCCCTCTGCCTCCTGCATGTGTCTGCTCTGACATGAGCCTCTGGCCTGAACTGGCATGACCCCCCCAAACATGACCCCCCCAAGCCATCCACCTCCAAACATGACCCCCCCCCCCCCAAACATGACCCCCCCAAACCATCCACCTCCAAACATGACCCCCCCCCAAACATGACCCCCCCAAACCATCCACCTCCAAACATGACCCCCCCCCAAACATGACCTGCCCAAACCATCCACCTCCAAACATGACCCCCCCCAAACATGAACCCCCCACTATATGTAAAGCACTTTGAATTGCCCCTGTTGTATGAAATGTACTATACTAATAAACTTGCCTTGCCTTGCCCAAACATGAACCCCCAAACCATCCAACCCAAAATAATCCAACCCCAAACCATCCAAACCCCATCCTCATCCTTTGCCTGCGTTCGTAAATTCGCTCTGGAAATCTGACCAGCACTCATGGAATGCCTCTTGTCCAATCAAATTACTTGGTCCCTTTATGACGTTGAACCCACAATCTACAGTCCTTAACCACCTACACACACCACCTGCATCTGCATCTGTTCACAGTGTTACACCGCATGACAACGGCTCACTGGATGACGTTTTGCAGCCATTTTGTTTCCTGAGTTTGGTTTGTGCATGTTTCAACTGTCATGGCGTCTCCTTTGATATATCAACTGTTTGACACCATGAAGTGAGTGTAAATGTGACACGTTTTAATGCTTTGGTCCTCATGTCGGGATCTGATGTAATGATCAGACTTTTCTTAGATTTTTTTTTTATACATTTCAGCGTTGTTGAAAATCAACGACACATCGCTAGTCAACTAACGCAGCTTGTTTTGTGAGCCTGCTAACATTGTAGAGTAGTGTTATAGTTAACTAGGTAGCAGTGGGGGGATTACTCACCCAATCCATTACATTGCAGTATTATGGCTTGACTAGCGAGTTTGTGTTGTGATTCGTATTTCCATATTTCCGTAGTTCCGTCTTTCAAAAGAAAAGTCAGAACATTTTGATTGGTTGCCGACATGCGGACCAAATGATCAGACTGTGTGACAAATGTTTAAGACCCTCCGTTCTGCCTCAGAGTGGTTGAATAAGCCCAGGGATGTCCTCTGACTGCCCTGTGATGAACCTGGCTGAGGGTCTGACTCTCTGTCTTCCCCCCCCCATTTCTTTTCGTTCTTCCAGTGAAGTCTGTGACAGACCCCCCCAACTGGCACTCCCCAGAGCCCCAGGATAGGAAGCGTGTCCCCCGGGGCCTGGGGTCCTCGCCCCCCCACCCCACCACCACCAGCACCCCCTTCCACCAGCAGGGCTACGTAAGTACACTGACCACCACCGACTTGCATAAACACACACACACACACACACACACGTTGCTGTGGTTCTAGATGAGGAGGGGTAATATTGCTCTGGCGCAGGAAGTAGAGCCGGCGTCTAATGATCGCAAGGTTGGCAGATTGGCGGTTCGATCCCCGGCTGGCCACATGTCGAGGTGTCCTTGGGCAAGACACTGAACCCCAAATTGCTCCCAATGAGCGGGCCGGCACCTTGCATGGTGGCTTGTCGCCATTGGTGTGTGAATGGGTGTGTGAATGGGTGAATGAGAGGCCGTTGTATAGCGCTTTGGAATAAGAAGCTATATTTAGTCAGTCCATTTAATATTGGTAGTCTCCTGTCTGTTAAAATACACTTCATTTTTTATTGTTCGTTTTATCTTGAACGAGTACTCGTTTTTATTGGATCAAAGTTTGATTGTATTGTTGTAAGTCTCTTTGGACAAAGGCGTCTGCTAAATGCCCTGAATGTAAGAATGTAAACATGTAAATGTAGTAAAGCTGTGTGTTCGGTCTCATTGACCCAGGCCAGGCTGATGCAGGAGTGTAACCATCGTAACGTTGTGTGTTGGGTCTCCAGGCCAGGCTCATGCAGGAGTGTAACCATAGTTACGTTGTGTGTTGGGTCTCCAGGCCAGGCTCATGCAGAAATAACCATAGTAAGGTTGTGTGTTGGGTCCCCAGGCTAGACTCATGCAGGAGTGTAACCATAGTAATGTTGTGTGTTGGGTCTCCAGGTCAGGCTGATGCAGGAGTGCAGCGGCAGCATCAACAGCGTCAAGAGGGTCCAACTGATCCTGAACGACGAGGAGCTGGAGGACCAGGGCCTGACCCTGAGCACCGCTGACCCACAGACAGGTATGTGTCTCACTGCAGACCCACAGACAGGTACCTGTCTCACTGCAGACCCACAGACAGGTACTTTCTTAAAACAAGTATAAACAAGCATATACGTATGTGACAGCTGCTGGTGAAAAGTGCAACCAGTAGCTGAAGTCATTTTTCCGTTTTTTACATGTGCTTAAACTACAGATTGTAAGCTTTCAAATGATGTGTCATATATTGAAATCTGAGAAAAATGTGACACGACAGGCGTATTTGAATGTTGGTACACCTCAAACACTGAATGGGAGAAAAGTGACTCTAAACGCAGCCACAGCTACAAACGCTGCTAACAGCTAGCGGCTAACAGTGATACATCGCTACGAACGTCTAACTGCGTTTTTATAACATCACAACATGCTGAGAGAACATCGACATGCTACACATAACTACACATAATTAGAGGAACACACAGTCCTTGCTTTTGAACGTCCTAAAACGAAAGTATGTTTACAAGTCAAGTCTCACTTACCGGTAGCCTCCGGCAAACGAAAAACTAAATAAGTATTTAGTGATCGTTAGACTCTGTTGTTTATTATATCGAGTGGGTAATAAAAAAATAAAAAAAATATTATTGACACAATAAGTTTCACTTTCACTTTTTTACCCCTTCGAGTGAGCATGTGGTTTGCATGTTCACCAGTCGCAGTCACATATCGCCTTGATTTAAGATATTTCATCTTACTTAGATGTTCTTTATGCAGTGGCAGTGACACTCATCCACAGCCTTTTCTGTGTTCTACGTATGAGGTCATGTAGTAAACGTGTTATGGTTGTAATCATCAAGTGTGTCTGTGTTGTGATGTATAGGCGTGATCGAGCGTTTCTATGTTGTGACGTATATCTGCAGGCGTGATCGAGCGTGTTGTGTGTTGTGATGTCATATCTGCAGGCGTGATCGAGCGTGTTGTGTGTTGTGATGTCATATCTGCAGGCGTGATCAAGCGTTTCTGTGTTGTGATGTCATCAACAATGTCATCAACAACAAGAACAACAACAACACCAACAACCTCTCTCTTCCTCTCTCTCTCTCTCTCTCTCTCTCTCTCTCTCTCTCTCTCTCTCTCTCCCCCTCTCTTCCTCCTCTCTCTCTCTCTTCCTGTGCAGGTGTGATTGAGCGCTGGGAGCTGCTCCATGCCCAGGCCCTCAGTGATGAGCTGTGCATCAAACAGGACCTGCAGCAGTGGCAGAAGCTGACCTCTGACCTGGGGGACATCACAGGCTGGCTGAACCAGGTGCTGCCCGAGCTGGAGGGGCTGCAGAGGCTGGCGCCCGCAACCAGCATCCACGACATGGAGGGTAACATAGGGAGGCTCAAGGTAAGGGGTCAGGGGTCAGGGAGGGAGGGGAGGGGAGAGGAGGAGAGGAGAGGAGAGGGAGAGAGAGAGAGAGAGAGAGAGAGGGGGGAGGGGAGAGGAGGCTCAAGGTAAGGACGACAGGGAGGGTAATGCCCCTATACTGTGTCTCCTAAGATTCCTACTTCCCCACTTATACTGTTTCTCCTGTGTCTATAAAAAAAACATTATTTCTATCACGACGACTGTCAATGGCCGCTGGCCTGAGCTAGATTACTCTTCCTGCAACGACTGGTGAATTGGTTCACTTGCTTAGATAAATGTATCGCTTTGGAATAAGGCGTCTGCTAAATGCCAAAAATGTAAATGTAATGCATACATTTTTATGCTTCATTTTGTAGCCAATCAAAGTATTGTTGCTAGGTAAATACCAGGGCACCAATGTACCAACAACAAAGCTCTCCTCCTATTAGTAAAACAGATGACTGCATCTAACAATCCATTATCCTTGATTTAGTGGCAAACAAGCAAATCGTGTTAATTTTGTTGTTAGTCTCTTACTTGTTTTGCAGTGTGTAGAATGTGATCCAAACTGTCTCTCTCTCTCTCTTTCTCTCTCTCTCTCTCTCTCTCTCTCTCTCTCTCTCTCTCTCTCTCTCTCTCTCTCTGTCTCTCTGTCTCTCTCTCTTCCTCCTCTCCCTCCCTCCCTCTCTCTCTCTCTCTCTCTCTCTCTCACTATAGGAGATGCAGAAGACGTTCAGCCGTTACAAGTCTCTGATGATCTCCATCAACCTGAGCGGTCGCAGCTTCCAGCAGGGCGACAGCACGGAGCTGCAGGAGCTGCAGCAGGGCATGCGTCTGGCCAACCACAGCTGGACGAAGGCATGCGCTGGCCTGGAGAGCTGGGAGGGCCGGCTGCACAGCGCACTGATGCAGTGTCAGGTGAGGACGACAACATGCTGTCTATCTATCTATCTATCTATCTATCTATCTATCTGTCTGCCTGTCTGTCTGTCTGCCTGCCTGTCTGCCTGTCTGCCTGTCTGTCTGTCTGTTTGTCTGTCTGTCTGTCTGTCTATCTATCTATCTATCTACCTCTCTATCTATCTACCTCTCTACCTATCTACTTACCTACCTATCTATCTAAACCCATACTGATATAAACTATGGACTAGATAGAATATCTCTCTGACCCTTTAACCTCTTTAACCTCTGTCTGTCTGTCTGTCTATCTATCTATCTATCTATCTATCTATCTATCTGTCTGTCTGTCTGTCTGTCTGTCTGTCTGTCTCTGTCTCTCTCTGTCTGTCTCTGTCTGTCTGCCTCTGTCTGTCTCTGTCTGTCTCTGTCTGTCTCTGCCTGTCTGCCTGTCTGCCTGGCTGCCTGGCTGCCTGTCTGCCTGTCTGTCAGCCTGTCTGTCTGTCTGCCTGTCTGCCTGTCTGCCTGTCTGCCTGTCTGCCTGTCTGCCTGTCTGCCTGTCTGCCTGTCTGCCTGTCTGCCTGTCTGTCTGTCTGTCTGCCTACCTACCTACCTACCTACCTCTCTATCTATCTATCTACCTATCTACTTACCTACCTATCTATCTAAACCCATACTGATATAAACTATGGACTTCACTAGATAGAATATCTCTCTGACCCTTTAACCTCTTTAACCTTTGACCCCTACTCTACTTCCAGGAGTTCCATGAGACGCTGCACTCCATGCTGCTGTGGCTGGCCCGGGCAGAGAACACGCGCTTCGCTGTTAACATCCATGACCGCTTCGCCACCCACGCTGTCCTGCTGGGGCACAGGGACACGCTGATGGTGAGACGGACAGACAGACAGACAGACAGACAGACAGACAGATAGATAGATAGACACGCTCATGGTGAGAGAGGGGATTCAACCTATAAACACAGTTTAAACACAGCAGTTACAGGTTAAGGGCCTTGCTCAAGGGCACAACGGCAGTGGTAGCCACCTTAGACATGATGCCAGCAACCCTCCAGTCACCAGCAGAGAAAGGCAATACTGTACAATTAGTGGACGCAATGATGTGTCACATGCAGAGACATTGTAACTGAGCATGTCATAGTGTTTCTTTCAATCGTGAAATCGTTCTTTCACAAAGAGTTGAAATCTCTGTAGTCCTAATCACCTGCTGTCAGCTGAGGCCCATTTACATTGACATCTTTGACATTTAGCAGACACCTTTATCCAAAGCGACTTACAATAAATACATTTATCTAAATAAGTGAATCTATCCACCAGTCATCATAAGAAAAAGTAATATATGCTCAGTCCAGGGGGCCATTGGCAGTCACAATGCTAGAAGAAGGAAGAATTAGGATTTAATTTTCTATTTTAAAAAAGAGATGAGGAGGTCTTAGTTAAGGTGTGCTCTCTTGCGCCCCCCAGGCTCTGGAGGAGGAGTTGCGGGGCCGCCAGAGGCAGGTGTCTTCCCTGCAGGAGATCTCCTCCCAGCTGCTCCTGGAGGCCGCGGGGGAGGACAGCGTGGAGGGGGGGAGGGGGGGGGGAGGACAGCCTGGAGGCCAAGGAGAAGGTCCACGTCATCAGCAACAAGCTCCGCCTCCTGCTGCGCCAGGTCGCCAATGACCTCCACCTGCTGCAAGGACGCCTGGTAGGTCATCACACACACACCCCCCCCGCCCTCACACACCCTCCCCCACCCTCCCCCACTCTCCCCCACCCTCACCCACTCTCCCCCGCCCTCACTCACCCTCACATACCCTGATACACCCTCACAGACCCTCATACACCCTCACACACCATCACACACCCTCTCACACCCTCCCACACCCTCACACACACCCTCCCCCATCCTCACACACACCCTCCCCCATCCTCATACACCCTCCCCCGCCCTCACACACACCCTCCCCCATCCTCATACACCCTCCCCCGCCCTCACACACACCCTCCCCCATCCTCATACACCCTCCCCCGCCCTCACACACCCTCCCCCGCCCTCACACACCCTCCTCTACACTCACCCTCACTCACCCTCACTCACCCTCATCCACTCCACCCCGCCCTCCCCCACCCTCCCCACCCATCACCCTTATCCTTTACCAGACCCTGTCACAATTAAGCAATGGTGTTATGTTTTCATACCCCCCCCCCCCCCCTCCTCCTCTCGACTGAAAGTCCCACCCCGTTCTGTTGTCATGTCATCAGAGTGTTTTGTGGAACGGGTTGATGGTGGTGAATATTGTTGTTGCGGGAGGTGAACACAGGAGGGGTCAGGAGAGTTTAGGCCGATTGGGTTTGACCAGTATTGTTTTGTTCTGTCTCAGGAATCCTGTCCAACCGGCTCTGAGATAGACAGCGTGGGCCTGGGAGCGCTGGGCTCTCCACACGTACACAACAAGGTACACTACAGTCTCAGTCTCACATGTTTGCTAGCTGGTGGTGGAACAGAGTCAATGCAAACAGGTCTAGTCCAATTTTACAAAGTCCAACAGTTCAACTCTAGACTATTTTACTGGCTGTTACCAAAGAATTGTGGAAGATTGACAAGATAAGCTAACTTCATTATGTAGTGGTAGAAGGTGGTAGAGAGTTCTAGAAGGTGGTGGAGAGTTCTAGAAGGTGGTAGAGAGTTCTAGAAGGTGGTAGAGTTATAGAAGGGGGGAGAGAGTTCTAGAAGGTGGTAGAGAGTTCTAGAAGGTGGTAGAGTTATAGAAGGGGGGAGAGAGTTCTAGAAGGAGGTAGAGAGTTCTAGAAGGTGGGAGAGAGTTCTAGAAGGTGGTAGAGAGTTCTAGAAGGTGGTAGAGAGTTAGAGAAGGTGGGAGACGGTTATAAAAGGTTGTAGAGAGTTCTAGAAGGTTCGAGAGTTCTAGAAGGTGGCCAGTGTTCTTCTGGTTACATTGTCTGAGTAGAGCAGAACTTGCTATGTTGAATTAAGGTCCTTTTTCCCATATGCAACTATTGTTAACCAAGTATCATACCATTTACCATCGTTCCCAGAAAGGACTCATGGTTGGTCTGCTGCAGTACAACAAACCCAGAGGGAACAATTGACTCTAATTGACTCTCTTACGTTTTGATAACATCCTGTCATCTCTGGCAGTGAAACACCAAATGAAACAATCAATGGTTCGATCCGATGTAATAGCTCCATGTAAATGGTTGTAATGCTGTTTGTGTTTGTACACACAATTACTTTACTCACAGGAAAAAAAACATTTTAATGTTTTAATGGTTTGTGTGTGTAGGAGAAAGCTGAGACGGCAGCGGCTGAGGTCCGATCCCCTGGAAGGTACGTGATGCACGTACTATGTACTATCTATCTGCAACAAGGCAGCTCCCAAAAACAAGGGGAAAAAAGCAATAGAATGGGGGAAATATTACTTAAAATAAACAAAATAATCTCTCAACAGAACAGGAACATTTCACATGCCAAGATTGTCTTAAAACAAGTAAAATATATCTTAAAACTAGTTCAGTCAGACGAAAACAAGCATAATATTGCCTTGATTTAAGATATGTAATCTTACTTAGATTTAGTTTCTGTACTGTGAATGAATGTGTGTCTCTGCCTCAGTCCCAACCTCAATGACTGGACCTAAGTCTGTCTGCTTGTTCACACACACACACACACACACACACACACACACACACTTTACTTACCCTGATGACAAACACCATCAGCTCTTAATCAGATTGTCTTCTAATCTCATTGTACCGCTGCAGATTTACCGCCGTGGTTCCCTGTGTCTTACTATCCTAATTGTTCTGTATTTCTTTTAACACTTAATCAGTCATGAGTGAGTAAAAAAAAAAGTGAGATCTTTGCACTCGATCAAATTTCAGGACACTCCTTTCCTGACAAAATCACATCAGGATAAGCTAGTATGAAGCGATCTTGACGTTTTTCTGTGTAGGAAGCAGGCTAATTTACAAGCTGCCAACTAGTGGTCATGGTGTGTAAATAGCAGCTTTCCATTGTAAAGACTATAGTCGTTTGACCCCGAGGCGGCTCTTATAGTAGGTAAAAAAGGCACAGCTGTTCTATGCTATGTTAATGCTGTATGTAAAGCACTTTGAATTGCCCCTGCTGTATGAAATGTGCTATACAGATAAACTTGTTTTGTCTGCAGGTCCAGAGAGGAGAAGAAGGAGTCGGGCCGGCCGTTCTTCTACCGGGTCCTGCGGGCAGCCTTCCCCCTGCACTTGCTGTTCCTGCTGCTGCTGGTCCTGGCCTGTCTGGTGCCCATGTCCGAGGAGGACTACAGCTGCGCCCTGTCCAACAACTTCGCCCGCTCCTTCTACCCCATGCTGCGCTACACCAACGGCCCCCCTCCCACATGAGAGAAGTACAACCCCCACCTGTTCTCTCCACTCTGCCCCCCCCCAAACCCCCACCCACCTCACTGCATCACATTATGATCAGACTGCTGGAGATTTTTAAGGACAACCAATGCTTTCTGTGTCTCTCAGCTGTTAAAACGTTTTTTTTGTGGGGGTTTTTGTGTGTTTTTGTTGTTGTTTTTTTAAGTCGTCGAGGTATTTATGTAAACCTATTTATATGTAATATATCTGGAGAGTGCACGTCATATAGGCGTGCACCTCTTCTGTGAAGCAAAGAAGCCATATCATTGGTTCATTTTGAAGTAAATAATTTTTATATGGAGCTAAAATAATGTAATGACTATCCCCCATCAAATCCTGTTTTCCACGAACAAACAAAGAAATATTTCAAAATGTATTTTGATATTTTCTTTTATTGTCACAGTTGGTGACCTATAGGATTAGGTTAATGGTAAATAACATTTAGCCTACTACCAAAGGTTCAGAGAATTAAATATATTGATCATTTTCTACCACAACAAACTGTTTTTACTGTTTTTTTGAGAACCAATTATGGACAGCACGTTTTTGTACACATCGACTGAACAAGAGTTTGTGTTTGTTTGATTTAGAATCAGTCACTGCAAAAGGTGATTTTTACTGAACAATTGTAGCCACTCATCTGAAATCATGCCTTGCTGTAGTCAGTGTTTTTTTCTAAATCAACATTTTCAAAAGTTCTTAATTAAGACAACGGTGTACTTATGATTCTGTTTGTATCAATACATTTGTATATAATGGCAAACTAATGCCTAATGCTGCTCTTTTACACTATTCTTTCATGCAGTTGAATGACGTGAGTCAAATCTAATGCTGTTCCAACAGCGATACGCTATATGTAATATGAATGTAATAGATCTGAGGCAGGACGGGCCAGTCAGTAAGCAATGAATGTAGCCATGTTACACACACATGTGCAATCAAAGAACGTGTGTGTGTGTAGAGAGGGGATTCTGTACATGCTGTATGTAGGTTTATGTAGCTTTTACTCATGTATATAAATCTGAACTGGAACAATGGGAGCAAGGCTATGCTAAGCTACGTGAAGAGAGCAGTGTAAAACAGTGCATTTCACCTCAGACCACGCCGATTCGTTGGTGTACATAATCTCAGTCAGTCACCCTCTGTACTGGACCCACTAGGCCACTTTACAGCCTCTGTACTGGGCCCTCTAGGCCACCGTACACCCTCTGTACTGACCCCACTAGGCCACCGTACATCCGCTGTACTGCCCCACTAGGCCAATAGGCTAGGTGCACGATCTCCACTACTTCCTGAAAGGCACCTTGCATGAACATATCCTGTCCATCTATTGGTTTAATTGATTAATCAGCTGTGCGGTAAACTGTTGGAACACACAGTGCACAGCTGATTAATCAATTAAACCAATAGAGTACCTAGCCTATTGGACATAGACAACAACGGTGTGTGTGTATAGGTTGATTTATTTTTCGGAATGCTTATTTATGGGATGTATTATAGGTTAACGTCATTTTTTCCTTGACAATAAACATTGTTTGCCATGATGAGACTGTTGGTTGTCACTGTTCTTCTTTCACTTCTTTACAGAGAACATGTTCGTTGTGTAGCTCCAGTAAGAAACCCACACTGGAATGTTCTAAACAAACACACGACAACAGGTTGTGACTCAAACTCTCTGGTTGTTGAGTTTTATAGAAACACGAACATGGCTGTGACGCTTCACATCAGATAAACAACACAAGCACCAGATACGTAATTACGTAAGAAAGGGACAGTTCATGACAAAGATGCATACAGGTGTGTGTGTGTGTGTGTCTGTACGCACGTATGTTTGAGCAGTTGCTGGTTTTGTTAAACAGTCATCTTAATCAAAGGCCACTTGATGAATCTGATTGACATTTGAAGGGATCACTTGGGTGTACTTCAGGGGCTGGCCTCCCAGACACAGATCAACCTTAACCCCATACTATATCTAGATAATCCTAGGTCTATAGGGGTAGTGGTGGCCTAGTAGTGGATAGTGAGTTGGACTGGTGATCAGAAGGTTGTTAGTTCAAATCCCGCCTGAAACACCACCACCACTAGTGTGCCCTTGTGTTAGGCACTTAGCCCTCAATTACTCCAGGGGGAATGTCCCTGTAATCTGTAATTGTAAATCGCTTTGGATTAAAAGTGTCTGCTAAATGGCGAATTCAAATTCATAAGGACACAGATCAATCTTAACCCCAGACTATATGCATCTTCTTCAATTAAGATTGTTCTATTGAAAATGTTTAATTGAATCCTTAATCTGTGTCCAGGACTCGGCCCCAGGAATAGTAGAAATCCAGAATTAATCACAGACACATCTAGTGAATACATCAGACACCTAGTACAATCATCTGAAACAGTAGTGATTAGTGCAGAGAAATGATGACAGTACATCACATGTGCAAGGCGGTATCAGGCAAAGAACATGCACAATCTGACAGAAATACACTGCACGTCTAATAACTAACTATGTGTGTGTGACTATAATTAAGCAGTACTGACTGATAATGGCTTAAAGAGGACTTCATGCACCTTTATCCAGGTAAGCCAGTTAGTTAAGACGTTATGAATTGTTCTGCAAGAAGATACACAAAGGTGAAAAAGATACAAATATATCAAAAGACACACATTTTTGACCGGTAGTCGAAGTTCAAAGATGTACTCATTACTTATCTTACATTACCACCTGATTATTTACAAGGAAATTACACACAGAAAAATACATTCAATCAAAACCACATCATTGTTACAAATCGTAATCTTTTTTTCCCCCCAAGGACAAAAAAACATCATAAAACTGTAATATTTAACAGCATATTTATGTTTTTGCCATCTTTTTTTTCTTTTCTTCTGTGAGTCATTCTAGAGTGGTGGCCGCTACCTTAGCTAGCTAGCTAGTGCTAGTGCTAGCTTCTCCTTCAGTTCATCCACCTCTGTGAGGTGGTGTAGGGGCTCAGGCAGTCTCCGTGTCCCCCTCTCTCCATCCAGGTACGCCATCCCTCCCTCATCCCTCTCTCTCTCAGGTCCCCACCCCTCCTGTCTGAGCTGGCCAGGATCCAGGGTGGAATCTGCCGGTAGGAGAGGAACAGTGTCAGAAGAATACAGGCCTTAGCTACGGAAGGGTAACTGTAAAGGAATTGTATTTTACTACTCCATTTGTTAGTACATTTATTTCTGTATTTTTTTTAATGCTGTATGTAAAGCACTTTGAATTGCCTCTGTTGTATGAAATGTGCTATAAATAAACCTTGCTGTAACATTCTACTGTACTGTAACATTGTACTCTAACATTGTACTCTAACATTGTACTCTAACATTCTACTCTAACATTCTACTGTAACATTCTACTGTACTGTAACATTCCATCTGATAACCGGGCGTTTTCTGTCGTTTTCAGACATCCGAAAATCTATCCTAGGTTTCCCTTTCTATCCCAGGTTTCTCTTTATATCCTAGGTTTCTCTTTCTATCCTAAAGCGGGGTACACACATAAGGATTTTCAAAATCTTAACCGAAATCTTATCTGAGACAGACCCCACACATGAAGAAACAAAATCTTGGATTGAACAGCCTTGATCGTATTGTGTGTGGTGTGCGCCGATTTCCCCATTTCAGCACCCCACAGACATAAAGATCTTCGTTACGACAGACTCCAGACTCTCTAGAGTCTCGTTCCCCAAGCCAGAAATCTCGCGTGAACCCATCCTTTTAATATTGCCTTTAAATTACAAAATAATTAAATTAAGATTATATAATGATTAAAGCACTTTGAGCCGCAACGTTTGCAGGAAAAGCGCTATACAAATAAAGTTATTATTATTATTATCTAACATAGTACCCTGACTGACCTGTACGAGACAACCATGTGCGACAGGGCAAATAAAGTGCCGAATAACGAAAAGAAGAAGTCAGCTCGCTTCTTGATTGGCTACATTCCATCCACGTTATAGTTGGACTCGCGAGCAGGGTTGCCAGATGGAAATGACATTTTCCACCCTAACCACAGTCTAAAACCGCTAATTCCACCAAAAAATCTGGCAACCCTATGATTTCTGGTCGTAAGTATTGAACACATTTGACATTTACGATTGCCGGCCAGGTTGTCGGGAGAGATTGACTCTTAACACACCTCTTAACACACCTCACACCACAGGATTTTGTTATAGGAAAATGTTAAGAGCCATCTGATAATCGGGCGTTTTCTGTCGTTTTCAGCCATCCGAAAATCGGCCAGAAAATCCTTATGTGTGTACCCCGCTTTAGTTTCTCTCTTTATCCTAAGTTTCCCTTTATATCCCAGGTTTCTCTTTATATCCTAGGTTTCCCTTTATATCCTAGGTTTCTCTCTCTATCCTAGGTTTCCCTTTATATCCTAGGCTTCCCTTTTTATCCTAGGTTTCCCTTTATATCCTAGGTTTCCCTTTATATCCTAGGTTTCTATCTCTATCCTAGGT
Organism: Nansenia antarctica; assembly: GCF_963989245.1. Classification (NCBI taxonomy): domain Eukaryota; kingdom Metazoa; phylum Chordata; class Actinopteri; order Argentiniformes; family Microstomatidae; genus Nansenia; species Nansenia antarctica. Next base: position 36,415,598 of record NC_137674.1, read on the forward strand.
TTTTCTGTCCTAGGTTTCTCTTTATATCCTAGGTTTCCCTCTCTATCCTAGGTTTCCCAATCTAAAGGTAAACCTAGGATATAAAGGGAAACACCAGTCCCCTATACTATATTATAAATGTGTGTGTCCATGTTGCTCTTACATTTCACTGCTTTTGTATTACGTATAAAGTATCATTCTCAGGAAAAAATATATAAAGTGAAAATAAAAGAAAAAAAATAACATACTATACTATACATACGAGAACATACTATACTATGTTATTTTTTCTTTTTTTTCCACTTTATTTAAATGAAAATGTGAACATGAAATGTGCTGTACAAACAACCTAGCCTTGCCTTGCTTTGCCTTGACCCTGACTAGAACTTACTCATGGTTGCCCACAGCTGAGGTCCACCTCTGCATTCAGGGAGAGAAGCAAGGCCTGGGGCTGGAGCTGGGGGGCCGCTGGGGAGGCGTGGTGGGGGGCCGGGGCTGGGGCCGTGCCTGCTGGGGGGGGGAAGGGGTTGGACCTGGGGGCTGCAGCAGACATGCGGCTGTGGGCTGCGCTGGTGGTGTTAGCGTCCAGCATCTCCAGCAGCAGGTCGTACACCAGCACCACGTTCTTCTTCTTCATGTTGGACAGGTGGTCCATGCCCTTGTTACTACGGAGACGACAGTGAGGTGCATTGTGGGAAATGCAGTGTTAATAAGGCAAGGCAAGTTTACTTGTATAGCACATTTCATACAACAGGGGCAATTCAAAGTGCTTTACATATAGCATTAACACTAGAACAGCCATGTTTCAGCCATAGTAATTTGACCAAGTGAGTTAAAAAATGTATATCTTTGTTTGCACTCGATCAAATTTCAGGACCCTCCTTTCATGACTTGTCCTAGATATGTGCGTTCTACCACCCAGTATCCTTACATTTTCAAAATCACATCAGGGATAAGCTAGTATAAAGCTGTTGTGTAGGAGGCAGGCTAATTTACAAGACGGCGCCAACTAGTGGTCGTTGTGTGTAAGTAGCAGCTTCCCATTGTAAAGACTATGGTCATTTGACCCCCTTATAGTAGGTAAAAAAGGCACGGCTGTTCTAGTGTTAATAAAAGCCTGATAAATACATTCATAAGTCTGCCACCAGCATTTGTGAATAATGAGACTATCAGAAACGGTGTTTATGATTGCATTTACATAACTTTTTTTTTTTGACATTTAGCAGACATTTTTTTGACATTTAGCAGACATCATTCTGACATGATTGAAGAATACCAATGAGCAGAGCTGTGAGCAGTCGGTCACTGACAGACTGAACCACCCGTTACTGCATCTGGAAGTGAAGGGAGGGGGCTGCATGGTGGAGGTGAAGGGAGGGGGCTGTAACATGGTGGTGGTGAAGGGAGGAGGCTGTAACATGGTGGTGGTGAAGGGAGGAGGCTGTAACATGGTGGTGGTGAAGGGAGGAGGCTGTAACATGGTGGTGGTGAAGGGAGGAGGCTGTAACATGGTGGAGGTGAAGGGAGGAGGCTGTAACATGGTGGAGGTGAAGGGAGGAGGCTGTAACATGGTGGAGGTGAAGGGAGGGGGCTGTAACATGGTGGAGGTGAAGGGAGGAGGCTGTAACATGGTGGAGGTGAAGGGAGGAGGCTGTAACATGGTGGAGATGAAGGGAGGGGGCTGTAACATGGTGGTGGTGAAGGGAGGAGGCTGTAACATGGTGGAGATGAAGGGAGGGGGCTGTAACATGGTGGTGGTGAAGGGAGGAGGCTGTAACATGGTGGTGGTGAAGGGAGGAGGCTGTAACATGGTGGTGAAGGGAGGGGGCTGTAACATGGTGGAGGTGAAGGGAGGAGGCTGTAACATGGTGGAGGTGAAGGGAGGAGGCTGTAACATGGTGGAGGTGAAGGGAGGAGGCTGTAACATGGTGGAGGTGAAGGGAGGAGGCTGTAACATGGTGGAGGTGAAGGGAGGAGGCTGTAACATGGTGGTGGTGAAGGGAGGGGGCTGTAACATGGTGGTGGTGAAGGGAGGAGGCTGTAACATGGTGGAGGTGAAGGGAGGAGGCTGTAACATGGTGGAGGTGAAGGGAGGGGGCTGTAACATGGTGGAGGTGAAGGGAGGGGGCTGTAACATGGTGGTGGTGAAGGGAGGAGGCTGTAACATGGTGGAGGTGAAGGGAGGAGGCTGTAACATGGTGGAGGTGAAGGGAGGGGGCTGTAACATGGTGGAGATGAAGGGAGGGGGCTGTAACATGGTGGAGGTGAAGGGAGGGGGCTGTAACATGGTGGTGGTGAAGGGAGGGGGCTGTAACATGGTGGAGGTGGTGAAGGGAGGAGGCTGTAACATGGTGGAGATGAAGGGAGGGGGCTGTAACATGGTGGTGGTGAAGGGAGGGGGCTGTAACATGGTGGAGGTGAAGGGAGGAGGCTGTAACATGGTGGTGGTGAAGGGAGGGGGCTGTAACATGGTGGAGGTGAAGGGAGGAGGCTGTAACATGGTGGAGGTGAAGGGAGGAGGCTGTAACATGGTGGAGGTGAAGGGAGGAGGCTGTAACATGGTGGTGGTGGTGAAGGGAGGGGGCTGTAACATGGTGGAGGTGAAGGGAGGAAGCTGTAACATGGTGGTGGTGAAGGGAGGAGGCTGTAACATGGTGGTGGTGAAGGGAGGAGGCTGTAACATGGTGGTGGTGGTGAAGGGAGGAGGCTGTAACATGGTGGAGGTGGTGAAGGGAGGGGGCTGGAACATGGTGGTGGTCTTCTTCTTTCGTGTAACGTCAGAGGTCCAACTCGGTGTCGCGTAGCCATGCCCGCATCTCTGGTTCTAGGTCGAAGAGGCTGGCTTCTGAGGGTGGTCTATATAAGGGGCAGATGGTGATTATGTGGTCGGCGGTCTGCTCTGGGTCACCGCACTCGCATGCCGCACTGTCCGCCAGGCCCCACGCCTTCATTGATGTTTTAAAGCGACCGACACCAGTTCGTAGACGGTTCAGTGTGGTCCATTGCCGGCGTGGTAGGTCGTCTCCTCCAATGGCGCCATCTCCTGGGTCCCAGATGTAGCGGTGGATTCGGGAGGGCCCGGCTGACTCCCACTCCTGCTTCCAAGCTGCTGCCAACCATGCATCTCTGGAGATGTCCTCAGAGGTGGAGTTGAGCATGGCTTGTGCTGCCTTGTTGTAAGGGTGGCGGGTCTTGAGTCGGCTTGGAGGTGATTGATTGAAAACCTTTATTGTCCCCAATGGGGAAATTTTGTTGTCAAACAGCTCAGTTAGGGCAGAAAACATTCAGTACAGAAAACAGAAAAACATTCAATAAAAAAACATAAAACAGTGCAGGCTCAGTAAGTAAAAAGTTCCAAAAGTTCCATCTCCAGGTCTCCCCCACCCTGCAGGGCCTGGTTGTAGAGTCGGAGTGCAGCTGGAATAAAGGACTGTCCAAATCTTTTTGTACTTTGACGGGGGAGAACAAATCTGTGGCTGAACTTGCTCCTCATCCCTGCCAGCTCGCAGTACATCGGGTGGGAGGGATTGGCCAGCATGGCCGCCAGTTTTTTCCCCATCCTCTGTTCTGCCACCACCTCTAGGCTGTCCAGCCCGGTCCCCACCACAGAGCTGGCCTTCTTCACCAGTTTGTTTAGCTTCGCAGCATCCCTGGCACAGATGTTTCCACCCCAGCAGGCCACGGCGAAGAACAGAACGCTGGCAACCACCGACTGATAAAACATTTGCAGCAGCTTGTTGCAGACACCGAAAGACCTCAGCCTTCTCAGGAAAAACAGTCTGCTCTGCCCTTTCCTGAGAAGAGCCTCGGTGTTGTCAGTCCAGTCCAGTTTGTTATTAATTTGTACTCCCAGGTACCTGTAGGAGTCCACCCTCTCGACTTCCACCCCCTTGATGGTGATGGGGGCTGGGGTCCTTCTCTTCCTCCTAAAATCCACCACCAACTCCTTTGTTTTGCTGGTGTTAAGCAAAAGGTAGTTGGTGTCGCACCACTGCACGAAGCTCTCCACCAGGGCCCTGTACTCCTCATCCCTGTCGTCTGTGATGTAACCGACGATAGAGGAGTCATCCGAAAACTTCTGCAGGTGGCACTGGTCGGAGCTAAACTGGAAGTCGGAGGTATAGAGGGTGAAGAGAAAGGGTGACAGAACAGTTCCCTGGGGGGCACCGGTGTTGCACACCACCACCTCAGACTGACAGTGCTGGTGTTATGGTGGTGTTGTGCAGGATGTGCCAGTCATGCTTTTGTGCCTTCCTGGCCAGGGCGAGGGTGGCAGCCTCCCGTCGGAGGACGGCCGGTGCTATTCCCGCGAGGACTGGCAAGAGGGACACAGGGGTAGGCTTCAAGCATCCAGTTATTATTCGGAGGGAGGTATTGATAGCCACGTTGACCTTTCTCGCATGAGGGCTTCTGCTCCAGACTGGGGCGCAGTATTCCGCTGCAGAGAAGACCAGGGCTTGGGTGGATATTCTTAGCGTCTTAGCGGAGGCTCCCCAGGTTGTACTAGCAAGGCGGCGGATCAGCGCGGCCCTGGATGTCACTTTGGCCTTGACTTCTTCCAGGTGTTGCTTGAAGGATAATGTCCGATCCAGGCGCACTCCAAGGTACTTCGGGCTTGCTGGACCTCCAGACATTTGTTGTCAACACGCACCTCAAGTTCCCTCCTGGCTTCTCTGCCGCTGCGACTGTCTTTCCGACACTGAGTTGTAGACGCCACCTTCGAAGGTATGCTACCAGTGTGCCTATGTCTACGTTAAGACCCTCTTCCATCGCCTTCCACGTTGGTCGGCTCAGCATGATGGCAAGATCGTCTGCGTAGCCATACTTTCTAGATGCTGTATCAGGTAGGTCGTGGATGTAAACGTTGAACAGCATCGGCGAGAGAACAGACCCCTGCGGTACCCCGTTCCTCAGTCTTCTGAGCCTACTGCACTGGCCACTGCTGGTCTGTAAGATGAAGCTGCGGTTGGAAAGTGTCTCCATGATGAACTTCACCATGTGGCGGTCCGGTATTGTCCTCAGCAGCTTCAGGTGAAGTCCCCGGTGCCACACGGTGTTGTATGCAGCAGTCAGATCCAGGTACACTACCCCAGCTTTCTCATTGTCCTGGAAGCTGTCCTCGATGTCCTGACAGAGTAGTGTTACCTGGTCTGCTGTTGATCTTCCACGACGGAAACCAGCTTGTTCCCGTGGGAGCTGTGAGTCCACCACTGGCTCGATGCGGCTATGGATCATCCTCTCCAAGATCTTAAATGGGACACAGAGCAACGAGATTGGTCTGTACGACTTGGGGTCTTCTGCAGGTTTATTTGGCTTTGGCAGAGCTATGACAGAGGCACGGCGCCAAGTCTTTGGGAGCTTTAATCTCCGGTAGCATGATGTATAGAAAGCACAGAGCCAGCCAGATGTTGTTGTGCTCTGGTGGATGACGAACTCCGGGTGGATGTTGTCACGGCCAGGGGATTTGCCTGGCTTGAGCTTGCTCATGGCCTCACTGAGTTCCTCTGCTGTGAATTCTCCCGAGAGGTTGGAATCGACACTGGCCACTCCCGAGATGCAGGACACCTCACGCGATGTCAGTCGGGCAAAGTCTTTGTCAGCATCCGGGAAGCGGCCGTTCTTCAGGAGCTGGGATGCGATGGCATTTGCTGTGACTGGGCAGCTGTGGGGTGTTGTATTTCTGCCTGTGAGCTGGTTGATGGTCTGCCACGCCTTGCGACTAGAATGGGTGAAGTCGATTGATTGGTGGTGGTGAAGGGAGGGGGCTGTTACCTGACATGGCGTATGTGTGAAGGGAGGGGGCTGTAACCATGGTAACCGTACCTGACATGGCGTATGTGTGACAGCAGCATGAGCAGGTGGGCCAGGCGGGCAGACTGTTGCTGGAAGGACAGGCCCCGTCTGGAGATGGCCCACACCAGGGCGTCCGTCACTGAGTCCAGCAGGCGCAGCAGCTTCCCCCGGCTCTCTAGCTCCTCCGGTGTCTCGGGGGAACTATTGCACATGTCTACAAGGGGGGGGAGATGCACATGACTACAGGGGGAAGATGCACAAATGTTTTATTTTTTTTAAACTGGCTATCCATTTCTATGAAGGCGGTAGAAAGTTCTAGACGGTGGTAGAGAGTTCTAGAAGATTGTAGAGAGTTGTAGAAGGTGGTAGAGAGTTCTAGACGGTGGTAGAGAGTTGTAGAGAGTTGTAGAAGGTGGTAGAGAGTTGTAGAGAGTTCTAGAAGACTGTAGAGAGTTGTAGAAGGTGGTAGAGAGTTCTAGACGGTGGTAGAGAGTTGTAGAGAGTTGTAGAAGGTGGTAGAGAGTTCTAGAAGGGGGACTGGTGATCAGAAGGTCATGAGTTCACACCACTACTAGCCTTGCCCTTGAGTAAAGCACTTGGCCCTAAATTACTCTACTCTAGACTGTCTAGTCTGTCTGTCTAGTCCCTGATTGGAGGACATGGAGAGAGGGTAATAATTATATCTCTACTGTACAGCTCTTTTATAATTAACACACACATCTAGACACATATCATTTCCTATCACAGCCTGTAGTGGATTTTGAAGTGAATCGGTTAATAGATTATTCATTAGTTTACTAGTTTTAATTCCACCCCTCAGATGTCTACAGGTTAACACATTTTAGTTAGTGTCATTTTACTCTTCTCTTCTGCAAGACATCATCTATTTTACTAGATGATTAGTACATATACATGTGTGTGTATATATATACACTGTATATATCTGTAGGCCAATATAATTTGTATATTACATATTTTACCAAACAGTATGATCATATTTCCCAATAAATGGGCTAATAAATTCCCAGATAAATTCCCAGACAATACAGTTTGCGGCCTATTTCCACATTGATTTCATAAGGACTATTGAACCAAACAGCCTCCGACGGATAGAACCAAAATAGATTAACTATTGATTCTGTTTCCTCAAGGCTGACTGTTCAATGACCCCTGTATTGAGCATTGTCTTTGTAGCAAAAATGATCTATAAGATATTACATTTAAAAGAACAAATTGCCTTGTCAATTGTTCTTTTATGTACAGTATTTATCTATATCCCTTCTGTATAATATAGGTTTTAGGGGAGAGGTTTAATTCCTTTATACTGTACTTTTATAGCCCTCCAAATGTGTGTTTGTTATATGTTTAACTTTATCTGGATGGCCATTTAAAATACATTTAAATATGTTTTGCATAACTCACATAACATGAAAATTAAAAAGGTTCTCCAGGAGTCGGTAGCGCTATTAATCTATCTATTAATCTATGTAAACTGCTGAAATGAAATCACTAGAGAATTTAATCAAAATCAGGATAATTTACATTTTCTTGGATATGTACATACTTATGTCCCTATAGGTGCTCCAAAACAGAAAGGATGAACTGTACATTTCAAACACTAGATGGCACTGAAGAGGAGAAAACTTGTCAAAAACAAGCTTCTTCTTCATAAATCAGATGTTGGTATCACCCAGGACAGACGTGAAGGCCTGTTGAGCCATACCTTCCTGCTGTCCAACAGAGCAGATCTGCTCTCCTCCTATGCTCTCTGACTTTTTAGACAGACTAGATTTCTGTTGCACAATATTTGTTCTCTTTTTTCCAGGCTACATTGGGAGAGAGAGAATAAACAGATAAAGAGGTCTGGCAGTGGCTGTGGCCTGTGTGACAGAGAGAGAGGCCAGTCACCCCAGTGAAACCTGGGTTAAGGCTAGGAAGAGGGCAGTGTGACACCCAGGGAGAGAGAGGGGTTGGGAAACATTGGGTTCCAACAAAAAAAAATTGGAGGAAAAAAAAGTGAACCTCTCTAACCAGGGGTGGTATTCCATCAACGTCACTAAAAGTAAAATCCAGGCTTATTCTGATGAATCTCGCGAGACTTCAATAAGCCTGTATTTTCCTTTAGCGACATTGATGGAATACCACCCCAGATCTAGTGTTTTTTATGTGTGTGTGTGTGTGTGTGTTTTATGTACTTCGTAATATTTCAGAACATGCATTTCTGGGCTATTTTCACAAATGGCAGGAAAAGTGCTATAGAAATAAAAATGATTATTATTATTATTGGCTAGTAGTACTACACAGGACTCTACAGTAGGGTTAAGGTACTCTACTGTAGGGTTAAGGTACTCTACTGTAGGGTTACGGCACTCTACTGTAGGGTTAAGGTTAAGGACCTCTGTCCGGACTTACTGGAGTTGAGGAGGATCATGGCTTTGAGGCAGACGTACTCCTCTCTCTGAAGCTTCAACTCTCGGAACCTAGAGGTGGCGGCCAGGAGCATGTCAAATATCTCCAAGATGCCCTCTACACAGTTCCCCTCATCCCTAGAGAGAGAGGGGGGGGAGGGAGGGAAGGAAGGAGGCAAGGAGGGAAGGACAGAGGGAGGGAGGGAGGGAGGGAGGGGGAGGGAGGGAGGGGGAGGGAGGGAGGGAGAGGGAGGGAAGGAAGGAGGGAGGCAGGGAGGGGGAGAGAGAGAGAGAGAGAGGGAGGGAGGGAGAGAGAGAAAAAGGATGAGAGAGAGAGGGGGAGGGAGCAGGGGAGAGAGAGAGGGGGAGGGAAGGAGGGAAGGAAGGAGGCAGGGAGGGAGGGAAGGAAGGAGGGAGGGGGGGAGGGAGGGAGGGAGAGGTAGAGAGAGAGGAGGGGGGAGGAAGGGAGGGATGGCGGGGGAGGGAGAGGGAGAGAGAGGGGGGGGAGGGAGGGAGAGAGAGAGAGATTATTAGTCTTCCTGATGGGTTTTTCTAGTCTTTTCCTAGAAACAAAGCTGGTAAATCCTCCCAATGTGAAAAGTAAGTCCCTGTTATGGGAACACATCAAGGTTAGTTAAGCCTGTAGTGATAGTCTGGCGGTGGAAAAGGTGAAACAGGACCCCACCCACACTATCGAAAGAAAGAAAGAAACACAGACCAAAAAAACAAAAACACATTGAAACACAAAAAAGGTTCATTGAATTAAACACACTCTTGCAGATGTATTCAAAATCAACTTACACACACTCAAATACATACTGTACATAACACACACTCAAATACATACTGTACACATTAAAATAACACACACATCTCACTTCCAGGGGTGACAGCATTGTCAAGGTCAAACACATATCTACTATTCCTCCAGGATAATTAACACACCTACAACTACAGCTACTAATCTAAAATTCTCTATCTTAATATTCAGACTCAATTACTTAAAAATGCCTGTTTGTGAAAGTTTAATAAACCTGCTCACAAATAATAACTGACTCCCAAAGGTTACAAACACACAATTTGTTTACTGAGAACTCAGAAGGTGAGTTGGACATCAGACCTTGATCCTAGCACAGCGAGCCAGTGGTCTATGAACCTCAGGATCTGCTGCTGCCCAATAGTATGAATATGTCTCAAACAAACACTGATATCTTTCTCTTTTTTTGCTTTTTTTGATATCTGTAGATTTATGGGAGGTCAACTTCTCATCCGTGTGTGTGTGTGTGGAGGAACACATTGTAACCACTATCATTCTTATCTGCATTCGTGCGTGCACACACACACACATACTGTACACCCACACACACACACACACGCGTACGCACGCACGCACACACACACTGTACACACACACACGCACACACACACACACACACACGTACACACACTGTACACACATACACACACACGTACACACACATATTGTACACACACCCACACACCCACACACACACACGCACGCACGCATGTCACACACACAGACACAGTAACGCTGGTCCGGGAGGGTAGTGAGAATGTGAGTGTTCTTCGCCGGGCGTGTCGGTGAAAGCTAACAAGCCTGAGTCTGTGGGAGTCACCCAACACACACACACACACACACACACACACACACACACACACACACACACACACACACATACACACACACACACACACTCCCCAGTTAGGAGGGAGTGACTAAAAACTATGCCAAGGCCTGCCTCACCAACACACACAGATACATCACATATTAAACCTAGCTGTTGACTAATATAAGTCACAGCTTTTACAGATCATCAGCTTAACGGGTGTTTGGTGTTTCCAGGAGCGTTTTAACTAGGCTAGGTTTGGGTTATTATAACCCAACATGTTTTGGCCAGTTTTGGCGTTGTTCAGTTCAAGATTTTACTGAGAACCCATATGTTGGGCATAATGTAAGTTCTTATGGGGTCAAATGACCATAGTCTTTACAATGGGAATCTGCTACTTACACACAAAGACCACTAGTTGGCACGCGTGTAAATTAGCCTGCCTCCTACACTGAAAGGAGCGTCCTGAAATTTGATCAAGTGCAAAGATATAAAAAATAATAATACTCACACTCATTACTCAATGACCCCACCCACGGCTGTTCTAGTGTTAAAGGCTGTGTAGCGTGTGTAGAGAAGCCGTACCTGTTGAGTTTGAAGTCAGGTGAGAAGATGAGCTTCCCAGGGTGGTCCACGGACCTCCACATCAGGCCCAGCATCAGGACCTCCAGCCAGCAGCACTCCAACAGGTGCACCTGGTCACCCAGACTCAGCTCCACGAAGCCTGCCACACACACACACACACACGCACGCACGTACACACGCACGCATGCACGCACGCACACACACACACACACACACAAAACACGCACACACACACAAAACACGCATGCACACACACAGACACAGACACAGACACAGAGATACACGCACACACATTAGTAAAGAATGGAGAAAATGTATTTTGCCAACAGAAATGCACATGAAATGCACATGAAATGCACATGAAATACACATGAAATACACATGAAATGCGTTCACACACCCAGAGGTTGTAGAGCTTTAGTTTTAGTTAGTTTCAGAGTGAACACTGGAATAAAGCTAAAGAACACATTCTGGGCTATGTTATCACCGCTAAATAGCACCTTGCTAACACACACACACGCTCACACACGAGCACACACACACGAGCACACACACACACAGACACACACACACACACACACACACACACACACACACACACCCTCCACTTCAACTGCAGTTCACTCAGAGGCAGAAAAAAAGAATCCTCAATGCTAACCCTATGGTAGGTCTCACATCTCCCTCTCTCACCCCACAGTGACAAAAGCAAGTCTTTTGAGGTCCTCGCGGCTCCCCCCCCTCCCTGAGTGAGACCCCTGCTGAGTTCACCTGGCTAAAGAGGGGACAATGCTTTCAAAGCCAGCTGACAGAGAGACGTAACCCTTTCACACCCAGCGCATGGAAGCCCAGTGGCACACAGTAATGAGGCTGTAGAGGAAGAGGGGAGGGGGGGGTTGGTGGGGGGCAATGAGAAGGCTGATCTATCTTTGTACACTGAACGTGCATGGTTTTTATGAAGCCTTTTTATAACTGGGACCGAGGGACTAAGGATGAAGATTAGCCTTCTGTGTAAATGTGGCGTATGTTTAATGTTCGTTAATATGCATTGTCCATTCACAAATGAAATAAACATAAACACAAACGCGCACACACGCACACACACACAACCCCCACCCACCCCCCCCCCCTCCTCACCAGGGACCTTCTTAGCCCAGCTGATCATGACCACCAGCTCCTTGTCAGCCAGGCTGGTCAGTGACATCATCATGCTGGCCTCCGTGAAAGGCTTCTGCAGCTCCTCCATCAGGTAGATGTCCGGGGGCTCGGCCTCCATGATGCGGGAGATCAGCTGCTCCGGGGTCATGGCCGTGTGGTGGAGGTCCACCCCCCCCCCCTGGGGCACCAGGCCCCCCCCCCCCAGACGCCTCTGGGACCGCCCTCCTCCTCCCAGCATCCCGGCCGGGGCGTCCCGTACCTGGGGAACACGCCTGTGGCGCGCCCCCCGGTAGCTACAGCGCTCACGCCTCACACCTGGACCAGGGAGATAAAAGATAATAAATGGTAAATGGACTGACTTATATAGACTGACTCATATAGACTGACTTATATAGACTGACTTATATAGACCGACTTATATAGACTGACTTATATAGCGCCTTATTAATACAAGATACAACGTTGGCAAGGCAGGTTTATTTGTATAGCACATTTCATACAACAGGGGCAATTCAAAGTGCTTTACATACATTATTAAAATACAGCAAGAGGAGGATAGTAAAAAAATAAAAATGACAATGAATAAAAGCAAATATAATAAGTAAATAGATAAAACATTTAATAAAAGTTAATGGGTAAAAGTAATTGATAGAAGTGTTTGTGTTTAATCATAACTGCTTTTTTTAGCTTAGATTTAAATACTTTTCAGGTTTGGGCCTGTTTGATTTCTTCAGGGAGTTTGTTCCAGGAGCATGCGGCTCCTACACAGAAAAACTGCAGAATAGCTTTATACTAGCTTATCCTGAGGTGATTTTGAAAATGTAAGGATACTGGGTGGTAGAACGCACACATCTAGGAAAAGTCATGAAAGCAGGGTCCTGAAATTTTATCCAGTGCAAAGATATAAAATGTTCCTTTACTCACATGGCTGTTCTAGTGTTAATACCGAGAGGGATTTCACACCCCCCCAAAAAAATCAGTAGCATAAAGATGGCCGCCTACCACACTTCATCATGCCCACTTCGTAGCATTTGCGTAAGCGGCACGCCTGGCAGCTTTTCCGTCGGTTCTTGTCGATGGTGCACTGGTTGGTGGCGGGACAGATGTAGTCGTTGTGTCCTAACAGAGGGACAGAGAGGAGGACAGAGAGGAGGACACTGGTTGGTGGCAGGGCAGATGTAGTCGTTGTGTCCTAACAGGGACAGAGAGAAGGACAGATGTAGTCATTGTGTCCTAACAGGGACAGAGAGGACAGATGTAGTCATTGTGTCCTAACAGGGACAGAGAGAAGGACAGATGTAGTCATTGTGTCCTAACAGAGACAGAGAGGACAGATGTAGTCATTGTGTCCTAACAGGGACAGAGAGGCCAGTAGGGCACATCACATATGTGTGCTATATGAATACCATATCATATCTGTTCTAATCAACAATTAAAACATTAAAAAAGCATTTAAAAAGCACTTAGCCAACAATAAAACATAACCAGACAGGATATGGGTCTGGGAAGGGTCAAGAGGCCTGCAGTGGAACAGCGTTATGTAAACAGAGGCTGATGGGGCCTCAGCAGAGAACACAGGTCAGAGGTCAGATCCTGGCTTCTCAGAAGAACAACACACCACAACACCACACCACACACCACAGCTCCACTGGACCTCCATGCTGGAGACTGGATGGATGGATGGAAGGATGGAGGGAGGGAGGGAGGGAAAGAGGGAGGGAGGGTTGGATGGATGGATGGATGGTTGTATGGATGGATGGATAGATAGATAGTTGGATGGATGGATGAATGAAAGGATGGTTGGATTGATGGAAGGATGGATCGATGGAAGGATGGATGGATGGGTGGATGGAAGGATGGATGGTTGGATGGATGGGTGGGTGGAGGATGGATGGATGGGTGCATGGATGGATGGATGTATTGTTGGATGGATGGATGGAAGAGTGGATGGATGGAAGGATGGGTGGATGGATAGTTGGATGGATGGATGGATGGTTGTATAGATGGATGGAAGGATGGGTGGATGGATGGATAGATAGTTGGATGGATGGATGGATGGATGGATAGATAGTTGGATGGATGGATGGATAGATGGTTGTATGGAAGGATGGATGGATGGATGGTTGTATGGATGGGAGGAAGGATGGAAGGATGGATGGGATGTGATGGTTGGATGGTTGTATGGAAGGATGGATGGATGGATGGATGGAAGGAAGGATGGATGGTTGTATGGATGTATGTATATATGCCTGTATGTATGGTTGTATGGATGTATGTATGTATATATGGATGGATGGATGGAAGGAAGGATGGATGGTTGTATGGATGTATATATGTAGTATGTATGGATGGATGTATGGATGGTTGTATGGATGGTTGTATTGTTGTATGAATGGATGGATGGAAGGAAGGATGGATGGATGGATGGAGGGATGGGAGCATTACCTTGGATGCTTCTCTTGAAGAAGGGAGGGAGGGATAGAGGGAGGGAGGGATGGATGGATGGGAGCGTTACCTTGGATGCTTCTCTTGAAGAAGGGAGGGAGGGAGGGAGGGAGGGATGGATGGATGGAAGGAAGGATGGATGGAGGGATGGGAGCGTTACCTTGGATGCTTCTCTTGAAGAAGGGAGGGAGGGAGAGAGGGAGGGAGGGATGGATGGATGGGAGCGTTACCTTGGATGCTTCTCTTGAAGAAGGGAGGGAGGGAGGGAGGGATGGATGGATGGGAGCGTTACCTTGGATGCTTCTCTTGAAGAAGGCCTTGCAGCCTTCGCAGGACCAGACGCCGTAGTGGTAGCCGGAGGCGTAGTCGTGACACACGGCACAGAAGTGCATGTCGGCCTTGGCCCCTCCCACCCCGCCAGCCGAGGACGAGGAAGAGGAGGAGGAGGAGGAGTTCACCCTCTCCTCTCCATCCTCCTGTCTCTTCCCCAGCTTGGCGGAGATCAGGGTCGTGCTGCAAGAGGGAAAGGTGAAAGGTGAAAGGCGAACGTACGCACATCATTCACAAAGAAGAAGAAACAGCTTTGGTGATGATATGTAGGGTGGTGCGTTCGTAAAATTCGCTCTGAGAACGGCGGAGCGCACACTGGGTTCAACAGAAAGGGACCCAAGTCATTTCATTGGACAAGAGGCTGGTCACATGAGTGCTGATTCCAGAGTGTATTTCGGAACACAGCCATAGTGTCTGATGGGTCTGAGGATTGAGATGTTCAGTCACACCTGAGGCTGGTTTCACAGACAAGGCTTCTAGTCCTGGATCTAAAAATCACAATGTAAACGATGTAAAATCTCCATTGAAGATGCTTTTTAGTCCAAGGCTTAACACTAGAACAGCCGTGCCTATTTCACCTACTATAAGAGCCGCCTCGGGGGTCAAATGACCACAGTCTTTACAATGGGAAGCTGCTACTTACACTCAACGACCACTAGTTGGCCGCCTTGTAAATTCGCCTGCCTAATATAGCTTTATACTAGCTTATCCTGATGTGATTTAGAAAATGTAAGGATACTGGGTGGTAGAACGCACATATCTAGGAAAAGTAATGAAAGGAGGGTCCTGAAATTTGATCGAATGCAAAGATATAACATTTTTCTTTACTCACAGGGTCAAATGACCCCACCCATGGCTGTTCTAGTGTTAAGCCTTGTCTGTGAAACCAGCCCCATGATCAATCAATGTTCTATCAACACCTAGCGAAGCTTAGCCAGTAACGGTGGAAGGACCAGTCGTGTCTGAGTGTAAACTCTCTAGCAACAACAGCAACATGCCTCTCTCTGAAAACAAGCTAAAAAGCATCCTACTCTCTCTCAAACCACATACTCAAACCATACTCTCTCTCAAACCACATACTCAAACCATACTCTCTCTCAAACCACATACTCAAACCATACTCTCTCTCAAACCACATACTCAAACCATACTCTCTCTCAAACCACATACTCAAACCATACTCTCTCTCAAACCACATACTCAAATCATACTCTCTCTCAAACCACATACTCAAACCATACTCTCTCTCAAACCACATACTCAAATCATACTGGACGCCTTTAAAACGGCCCTCAAATCCAACCTGTTTACCAAGGCCCCTAGTTCTGTTGTTGTTTTTGTCTGTTTGTCTGACCGTTGTTTTTACTTTCTGTTTCTCTAAAAGGAAACACGTTAAGTCTCTGTTAGCGGTACCTGTTGGGTCCGTGGGGCCCGTGGGGCTTGTGGGGCTGAGCCCAGGGGCCGTCGTACCCCAGCGGCTGGGGGCAGTGCAGGGTCAGGGAGGGCATGTTGTGGTGGTGGTGGTGGTGGCCGTGGTGGGGGGGCCAGAAGAGAGAGGGGGGGCTGAGGGGGGCACATATGGAGGAGGAGGGGCTGTCGGACACGGAGGGGGGTCTGCTGCTGTAGCCTAGCAGGGAGGGGGGGCTGTAGAAGGCCAGGGCTCCATGCCCCCCGTGACCGTACTCCAGGCTGCTGTCCGTGTACGGGGAGGGGATGCACACCGTGGTGTGGCTCTCCCGGCCCCCCCCCAACGGGGGGCTGTAGAGGGGGGTCACCAGGAGCTCCGGGGAGGAGGAGCCGCCCCCTCCGACCCCGCCCTCCTCCCTCCCACCGGCGGCCTTGCTGGAGCCCACCTCCGGGAGCTGGAGCAGGGGGGGGGCGTCCGTGCCGCTCCCGGGAGAGCAGGACATGCTGGAGCGGCGACCTGGGGGGGGGCTGCTGCTGCTTCTGCTGCTGCTGCTGCTGGTGAGGCCTTCTGTCTCCCCAGGCCAGAGAGAGAGGGACGTCCTGCTGCCTTCTGTCTCCCCAGGCCAAAGAGAGAGGGACGTCCTGCTGCCTTCTGTCTCCCCAGGCCAGAGAGAGAGGGATGTCCTGCTGCCTTCTGTCTCCCCACAACCGGCCCAGAGAGAGAGGGACGTCCTGCTGCAGGAACGACAGGAGGGAAATACAGAGTTAAACCCCTGTCACACATACCAGCCTTCCCAGTAGATTCCATGGAATTTCCGGAAAAATCTCTCTACCTGGGTAGGACTTAGGGCACTGCCCTAAATTGGTTTAGATTCTACCTACAGGACAGAAGCTACTATGTCTCGCAACTTTGTATCTGACCAAAATAAAATCCTTGGCCCCCTTCTATTCAATCTCTACATGCTTCCATTGGGACACATCATAAAAAAGAACAAAATTGCCTACCACAACTATGGAGATGACACTCAAATCTATATAGCCCTCTCACCGAACAACTACAGTCCCATTGACAATCTCTGTAATTGCATTGAGCAAATAAACGCCTGGATGACACAAAACTTCATCCAACTAAACAAGGACAAAACAGAGAATTGTATTCGGTGCACCTGACAAAAGATCGAAAGTCGGTGCAAAACTTGACTCTCTCTCTCTCAGGTCAGACATCTTGGTGTAATTATAGACTCCGATCAAAACTTCAACACTCTTGTGAATATGGATCTACCAAAGTCTGGTGCAAATGTCACTTTTACCCCAGACACTTCACACATGCTGAGGACTGAGAGTGAAAATCGCTGTCTGTATCACTCAGAACCATTCCAATACACATAATCATACAAATCCACACAAAAGTCCCTTTCTTACTGCCAGCTCCTGTACCAGGACAGACACAGTCTAGACAAACAGCATGTTTTACTGTTGCCACTCTACTGCCTTTATAGGAACACAATATAAGTATGCCAAGATGAAGACAGTAAAATGTGAAAACATCTAATAAATCTAATGAAATAATGTGTTAATTTGAGTGTTGAAATCACGCCTCCTCTCTCTCTCTCTCTCTCTCTCTCTCTCTCTCTCTCTCTCTCTCTCTCTCTCTCTCTCTCTCTAAACATAAAGTAACAATAATCATTTATTGCATTATTCAATGCTTTAGCTGCTTGCCCTGTCTGAGCTCTGAGTGGATGACTGTCATCTGTCCCACTGTGTGAAGCATGACCTCTGACCTACATACACAGCAGAAGGTGAAGCGTGCGTCTGGCAGTCTGTGTTTATGTGTGTCTGCATTGTGTATCTATCTATACACCGTACAGGAAGTATATTTTAAACTTCACATGACTGGGTTCTAGTATACATGTATGAAGTATACACGTATGACCGGACTCTCTGTGTGACTATACACAACTTGGAACAAACACACCACCATCATGTTAATAAGTGTCAGAATCAATAACACACAGTTTCACTTTCTAAACATTCAGAGAGCAGCTTTATCAGATAAATAGTGCTCTTCTTGCACTAAAGGTTTGTATGTTGAGGGAGGCAGACAGGGTGACCAGAACGTATCACACACACACACACACACACACACACACACACACACACAACGTATTACACACACACACACACACACACACACAACGTATTACACACACACACACACACACACACACAATGTATTACACACACACAATGTATTACACACACAGAACATATTACACAAACACAGAACGTATTACACACACACAGAACGTATTACACACACACAGAACGTATTACACACACACAGAACGTATTACACACACACACAACGTATTACACACACACACACACACACAACGTATTGCACACACACACACACACACACACACAATATATCACACACACACAGAACGTATTACACACACACACACACGCACGCACACACGCACCACGTATTACACACACACAACGTATTACACACACACACACACACATACACAATGTATTACACACACACAGAACATATTACACACACACAGAACGTATTACACACACACAACGTATTACACACACATACACAATGTATTACACACACACATACACAATGTATTACACACACACAGAACATATTACACACACACAGAACGTATTACACACACACACACACACGCACGCATACACACACACAACATATTACACACACACACACACACACAACCTACTACACACACACACACACGCACACACACACACACACACACACACACACACACACACACACACAGGACTGTGGAGCAAAACAAACAGCTTCCTCCTCACAGATCCAAGGAGGCCACAGCGTCTTAGCCAACCCTGCGTTTACAAAACAAGCCATCTGAAGTTGACATGGGTGGATTCTATGATTCTACTCCTGAACGTAATAAATAGACTTTATTCTTTATTCAACGCCAAGCCGTTCATTGGAGGCAGGGAGGAGGGAGGCAGGTCTAGGTGGGAATGATAACTCATAATTACAGCCCGGCCCAAATGTCTGTTTGACCTTTCAAGATCAGAACCTTGAATAGCGTGAATCAAGCCTGTGGGAATCCAACACTCGCGTGGAGAAATATTCAGTTTATTGCTAACACTCCTTTTAAAGTATCAGATATACCAGAATATTGTCGGGAGGTAAGACAACAATAAAAATTTAAAAAAACAGTGCAACCAAACCAACCCATCATGCAACTCTGAATAACAAACACGAAAATAGAAAGTTATATATATATAACATAATTATAACACTGAGTCTGTTACTTACTTCTTCATGCTGAGAGGACAGAGAGAGGCAGCTAATACTGACAGTCTGGGTTAGGGCTGGGGCTAGTTCTGTCACACAGGGGGACAGTCCAGTCCAGCAGATTGGTCTTTGGACAGACAGCCTACTTTGGACAGGCGCTGCGCTGTGGGCCTGGCAGTGGTCCATGGTAAACCATGGCTCTGCACCGGTCAAACGGCACGCTGCCAAGCTAGGCCTTTTAATGGTGCGTACACCTGGGAGGTGGCATGTCCTTACAGGGGGGAGGGAGGGAGGGAGGGAGGGAAAGAACACCGTGCACACCTAGCACCGCTGGCCGGGGGGCGGGGGGGGGGGGGGAGTAATCACCACAACCGCCCAGGGAGGGATTTGGGCAACAATAACAAAGCTACCATGCTACCATCAGGCTAATTGAGTGTTCCGTTGCGGTTTTCACTTTCACAGGTGTTTTCAACAACTCAAGGTGAAGGCCGTCAAACACCCTGACATACTTTTTTATTTATTTTCTTTTGTGTGCCGTAGAAATGCTGTATGCTACCACCACCAGCATGTGTTAGTTACCCCTCATTACCTTCATATCAACACACAACTAGAATAAATGCGAACTGCTGTAGGAGTGAATTACTCTCTCCTTTCTCTCTCTACCTTTCTACATCTTTTAACATCAGAGGACCACAATGGAAATAAGCCTCTGGCTTTCTTGTGTTATCCTTGACGTATTTTTTTTTCTTCTCTTTTATACATGTATGCTTTTTAGACTCCTTTGGAGCCGATAACTGTATACACCATTTTAAAAACGTGTCAAATAAATTCATTCATTAAAAAAAAAGCAGTGTATTTACCAAAAAAGCTATTCTAGACCGTTCTCAGACTACGGTGGCCACACTATGTGATTGACGCCACCTCAGTGCCACCTCCCCCCCCAACCAAGGCACACAGCCAGTGACACATACCTCCACACAAAGAGCCCCCCCAACAGCACCATTTAGCCTGCATTCGTGCCTCCCTCAATACAGACAAGCAAACAGCTCAAGAAAAGACTGAGAGAAGACTGAGAAAAGTCTCAATTTGAAGAGAGAGAGAGAAATATTGGAGATGACATTGGATGAGGATGATGAGGAGGAGGAGGATGAGGAGGAGGAGGAGTAGAGAGAATGTTTTTGCCAGAGTGAAAAACTCTTACGAGAAATGTAGCGAAGCGGAGAGGTGGTTGAGTCGCGCAGACAGCCTGATTACAGAGCACCGAGCTGGGGTAATTTACGTGTCACTTGTCAGTGGAGCGCCAGATACTACACCTGGCTGTGTGGTCTGCCTACCCCTCTACCCTACCCACCCTACCACCCTGCTACCCTACCTACCCTCCTCTACCCTGCTGTACCCTCCTATACCCTCCCCTCTACCCTCCTCTACCGTGCTGTACCCTCCTTTACCCTGCTGTACCCTCCTCTACCCTGCTCTACCCTCCTCTACCCTCCTCTGCACACAGACAGAGACACGCACAGAGAGAGAGAGAGAGAGAGAGAGAGAGAGAGAGAGACAGAGACACAAACACACACACACACACACAGAGAGAGAGACCCACACACACACACACACACACACACAGACACAGAGAGACAGAGAGAGAGAGAGAGAGAGAGAGAGAGAGAGAGACAGAGACACAAACAAACACACACACACACACACACACACACACACACACACACCACTCAAACACCACTCTCAGACCTGAGCGCATCCATCATCTGTGTTTAAAGGTTCATAGTGTCCTGTTTTTATACTAGGTGTTTCTACTGAAGATAACTACTACCACAAATATAGCACCTTTCATATTATAAATAGTATATTAGTCATAATCATATTTATGACAGTTACTCCCCTTACATTACCCCTTCACAATAACAGATGAGATGAATGAATGAATGAGAGAGAAAGAGAAAGAGAAAGAGAGAGAGAGAGAGGGAGGGAGGGAGAGAGAGAGGGAGTGGGAGAGACAGAGAGAGACAGAGAGAGAGAGGGAGAGAGGGAGAGAGAGAGAGGGAGAGAGGGAGTGAGAGAGAGAGAGACAGAGAGAGAGAGACAGAGAAAGAAAGAGAGAGACAGACAGACAGACAGACAGACAGACAGACAGACAGACAGACAGACAGAGAGAGAGAGAAGGAGGGAGAGATGGAGAGAGAGAGAGGGAGGGAGGGAGGGAGAGGGCAGGTGCAACACACCTGTCTTTTTGGCAGGTAATATAACTCGCACAACTTCAGTACAGGTGTAACACACACACACACACGCCCATATTTAGGAGGGTACAGGTAGCAAGTACACAGCTTTGTGGCAGGTGGAACAGGAGTCAGACCAACAGGTGGAGCACAGAGGTCATAGGTCAGAACGACTGCAGCACCAACCCCACTGTGTCTGTTTCACCTGAGGCTGCACACCCTCCATCAGCCCCCCCCCTCCACCACCTGTCCCCGCCCCTGTGAAAGCCCATCAGCGAGGGTGTGTGTGTGAGTGTGTGTGTGTGTCTGGTTACTAGAAGTATGTTTTAGTTACAGGGTGTAATAGTCTTTCCAGGATAATAGATGTGTGTGTGTGTATGTGTGTGAGTGTGTGTGTGTGTGTGTGTGTGTGTGTGTGTGTGTGTGTGTGTGTGTGTGTGTGTGAGTGTGTGTGTGTGTCTGGTTACTAGAAGTATGTTTTAGTTACAGGGTGTAATAGTCTTTCCAGGATAATAGATGTGTGTGTACTGTGTATGTGTGTGTGTGTGTGTGTGTGTGTCTAAGAGGGTCTTTTGAACTTGAGACCTTGAGCAGTTTCAGGCGCTTGTTAAAGGAATGTGTTTCAGGGGGGGCGGGGGTATGATGGAGGGAGGAAGGGGGGGGCGGGGGTATGATGGAGGGAGGAAGGGGGGGGCGGGGGTATGATGGAGGGAGGAAGGGGGGGGCGGGGGTATGATGGAGGGAGGAAGGGGGGGCGGGGGTATGATGCTAGTCTCCCAGTTATTATTCTCCTACACGACAGGACGTACCCCCCCCACACACACACACATATACACATATACACACACACACACACACACAGGACGTACCGCACACACACACATACACATACTCCCCCCCCCCCCCCCTCCCCCCCACAGGACGAACCCCACACACACACACACCCCCACACAAACTCCCCCCCCACACACACAGCTCCCACACAGTTATGCCTGAGTGAGAGGGGATAGAGAGGCCTGCCGTCACAGGGAGACTGTTATTACACCCTGAGCAGCTTCAAGGCTATCAAACAAGATTGGCCCACAATCCTCCTTGATTTCTTTTAGCAGAACTCCATGAAACGCGTTGATATGACACTGTGTGTTTGTGTGATGGGAATGAGAGAAATACCCACTGTGTAACAAGATAAAAGTGCAGAGTAAATACGATACCGTCAAAGAAAAAAGAGATTTGATGTCATTTTGTGTGCATTATCAAGAGGCAGTGTCGGATAAATTGCTCGTATTAAGTAGCTAAACTGTTACTTCTGGATGTCTTAAGTGTGCATTTTTCATCAGCGGAAAACCCCAAAACAGTACATTATGTTATGGTCTTCAAGCTGCGACATAACGATAACAAACATCTGACCCTCCGTTCCGCCTCTCTCTCTCCCTCTCTCTCCCTCTCCCTCTCCCTCTCCCTCTCCCTCTCCCTCTCCCTCTCTCTCTCTCTCTCTCTCTCTCTCTTTCTCTCTCTCTCTCTCTCTCTCCGTCTCTCTCTCCGTCTCTCTCTCACCCAGACGTTTTACTCAGAATATGAGGAGGGACCCCAGTCAGCCATAATATGAGTGTGAAACTGTTATCAATCTAAAGTCAGTGGTGTCTTATCGGCTCACGTTGTCTCCCACAGACTCAGACAAACCCAACTCCATCTCTAACTTCTGCTGGCCCGGGTTTTAAGTTTACACGCCTCATTAAATACCTCAAGTTAACATGACTCTTGTTGTCTCTCAAACAGCTCATGATCTTTCCATGGGATATCCAGTTCAATGTTCTGTTACAACGAGCATCTTTTGAGGAGGGAAAAAAGGAGGTATGTTTATACTGTACACCTCCAGATAAACCTAGCAGTCATAACCACTATAACCCTGTTTTTAACACTAGAACAGTCATGGGTGGGGTCATTTGACCCCTGTGAGTAACGAAAAATGTTATGTGCGTTCTACCACCCAGTATCCTTACATTTTCAAAATCACATCAGGATAAGCTAGTATAAAGCTATTTTGCAGTTTTTCTGTGTAGGAAGAAGGCTAATTTACAAGCGGCCAACTAGTGGTCGTTGTGTGTAAATAGCAGCTTCCCATTGTAAAGAGGGGGTCATTTAAGCTCTTATAGTAGGTAAAATAGACACGGCTATCCTAGTGTTAACCACTATAACCCTGGTCATAAAACTAACCACTATAACCCTGGTCATAACTCTAACTACTATAACCCTGGTCATAACCACTATAACCCTGGTCATAACTAGTGTTGTTCCGATACCATTTTTTGATCCCGATACCGATACCGATACCTGACCGTGCAGTACTTGCCGATACCGAGTACCGATCCGATACCACGGCGTTTGAAAAAACAAAACAAAAAAACATGTTTTTTGAGCCGCATACTCACCTCGATGTAAAATTATTGCTAACACTTAGTCTGGCACTGCTCAAAACCTTTGTAAAACTCGTAAAGTTTTTGTCAAACTTAAGTAAAAATAAAAATAAAAATATATTACGTTTTTGTAGAGTACTCGCCGATACCGATACCAGCATTTTTGGGCGTATCGGTGGCCATGCCGATACTAGTATCGGTATCGGAACAACACTAGTCATAACCCTGGTCATAACCACTATAACCCTGGTCATAACACTATAAACCTGGTCATAACCACTATAACCCTGGTCATAACACTATAACCCTGGTCATAACCACTATAACCCTGGTCATAACCACTATAACCCTGGTCATAACTACTATAACCCTGGTCATAACCTCTATAACCCTGGTCATAACCACTATAACCCTGGTTATAACCACTATAACCCTGGTCATAACCACTAACTACTATAACTCGGGTCATAACACTATAACCCTGGTCATAACACTATAACCCTGGTCATAAATACTATAAACCTGGTCATAACACTATAACAGTGGTCCAGCCTCTCCTTAAGAAACCCAACCTGGACCCTTCCAACCTCAGTAACTACAGACCCATTTCCAAGATCCCAGTCGTGGCCAAACTCCTGGAAAAGGCTGTCCTCAGCCAGCTGTGGCCCTACCTCCAACAAAACAACATCCTGGAGAAGTTTCAGTCTGGCTTCAGACCTGGCCACAGCACTGAGTCGGCCCTTTTAAAGGTTTGGAACGACCTCCTCCTCATCGCAGACTCCAGGAAATGTGCTGCCCTGGTCCGCCTGGAACTTAGCGTAGCTTTTGACACTATAGACCACGCCATCCTCCTCGATCGCCTCCAGCAGGAGGTTGGCATCACCGACACCGCCTTGTCCTGGTGTAAGTCTTACCTCAGCAATAGAACCCACGCCGTCCACATAGCAGACAGCTCCTCCAGACAAGCCAACCTCACCTGTGGGGTCCCTCAGGGCTCCATCCTCGGTTCCATCTTGTTCTCCCTTTACATGCTCCCCCTCTGTCTAATCCCTCAACGCTACCAGATCTCATTCCACTGCTATGCGGACGACACCCAGCTTTACTTATCAATCAACACTGACGACCCCGCCGATCTGAAGCGCCTGGTGGACTGCCTCCGCGATGTGAAGGAGTGGATGGCCCAGAACTTCCTACAGCTGAATGAGAGCAAGGGGGAAATCCTCCTCATCGGCAACACCACCGCCATCACCCAGCTCAGCACCAATATGGGAAGCCTGTCCACCCTTGTCAGACCACATGTCAAGAACCTCTGTGTCATCTTTGACTCCAAGCTCAACCTTGACCGACAAGTGAGCTCCGTCGTGAAGTCATGTTTCTACCAACTACGCACCATAGCCAAGATTAAGTCCTTCCTCACCCCCAGTGACCTGAGGAGGGTCGTCCTCATGCTAATTTCATCTAGGCTCGACTACTGCAACTCACTCTATGCTGGACTTCCTGATAAGACCATCTACCGCCTGCAGCTAGTCCAAAATGCCGCTGCCAGGCTGGTGTCAGGCACCAAAATGAGGGACCACATCTCCCCTGTCCTCATCTCCCTTCACTGGCTCCCAGTGAAGAAGAGAGAGAAGTTCAAAATCTGCACCTTTGTCTTTAAAGCTCTCAACAGTCTCGCCCCACCCTACATCAACAACCTCCTGGACCAGTCTTCCACCTCAAGGCCCAGACCCAGGCTCAGGTCCGACGCCCAACTCAGCCTGAGGGTCCCACGCACCAACCTCAAGAGGAAGGGTGACCGTGCCTTTGCAGTGATGGCACCGACCCTGTGGAACGCGCTCCCTTCTGCCATCAAGTTTGCCCCCACTCTGGACTCCTTTAGAGCCAAGTTAAAATCCCACCTCTTCGTCAACGATGTTCCCTAAGTCTACTCCCTATTTGTTGTGAATTGTATCCCTTGAGATGTACGTTTAAGTCGTCTGTGTCTGATTGCTCTCCGTGTTCCTTGTCCTCGTCTTTATCTGTTCCTTTATCTGTTCCTTTACCCGGGCTGCGCCCCGGGCCGATGTAAAAGTTGGATGGGGGGCGCATTATAAATAAAATTAACATAACATAACATAACCCTGGTCATAACACTATAACCCTGGTCATAACTACTATAACCCTGGTAATAACACTATAACCCTGGTCATAACTACTATAACCCTGGTCATAACTACTATAACCCTGGTCATAACACTATAACCCTGGTCATAACCACTATAACACGGGTCATAACCACTATAACCCTGGTCATAACACTATAACCCTGGTCGTAACCATATAACCCTGGTCATAACCACTATAACCCTGGTCATAACACTATAACCCTAGTCATAACACTATAACCCTGGTCATAACCACTATAACCCTGGTCATAACACTATTACCCTGGTCATAACACGAACCACTATAACCCTGGTCATAACACTATAACCCTGGTCATAACACTATAACCCAGGTCATAACCACTATAACCATGGTTATAACACTATAACCCTGGTCATAACTACTATAACCCTGGTCATAACACTATAACCCTGGTCATAACACTATAACCCTGGTCATAACCACTATAACCATGGTTATAACACTATAACCCTGGTCATAACACTATAACCCAGGTCATAACCACTATAACCATGGTTATAACACTATAACCCTGGTCATAACTACTATAACCCTGGTCATAACACTATAACCCTGGTCATAACATTAACCACTATAACCCTGGTCATAACACTATAACCCTGGTCATAACTACTATAACCCTGGTCATAACACTAACCACTATAACCCTGGTCATAACACTATAACCCTGGTCATAACACTATAACCCTGGTCATAACCACTATAACCCTGGTCATAACACTATAACCCTGGTCATAACCACTATAACCCTGGTCATAACACTATAACCCTGGTCATAACCACTATAACCCTGGTCATAACACTATAATCCTGGTCATAACACTATAACCCTGGTCATAACACTATAATCCTGGTCATAACACTATAACCCTGTTCATAACCACTATAACCCTGGTCATAACCACTATAACCCTGGTCATAACCACTATAATCCTGGTCATAACACTATAACCCAGGTCTTAACACTATAACCCTGGTCATAACCACTACATTCAAAAAGGGTCAACACTGTGATGGAACAGCACCTTTATTTCTAGAAAATAATAACTGGGCTACAGAACTATTTCCTTTGGTCTAGATTGCTAATTGCATTAACAAACAACTAGTAATTGAACATAACGAGTTCACATCTGTTATGAACTTGTCAAATTATATCAAAAACTTGCCAGCTGTCAATCAAATAGTTGAGGATATACAACGGTTCTCATTGTAAATGAAATGTTTCATTAATTCTCTGATCGCAGTGAAAAGGAGAATACATTAAGTATATTACTTAGTAAGTATATTACTCCAAAGAACAAATCAATGAGCTGAACTAAATCCGATCAATATGTAACATGTTATGGACTATTATTATCACAACATACTGGAAACAAATAAACACCACAACGCAGGCATGTCCCTTCGCCTTTGGCATACTTTCTCCCACAAAAACTCAAGTGAAAAAAACATTTACACACATTCAATAACTTAGCTTTCATTTGTATCTCATTTCCAAAGACGACAGCTTGACCAAACAAACCAAACCAACCTGTCAGTCTGTAGTCTGCGATTCTGTCATCAGGGAACACAGGAGCCTCTCTCAGCTGTGAAGAGTTGAATCACTTCAGATCACCAGAGGAGCAGATGAACCGATGAAACAGGTTGAAAAGCGCAGAGTTGCTGGAGGAGTTACTGACACGCAGAAAGAAAACGGCGACCGCTATTTGTTAGATCAGGAAGAAACGCGGGTCTGAAGAAACGCGCGTCTTCTTGCAGGGTCCCAGCAGGGTACCTGTGCGCCATCGGGTTTATGAATCTGTAAGTTCCTTTATCCCTGGTGTGTCATTAATCTCACCCCGAGCCCGTGCTGAAAGTGGCAGGTTTAATAAGACATGTGCAGACGTCACTGACCACACCTTCTCGGAGATCCGCCTTTTTCCCCCCCACTGCATCAGTAGCCTACTATCTACTACTAGTACTACTGTCCGGTCCTCAAAACAGCAAATGATTAGGCCTACACAATATTCTATCATGTGAATGAATCATGAAAGTGTCTAATTGTATACAGGGCATTGATATGTATTAACCAAGAAGACGGGATTAAGTGGACATGATCCTGTAAGCTTAGTCACCAGCATGATGACAGTCCAGGCTTTGTAATGATCACAACTATCTGACGGAGGGCAATGCTTAATTCCCACAACCTGAGGTACTAATTAATCTAATCTCTCTCTGTCTCTCTCACCCTCTCTCTCTATCTCTCTCACACTCTCTCTCTCTCTCTCACTCTCTCTCTCACTCTCTCTCTCTATCTCTCTCACACTCTCTCTCTCTCTCTCACCCTCTCTCTCTCTCTCTCACCCTCTCTCTCTCTCTCTCACCCTCTCTCCCTCTCCGTCTCTCTCTCACTCTCTCTCTCTCTCTCCGTCTCTCTCTGTGACATCTTCTCCTTTCAAAATCATATTTTGATGATTACATCGCTCCTATTAGCTGTAACATATAACAGGGTGTACAATCGCACATGTAATTTCCTGCACCCAATTCTTTGCAGATATGAAAGATCACCCACCAAATTAGCTATTTCATGTCCGAAAAAAAGTCCTGATTGAAAAGGGAAAAACTTTGAATCGGAACTGTGTGTTCCCACTTGTGAGCTCTCTCTCTCTCCACACAGTCAGACCTGCTCCCAACAGCACGGAGGAGACAGGGGAGTGGGAGAGAGAGACGGGCGTGCATACACTCTGAATCATAGGAGTGGGCTTCAGGGAAGGAGGGAGGGGGGGGGGGAGAGAGACAGAGAGAGAGAGAGAGAGAGAGAGAGAGAGAGAGAGAGAGAGAGAGAGAGAGAGACAGAGAAAAAAAGAGAGAGAAAGAGAGAGGGGGAGAGAGAGAGAGAGAGAGAGAGAGAGAGAGAAAGAGAAAGAGAAAGAGAAAGAGAGAGAGAGAGAGAGAGAGAGAGAGAGAGAGAGAGAGAGAGAGAGAGAGAGAGAGAGAGAGAGAGAGAGAGAGAGAGAGAGAGGGGGGGGATAGAGCTGAGAGCTGAGGGGAGAGCAGATTCCTCACCGAGGTCTCATTGTATATGTGGGTTAATTCAATTCATTCATTCTTTACCTCAGATTCCTCCTGTAATCATGTCTGAATGACTTCCCCCTCGGTCCACTGTCCTCCTGGTGCATTTGCGGTAATGACAGGCTTCACGTGGCCGGCAGATATTACTCAGGTAATAGACCAGTACCCAGCTTGTCCTCCAAGCCACTTGTTAGAGCGGGAGATCAAATCTGACAGATTATTTGCCGGTGATAACAATCCCACGACTAATGACTACGAGCTGAACACACCGCAGGTGATAAGAGTAGTATTTATGCTGTATTTTAGCTGGTTGAAAAGTGCTTACAATAACTTTAAACACTGCATGATTACAATGCATACTGGTTATAGGGGTGAATGTTTTTACATGTTTTATTACCGGTAAACTGGCAAGTAAAATGTGTTTTCTTACTGTGGCCTCTTCAGTGCTGGCACATACTGTAGGATACACACACTCAAGTATAGTGTGCCTCGGGGGTCAAATGACCATAGTCTTTACAATGGTATGCTGCTACTTACACACAACGACCACTAGTCGGCGCGTCTTGTAAATTGGCCTGTCTCCTACACCGAAAAACTGCAAAAAAACTTCATACTAGCTTATCCTGATGTGATTTTGAAAGTGTAAGGATCGCCTACTGGGTGGTAGAACGCACATATCTGGGAAAAGTCATGAAAGGAGGGTCCTGAAATTTGAGCGAGTGCAAAGATCTAACATTTGTTTTTACTCACAGGGTCAAATGACCCCACCCATGGCTGTTCTAGTGTTAAATACAGTGTTTTAGAGAGAGGACACACCTGCTTGCGTGTCAATACAACACGCCCGACTAGCCAACAACCAGCCAACAACCAACCAACAACCAGCCAACAACCAGCCAACAACCAGC
>NC_137674.1:36450428-36452928 GCF_963989245.1 Nansenia antarctica
AGCAGGAGGCGGGTTGTCTGAGCAGGGGGGGTATAAGTTTGACAGTAGTAAAGTATATTCTGGGAGGAGATTTTTCGGTTCTTTTTTGTCCCCTCGCTGCACGAAGGCCTTTCAATGGCCCAGATGTGGCGAAAATTGAAATCCAGAACGCGGAATCAGGGAATTGTGACGGACACAAAGAGAAGGCCATCCAATCAGGAGGGTTGCAGCGCCTCTCTGCCTTGCAGAGGGAAATGACACAACGTCAGCCGTGAAAGTCTGATCCATATCTCTACAACGCGGAAATGTATTCATATTTTTTTCGAAAGAAAAGTCTGATCATTACATCGGATCCCAACACATAGGACCAAAGCATTAGAACGTGTCATATAACTGCCCTATTATGTACTATGCTGTACAGGGATGTAAGGCAGCCTCAACAAGTCCCACAACAAGTCTCTCATTTCTCTTATCAGATCGTCGTCAAATCTGTTATTTTAGGAAGGACATTTAGATTCCGTTTTTAACATCCAAAACAATTGTTATTCATACTGAAACACTCCCACACACTTCCAAGAAATGACTGGTTTCCTGCGCATTTCTTCCATCTTGAGTAGTGTAGAGCTCTCCTCCTCCTCCTCCCCCCTCCCCCTCCAGTCATACACCTGGCTCTGACACTGACCTACCTGGCAACACACACATTTACAGCTGCACATTATGACCCTGCTGCAATAAGAACATAAGGTGTGTGTGTGTGTGTGTGTGTGTGTGTGTGTGTGTGTGTGTGTGTGTGTGTGTGTGTGTGTGTGTGTGCCTCCCCAATAATTTGAGAGAAGAGAGAGAGATTTAAAAAAGCAATAATTATATTTATTTATTTATTTATTTATTTAACATTATATTATATTAATATTATTTCCGTTTTGTTCATAAATCTGAATTTTTCCATGGCTAAAAAAAAAAACAATATTGCAATTGTAAAGCACCTACAGGCCAGAATCCCTATCCGTTTCTATTGAAGGAGGCCAGGCCTCCTGTCGGAAAGTCCAGGCCTCCTGTCGGAAAGTCCAGGCCTCCTGTCAGAAAGTGGTTTCTCATAGAAGTCAATGTAATGCAATTTTTTCTCATGGCAATATTTGATTGGCCAAATCACTGAAAATGGGTGGGCACAGGAGGCCTTGCATCATCATGCATTGAGTCCAGGGCTGAAAGATTGACATTTTGTTCGTCCAATCACATGAAGCCATTTTCGCCAGTCACTTCAGTACAGGACACGCTAGAACACCCATGGCTATTATACCTGAAAATAATAGCTCATTTGGCCAAATACTTTTGCTTAAAATGACCTCGGAAGTCGGCGAGATTCTGGCGCGATTTATACATCGAATAGGTAGACAACATTTAGGATTTATTTAACAGTTTTATTTTTAATATTAATAATTAATAATGGTATGTAGTATGTTGTGGTGAATGTTGTGAGCCTGAGCAGAAGGGACAATAGCTGCTGCAGCCGGACCATGACCCATTGTGCAGGTAACTTATTACATATGTTGTTTGAGTTCTATGTTTTGGTGCATTTTGTAAGAGTCCACTCGTGGTGTTGCTAGCATTCGCGAGCTAGGGCATGGCTAGTCAGTAACGTCATGTTGCATTCCACGTGTAGTACCTTTTTCCGCCACACGCGTGTATGAGTGCTGTTCTGCAGGATAAATATTAGAAATGGATGAAGTATTGTTCTGAATTGTATATTGGAATGGAATGGAATGGACTTTATTTGTCATTGCTACAGTACAGGTACCAAACAACGACATTTAGGAGGGGTGGCTCCCCTGGTGTTAGGAAAGGATTTTTTTTTTTTTTTTTTTGAAAAAGCACAAACTCACAAGGTAAGGTAAGGAGCTGGTTTACATAAATAAAGGCTATGTACACAATCCACTGTACTATACTGCACAGATAGTCAACTAGGGTTGTCATATTGCACAAAAGTATTTTTTCACGTTATTTTAAAGTGTCACAGTTTGCAGGCTTGAAATGTACATGTTTGTGCCTCAGCACTAGCTGCCATACAATCCGTCCGGACTGTCCTGGGCCCAGAACTTAGGCCTTTGCTGTGTTCAGGGACTTGACGGCCCAGTGGTAGAAGCAGTTCTTCAGTCTGTTTGTCTTAGCGGCCGGGGTCCTGTACCTCCTATTCGAGGGCAGCCTGATAAAGTGTACGTGCCCAGGGTGTCTGATTGACATAGTGTTTGAGTGCTTTTGACATGTCATTGATTGTATGTAGTATGTTGTGGTGAATGTTGTGAGCCTGAGCAGAAGGGACAATAGCTGCTGCAGGCGGACCAGAGATTCATGCAGTTGTTTTGTTTATTTGATGACCCATTGTGCAGGCAATAAAAGCTGCTTCATCCACCATCCTGAGAGTGTCCCAATCCCTTCAGTACCGCCAAACACAAATTAATAATTTTTAACAAAGACAGATAAGAAGAACAGGGAACATTCCATCGCGAGTGAAGCGAGCAAGCGG
>NC_137674.1:36455428-36462928 GCF_963989245.1 Nansenia antarctica
AGTGTCTGTGCGTGCGTGCGTGTGCGTGCATGTGCATGTGCGTCTGTGTGTGTGTGTGTGTGTGTGTGTGTGTGTGTGTGTGTGTGTCTGTGTGTCTGTGTGTCTGTGTGTGCGTGTGTGTGTGTGTGTGTGTGTGTGTGTGTGTGTGTCCACATTCATTTAATGAATGAGCAGACGCCAGCTTTTACTTTGTTGTTTCTTGTGGCTTAGCTGAGTTAATTACTTTTTTATTTCTAGGGAAAATGCATTTGTTCCTTAAATAAGACACACTGTTTCATTCAAATGGTGTGATCTCGGAACCCAGAATATCTACTCTGTCAACTGTATTGTAGAGACGAGATTGCACCACTAGAGGGCAGACCTGTCATGTTGTATCTCTCCTGTTCTCCCCATCTGACCCTCTAGGTGGCTCAACACACCGTCCCTGCAAAGGACTGAAGACCTACTAAATGATTCAGTAAGAAAACAAACAAAACTAAAAACACACTGCACACACAAACACACTACACTCACACAAATCTTGAATTGATATAAACCTGAAAGGTTTACATACTTGTTTACATACCTGTTTACATTCCTGTTTATCTGTTTACATACCTGTTTACATACATGTTTATCTGTTTACATACCTGTTTACATACATGTTTATCTGTTTACATACTTGTTTATCTGTTTGCATACCTGTTTACATACCTGTTTACATACCTGTTTACATACCTGTTTATCTGTTTACATACCTGTTTAGTCTCGCGAGAGTTATCAAAAATAATCCTGGCTTTTCCTTGAGCGACCTTGATGGAATACCCCCCTGGATTCCTTCCTTCATGCCTATCCCCTCCCCCTCTCAGGTGTGTTGATTGCAGTGTGCTCCAACAATACTGACACCCGTTGTTCAGGGACACAATTAAACAAGAGCACAATTAAAACAAGGTAAGATGATTTTTCACTTACTTAGACAAATGTATATGTTGTAATAAGTCACTAAGTCATATGTTGTAAAGGCGTCTGGCAAAACGCAAAGAATGTAAATGTAAATATAAGCACAAGAGAGGATGAGACCCAGGATGAGATTTGATGCAGTGGCTAACAACACTGACCATCAGCTCACGAGCACATTGTCAGATTTGTCCACAGAGGAACGCTTGTCTAGATAGTTCTAGATAGTTGTCTAGCACTAGAACAGCCATGGGTGGGGTCATTTGACCTTGTGAGTAAAGAAAAATGTTCTATCTTTGCACTCGATCAAATTTCAGGACCCTTCTTTCATGACTTTTCCTAGATATGTCTGTTCTACCACCCAGTATCCTTACATTTTCAAAATCACATCAGGATGAGCCAGTATGAAGATATTTTGCTGTGTAGGAAGCAGGCTAATTTACAAGTGGCCAACTAGTGGTCGTTGTGTGTAAGTAGCAGCTTAGCATTGTAAAGACCCCAGAGCGGCTCTTTTAGTAGGTAAAAAAGGCATGCCTGTTCTAGTGCTAGATGTGAAGAAAGAGAGACACATTCCTGCATCTTTCACACATACCACACTGACAGTGGGCATAAAACATAAAAAAAATCTTTTAGCATCACACAACCAATCAGCAGACACCTAGAATGATGCTGTGACATGGTGCTTTCCCTTTCCTCTCATCTCTGAATCGATCAGATTCGACCAAACTGGGATCTTGGAGTTTGTTTGTGATGCTCTTACGCAACAGCTGCAGAGAGAGAGGGATCCTGTGACAGCTTGGCCTGCTTCTCTTACTGTGTGTGTGTGTGTGTGTGTGTGTGTGTGTGTGTGTGTGAGTGAGCAAGCGCACGCGTGTACGCGCACGTGTGTACGGTGTGTGTGTGTGTGTGTGTGTGTGTGTGTGAGTGCACGTGTGTGCAGCGGGTGCATGTGTGTGTGTGTTGTTATGCATTGTTTTACGTCATACATTACGCGTGTGTGTGTGTGTGTGTGTGTGAGCGAGCGCACGTGTGTGGGGTGCATGTGTGTGTGTGTTGTTAATGCATTCTTTACGTCATATATTACATCTAGGTGTGTGTTAATACAGATATGGACTGTATGCTTTTGCACCATGGATCATTATGGATCTATCATCATCATCATCATCATCATCATCATCATCATCAATGATGCAGTGATGGATCACCCAGAGTTCACCATCACTCTAACAGACACACACACACTACTACACACCCAGAGTTCACACACACACACACATACACACACACTACTACACACCCAGAGTTCACACACACACTACTACACACCACCCCTAACAGACACACACACAGTACTACACACACAGTACTATACACCCAGAGTTCACATCACCCCTAACAGAAACACACACATACTACACACTACACACACACTACTACACACCCAGAGTTCACCACCACCCTAACAGAAACACACACATACTACACACCCAGAAACACACACTACTACACACCCAGAGTTTACATCACCCTAACAAAAAAACACACACACACACACACACACTACTACACACAGTACTACACACAGTACTACACACCCAGAGTTCACACACCCTAACAGAAACACACACTACTACACGCTACACACATAGTACTACACACCCAGAGTTCACACACACCCCTAACAGAAACACACACATACTACACACCTAGAGTTCACATCACTCCTAACAGAAACACACACACACTACTACACACCCAGAGTTCACACACAGCTCACACCCAGCTCATACCCAGCTCACACCCACCCTGGGCCAGAAGGTCCACACTCTAGTGAAGAGTTTATCCATTAGGGTAATTGTCTTTACGAGGCAGCGGTGGTAGTAGTGCTATTCTAGCCTACTCTCCACACCACACGCCCCTGGAACAGACCCTGGAACAGACCCTGGAACAGATCCTGCGGCGCTGGGTCGCATTGTCATCAACCGACACTGGTCGGTGTCCCTGAAGTGCCCCCCCCCCGCACAATCCAAGGCTTTCATGCTTTCACATCGACTAAGTGGCCCCCCCTCAGTCAGAAACCAGCTAATTGCCGGGTGCTCGTTTGTGGCGGCGGTGGCGGTGGTGGGCGGTACAGTTAAACGGCTCACACCATTGTTTTCGCGTGTCCGTGTTGTGTTGCCATGGTAGGGGGGGGCGGGAGGCATGGTAACACACGGTTAGGAAGGACACACAAGGCAGGGCCGTAGATTTTTCAATAGATGGCTTTTTTGGAGCCTGTTGTTCTGGGATCTAAACCCTAAACCACGCTCTCCCCACGCCTCCTATGCCTCCACAACGCCCCGGTCTTACACTGTTACCAGATCAGTTACCTCCTCCTCGGTCACGTGTGTGTGTGTGTGTGGTGTGTGTTCACGTACCGTTTCACAACAGGGGGTGGGGGGGGGGGGTTTCGACACCACGCTGCCCCCAAAAAAGCAGAAAAACACTACCTCTCCCCTAGCTATCTCTCTCAGTGTGGCTTGTGTTCGTGTTGTTGCACAAGTGCTGCTGTGAGAAACACAGGCCATAAATATGAAACTGTGCTGAAAAGCAGCTCCAGAGTGGATTACAACAGCAGCCAGTCATGAATAGAAAATCAATACATGAAGCAACGACAGGGCCTCGAAATATCAAAATACACCACGATCCTTAACTCCTGCAGAGGGGGGATAGTGAGGCTGAATGTTTGTTCAATGGTGATGATTATATGGGCCAGAGCTGCCAAGCTCCACTCTGCACGCCTCTGATCTCTCTCTCTCTCTCTCTCTCTCTCTCTGTCTCTCTCTCTCTCTCTCTCTCTCTGTCTCTCTCTCTCTGTCTGTCTCTCTCACTCTGTCTGTCTCTCTCTCTCTCTCTGTCTCTCTCTCTCTCTCTCTCTCTCGCTGTCTCTTTCTGTCTCTCTCTCTCTGTCTCCGCTGAGTAAACTGTGGGCGTCAGTGCCGCGACCGTGCATGGCTTGCTGCTAACAACGCTACCGCTAGCTACCACTGCTACCCTGGGAATGTGTGTGTGTGGAATGACATGGAGAGAGTCCAGGGGTTAAAGGTCACAGTAGAACCTCCTCGCCGTGTCCCGTTTCACTGGACCGACTGTTAAAGTCACAGAGAGGGAGGGGGGAGGGACACACACACACACACGCCTGATGAACTGTTAAAAACAACCAAGTAAGATGTGTGTGTGTGAAGTCTGGAGTGTCTCCCTATCTGCCTGTCTGTGTCTCTAGTCTAGAAGACAGAGTCAGACTGATAGAGCGGCGCAGAGAAGCAGCAGTTGTTTACGGGCATCAATGACAACTCTACACTTCTGTGGTCTCGTCCTGGCTACGCCAGCCAATGGGAACAAAGAGAGAAAGGGAGGGGTGGGGGTGGTGGTGGAAAGGGGGGTGGAGGGTTAGGGGGGGGGGGGGAGCGGAGTGATGGCGGCATTTGTGTGTCCATAAATTGTGAAATAGAAAGGCTGTCAGGGGTTGGAGGGGCTCGGGGGGCTGGGGGGCTCGGGGGCTCTCTGCTCTTGGCTCACGTCTCTCTGGTCCCAGACCAGCACTCGTCTCCTGTGGTGGGGACGGCCCCATGAGAAGCAGCGCAGAAAGAGAGAGAGAGAGACAGAGAGACAGAGAGAGAGAGAGAGAGAGAGACAGAGAGACAGAGAGAGAGAGAGAGAGAGAGAGAGAGAGAGAGAGACAGAGACAGAGAGAGACAGAGAGAGAGAGAGAAAGAGACAGAGAGAGAGTGAGAGACAGAGAGAGAGAGAGACAGAGAGACACAGAGAGAGAGAGAGAGAGAGAGAGAGAAAGAGAGACAGAGAGAGAGAGAGAGATAGAGACAGAGAGAGAGAGAGACAGAGAGAGAGACAGAGAGAGAGAGATAGAGACAGAGAGAGAGAGAGAGAGAGAGACAGACAGAGAGACAGACAGAGAGAGAGACAGAGAGAGACAGACAGACAGAGAGAGAGACAGAGAGAGAGACAGACAGAGAGAGAGACAGAGAGAGAGAGAGAGACAGAGAGAGAGAGACGCTCCACAGAGAGCTGAGTCAGCTGGATCTGACTCACACCATCGTCTCTCATCCCTCACTCACGGCTCTCTCCCAGAGGCCTCCAGGGCACATCTGATCCCAGAGCTGTTGATTGGACGAGATCCGACAGGGACAAACATCGGTTACCGCCGAGGCCCCCCCCATCTCGCTTACAACGCCAACACAACTCTGAGGCCGCTCTCACTAACGCCAACACAACCAAACAGAGAACTGAGAGAGACTGAGAGAAAGAGAGAAGAGAGAGAGAGAGAGACTGACAGAGAGAGAGAGAGAGAGAGAGAAAATCCCACAATCATCAATATTCAGCAGCTTCACATCACACATACTCCGCTCATGATGAACGTAGTCGAGGAGTCTCTCACTCGCGCGGCGACAGCGCCCTGGAATTTCAACAGCTACGACGTTCCTCCTCCTCCGTCTCCTCCGATCAAAACACATGACATGACTGCATACATACTGGAGGAGTGGGAAGTCGGTCTAGTAGTAGTGGCGGTGGTGGCGGTGGTGGTGGTGGTGGGGAGGAGAGGGGCTCTGATTTACACAGCATAAGTCATAAAAATGCACATTTGATTCCTATTAACAGTAATGGTGGACGGAAAAAAACACATTTGACAGGGTTGGTGCCGCTGGGAAAAGCCTGCGCGTCTCCACATTGTCTTGC
This sequence comes from Nansenia antarctica, assembly GCF_963989245.1. Classification (NCBI taxonomy): domain Eukaryota; kingdom Metazoa; phylum Chordata; class Actinopteri; order Argentiniformes; family Microstomatidae; genus Nansenia; species Nansenia antarctica. Next base: position 36,461,099 of record NC_137674.1, read on the forward strand.
GTCTGTGCGTCTCTCTCTCTCTCCCCCCCTCTCTCTCCCCTCTCTCTCTCTCCCCTCTCCTCCCCTCTCCTCCCCTGATCTGCTCGCCCGCTAGCTGTGGAAGCACAGCGACATCATACGCTGGCACCCGTTGGGAGGTTTTTGGACATGAAATGATTACCACATGAGGGTAATTACAGCATTAGGGGAGAAATTACAGCCGTTTATAAAAGCCTGTTTCGATCAATAAATCAGGGCCGGAATAAAAATGTCAGCTCTTTTCTAACGCTAGACATTGTGGCGGTAAAAAGTTTATTTGTGAAAAGTTGCATTAAAAAAGCGTTTTCGTTTTTGGCCGCAAGTGAAAGGGGTTGGAGGGTGGTTGGTGGATCTGTGCGGCAACATTAGGTCTGAATGTTATTCAGCTAACTCAAACAAAAGCCGCTAAAAACTCTCATGTCAAACTTGGTTGTGTTCTGATGTCTACATCTCTTAGCTGGTCTGTTCCTAGAGGTCAGGAGTTGAACACAGGCTTGACCCCTACAGTGCTACTACCCTGACCCCTGACCTTCGGCTCCGACTCAACAATGAGGTCACCCATCATCGGCCTAAGGAGAGCTCGACAACTGTGAAAACACTTTTAAACTGTACACCCGCTCCCTCCCTCCCTCCCTCCCTCTGCCCCCTATCCCCCATCCCCCCCCCCCCCTATCCCCGGCCCCCTTCCACACACAACAACTGAAAATGCAGGAAAGGGGGCTGGAGAGAGGAGACAATGAGATCAGCTTACGGTTGCATCTGTCCCCCCCCCCCCCCCCCCAGCACACGCCCAGGAGCCTGCGCTGTCTGTCAGACGGCTGTCAAACCATCACTCAACTCAGCCCCCCCCACCACACACACCCCCCTCCCCCCAACCCTCAGCCCCCCCCCAACCAAGCCCCCAGTCCCCTGCTCATCTTCTTCACTCATCTCTGTCTTCTCTTCTCCCCTCCCCTCTCCCTCCCTCTCTCTCTTTCTCTCTCTCTCTCCTCCTCTCTCTCTCTCTTTCTCTCCCTCCCTCCCCCCTCTCTCTCTCTCTCCTTCTCTCTACCTCTCCCTCTCTCCCTCTCTCTCTTTCTCTCCCTCCCTCCCCCCCTCTCCCTCCCTCCCCCCCCCCCTCTCTCCCCCCCCCCCCCCTCTCTCTCTCTCTCTCTCTCTCTCTCTCTCACACACAACCATCACCTGTTCCCCTCTGTCAAACACACCTCTCTGGCCTAAGCCACACAAACACGGTGGTGACACTGTTCTGAGCGCAGCACTGAGATCCAGACACCCAGCAGAGAGGGCGGTGGGATCACCCTGCCTTCCCCACCCTCCCCACCCTGACCCCCCCTGCACCCACCAGGCAGAGCCTCACACATAGCGTTGCTAGAACAGTTGGTTTTGGGTTAACAGAACCATTGGCACACACTGACACACACACACTGACACACCCCCCCCCCCACACACACACACACACACCCACCCACACCCACACACACACACACACACACACACACACACACACACACAACCGCCCCCCCCTACACACTCACACACACACACACACACACACACACACACTCCATCATCTCGTCTTTCCTTACATCTCAGCAGACCTCACCCCCCCCCCCTCTGTTCCATATGTGAGGAGATAATAACAACCCTGTCAAATGAGACAGCACAGGAATCAAAATAAACAGGCTACGCTACTCTCCCCTACTTCCCACAATCCATCAGCTGTGGTGGAGGACGTTAGGGTGGAGGCGGAGCGGGGTGATGGTGCGGTTATGTAAGGGCTGAGACAAGCAAGCCAGAGAACACAGAGGAGAG
>NC_137674.1:36465428-36525112 GCF_963989245.1 Nansenia antarctica
AAGACCTTTAAAACCCTCCTGAAAATGCTACTTTTTCGGGGTTGGATGTTGCTAAGGCCTTGTGAGTCACAAACACCCCCAAACAAAGCACAGCAGGATCATACTGTTGATGGGCTCTGTCTGGAATAAAATGGCTTAAAGGAGGCTTAGTGAGAAGTTTCAAGGCCTTTACATGTCTCTCATTGGGGAATAAAGTAAGTATTTATTGTTACTTTGAACCATATGGCAACGTGACTCACGTGATGACTCCAGGCCAGTCTAAATACGGCTCTAGTGTGTCTAATGACCTGATCCCATGCATACCCCTACAGATGAGCCTCCCTGGCACACTGACAAGGCCTCTACAGTCTCTACAAAACACGCTTGAAATAGGTAGCGAACAGTCCAATCATCTGGAACCAAGCCGATTGACGAAATTGGAAGGAAAAGAAGGTGGCGGTAAAAGACGTCATATCTCGTGTCGAAGAATCGCGATTGAACTTAATCGTGTTTAATCGTGTTTTGGAGTCATGTGCCCTGTTTTAGTTAATTCCGAGGGTGGGTAATTGATAAAAGGAAGGGGTGGGGGGGTTGAGAGCGTGGCATGTGGAGAGCTCTGTGGTGAGCGTGTTCTGCGGTGGTGTGTGTTCCTGTTGACCTCCCCAGGAGCCCCCCCCCTCATGTCCACATGTCTCTCTGGCACTAATTGATTCCAGTGGTAAACACAGTTGTCTGAGCCCCGACCGGGAGGAATTCCAGTCATCCAAGACCCTACTGTTGCCCCCCCCCCCCCTCCCCAAGACCATACTGTCCCACACAGACACACTCACACACAAACACACACACACACACACACACACACACACTCACACACACACACACAGTCATCCAAGACCATACTGTTCCACACAGACCAACACTTACACACACACAGTCACACACACACACAGACACACAGTCACACGCAGGATACTAATGCCACAACACAGCCAACTGCCCCCCCCCCAGCCTCCCTCCTCCCCTCCAGTAGAGAATCAATAACATCTCAGTTCCCCCCCCCGCCCTCCACGGCCCCCACCCCTGTGACCCAGGAACAGGTGATCAGCCTCAAATGGGAGTGGGAGGGGGGTGGAGGGGGGAGGGGGAGAGAGGCTATTCATCACCCCAGGCCAGAGTCTGCTGGCGTCCCACAGCCATGGTTCATCTCCATGTAAGACAACTTCAACAGCAGCTAAACTAACTAGGGCCCTCGGGTCAGACAGGCCACACGCCTGTCTGAAACATGTAAATGGTAAATGTACTACACTTCTATAGACTGACTTATATAGAGCCTTATTCCAAAGCGCTTTACAACGGCCTCTCATTCACACATTCACACACCAATGGCAGCAAGCTACCATGCAAGGCGCCGGCCCGCTCATTGGGAGAAATTATTTGGGATTCAGTGTCTTGCCCAAGGACACCTCGACATGTGGCCAGCCAGGGTTTGAACCGCCGATCTGCCAACCTTGCTATCATGTCCTATTGAAGCATGTCCCTACTGAAGCATGTCTCTACTGAAGCATGTCCTTACTGAAGCATGTCCTACTGAAGCATGTCCTACTGAAGCATGTTCCTACTGAAGCATGTCCCTACTGAAGCATATCTCTACTGAAGCATGTCTCTACTGAAGCATGTCTCTACTGAAGCATGTCTCTACTGAAGCATGTCTCTACTGAAGCATGTTCTACTATTGAAGCATGTCTCTACTGAAGCATGTCCCTACTGAAGCATGTTCTAATGAAGCATGTCCCTACTGAAGCATGTCCTACTGAAGCATGTTCCTACTGAAGCATGTCCCTACTGAAGCATGTTCTAATGAAGCATGTCCCTACTGAAGCATGTTCCTACTGAAGCATGTCCCTACTGAAGCATGTCTCTACTGAAGCATGTCCCTACTGAAGCATGTTCTAATGAAGCATGTCCCTACTGAAGCATGTCCTACTGAAGCATGTTCCTAGTGAAGCATGTTCTACTGAAGCATGTCTCGCTTTTTTCATACGTTTGGTTTGATGTCCAGAATGTTCCGTAAACGTGGTTTTATTGTTAAGGACTTGTGTGACTCGTGTGACGGGACCTTAAATCATCTAAAACTAGCACACCCTCCTCTCTAATGTCGCCCTCTTTGTGTCCTCCCCTCCCTCCTCTGTGTCTCTGTCCACCTCCAGCGTGACTGAGAGAGACATCTATCTACCCCAGTCACCCCCCAGTCAGCCACCCCCCCCCACCCCACCCAGGCAGCCGCCGTAAATCATGTGGGAATAGAGAGAGAGAGGCTGGGTCCTGGTGAGTGAGTCAGTCAAAGGTCGCGACCTCCCGTGACCTTCTTCTCTGACCAAAACTCAACCCACAACCCAGCAGAACACTTAACAAACCGCACTCCACTCAGAATAGAGACAGAGAGGTTTTTATAGCAGAAGAAGAAAAAAGTAAAAAAAGACCTTTGCCCGGTAAATCCTTAAACCCCCCCCAGTCAAAGCCCCAGTCAAAATATCTCTCTCCAGAATTAACTGTCGCCTAGCTCTCTCTCACTCTCCACGTGGGGGCGCAATTGACAGCTAATTACGGAGATTGACTGTGTAACTGTGTAACTCTGGACACATTTTTACAGGAGTGACTGCTGCTACTGCTACTGCGCTTAAGCGCTGATCTCTAATGACCAGGATGCCCTGTGGATGCCCTGTTATTTTCACAATGACTGCTGGATTCACTGTGTCGTATATAAGGGTTAGGCACCTATGATGTGCTGGGTGGATAATGTCTGTTTACACCTAGTCAGACTACCAGTTATGGTCATAGGGACATCGCCTGCTATGACTCTGTCAACACAATCACCAGAGTTGGGCGTCTGTCCCTGGTAAGCCCAGAGAAAACACCACTAGTCCATTTAAATGGTATGTGGATGTTCATAACTATCATAAGAGATAAGCCCTCAGCTGCTAATATAGGTTATTATCTTGAATCTTGAATTAAGAATCTACACTCACCCGAACACCTGTACACCTTCTCATTCACGGAGGTGGTGTAATTGTGTGGGGAAATGTTTTCTTGACGCACTTTGGGCCCGTGAATACCAATCAATCATCAGCTTGCAACAGACTAGTATTTAAATATTGTTGCTGACCATGTGCATCCCTTCATGTCATCCCACAATGGACCCATCTTCTAATGGCTACTTCCAGCATGATAATGCACCGTGTCACAAAGCAAGAGTCTCAATCTCAAACTGGTTTCATGAACATACATGGCAATGAGTTCAGTATTCTTCAGCGGCCTTCCCAGTCACCGGATCTGAATCCAATCTAACCCTAACACCTTCGGGATGTGGTATGCACACACACGCGTCATCATGATGCAATATCACATCATCATGGACCAGAATCTCAAAGGAATGTTTCCTTTCAACATCTTGTTGGAATCAATGCTGACGAAGAATTGAAGCTGGGTTTGAGGGCAAAGGGAGGGGCCTAACCCAGTATTAGTAATAACCTTACTAAGGTGCTCGGCGGTGAGTGTATAAACACACACGTCAGTGTGAGTCTCATCAGTCTGTGAGTAACCAGGGGCTTGGTAACCCTGGGAGAGTGTGTGTGTGTGTGTGTGTGTGTGTGTGTGTGTGACACACCTGTGGTCAGACTCACCTGGTCTGGAACCTTCTAGCTGGGTGGGTGGGTGCTGAGTGGCTGGGCGTCTGATGAGAGGGTACAGGTCACGCAGACGCACATGGACCTGGGCCCGGCCTCCCCTCTACTACACACCCTCGCTGGAGGTAGCCAGAAACAAGCCCGGGCATGCAAGCTGACCCTGTTTGGAGATCTAAGGATCCAGAGGAATGTGTGGTGTGTGTGTGTGTGTATGCGTGGGTAGAGAGGGAGGAGGGTGTGTGAGACCAAGCATGGTTCAGCTACATGACTGTCAGTGGCTAGCTATCCTGAAGGTTTCTGGGGAAACGGTCAGACAGACAGGGTAGGGTTACTCTGCGCTAAATCATGTTCTCATGTTGGTGTTTACACGCATGCCTCGCTGACACCAGAAGTCTTCATTTTTCATTGGGACTCTGTCTGCACGCCATAATGAGGCACTGAAGGGCTGGGGGAGGGGGGGCAGGTCTGGGGGGGCAGGGTTCAGGTCTGGGCCTTGCTGTTCCTCCGTGTCGCAGGACAGAGAGGACTCTGGGAAGATGAGGAAGCCTGTCTGTCTGATGTGAACTGCAGACATGAATCACTCCAGAGTCTACTCTACAGTCTAGCACATTCAGAAATGGCACAGAGACAGAGAGACAGAAAGAGAGAGGGGAGGTGGGGGGAGAGGGAGACAGAAAGAGAGAGAGAGGGGGGTAGGGGGAGAGAGAGAGGGAGAGAGACAGGGGGGGGGGGAAGGGGGGAGAGAGACAGAGAGAGAAAAGAGAGAGAGGGAGAATGTTACGGCTTGCATATTTACTACTACCCTAAGCCATAACCATTCAATGATTGATACCATATTCGTAACGTTCACATATGAAGAAAAAAACACAAATCAGTGCAGTAGAGCACGTTTCTCTGATGTTCGGCAATGTAAATGTTTCCATTTTCTTTGGACACAGGGAATTTCACTCCAATAACAATAAAAACACTCAGCGCACGCCAAGCCCCTCTGTCATTAATCATAGCAGATTCATGGCGGCGCAGCACTTTTGATGTGGGTGGTGGGTTTTAAAATGATTTTTCTTCTCTTTCTCTTCGATAATTAGCTTATCAGATCATTCACACCGCTAAGAATCATTAGCGCCGGATTTAACGAGGTGGCTAAAAATAGGGGCGTCACATAAAAGATTTTATAACTGCTATAACAGCACTTCACACTTTTCTTTTTTTTCTTCTTTCTGTCTTTTTTTTTCCAGGAAGGCTATACTGTAATTGTATATGGAGAGGTTTATGCTACGGCGGTACTGTATGTCTGTCAGGAGAGCTACGGGTTGGGGAACTCCGTGTATGGTCATACTAGCGCATACTAGCGCCCCTGCTAATGCAGCCACCTGTGTTCTGACTGGTGCTAGCCGGCTAGCTGGCCGCTGTTGACCATTGTTGTTGACACGAGCTTCCAGTCAGAGGGAGAGAGAGAGGCGAGAGAGAGAGAGAGAGAGAGAGAGAGAGAGAGAGAGAGAGAGAGAGAGAGAGAGAGAGAGAGAGAGAGAGAGAGAGAGAGAGAGAGAGAGAGAGAGAGAGAGAGAGAGAGAGAGAGAGAGAGAGAGAGAGAGAGAGAGAGAGAGAGAGAGAGAGAGAGAGAGAGAGAGAGAGAGAGAGAGAGAGAGAGAGAGAGAGAGAGAGAGAGGTGGGTCGCTCGCTCGGCCGCAGGGCTGCAGGAGAAGTGACGTGAGCAACTGTTTGGACTCTGAGTAGAGTAGGTTACACTCTGGAGCAGCTGGAGCAACACACACACACACACACACACAGGCGAGGGCACACAAACACACACACACACACACACAGAGAAACAAACACACACACACTCACACAAGCATGTACACACACACACATACACACACACACACACACATACAGAAACAAACACACACACACACACACACACACAAACACATACACAAGCATGTACACCCCCCCCCCCCACACACACACACACACACCCACTCACTCCTCTTACTGTCATTAGCGCGCACACACACACACAAGCATGTACACACATAAACACACATACATGCGCACGCATACACACACACACACACACACACACACAAGCATGTACACACATAAACACACAAACATGCACACGCACACACACACACACACACACAAGCATGTACACACATAAACACACATACATGTGCACACGCACACACACACACACACACACACACACACACACACACACATACACACAGCCTAAGCAGCGCTGGGGGAGGGTCAGGGGTAAGAGGGGGGAGTAGCGGGCGTAAGACTACACCCCCCCCCCCTCGTCTCTGTCCAGTCTGATGGTAAAACTGAAGCTCAAAGTAACAACTGCAGCCATAACTCAGCCTGACCAGGCCTCTACTCTGACAGCCTGACCTGGTTTCTACTCAGCCTGACCTGGCCTCTATGGAGGCTGTCAGCCCTGGCCTGGCCTCTAGTCAGCCTGACCTGGCCTCTAGTCTGGAGGCTGTCCCCCTGGCCTCTAGTCTGGAGGCTGTCAGCCTAACCTGGCCTCTATGGAGGCTGTCAGCCCTGGCCTGGCCTCTACTCAGCCTGACCTGGCCTCTATGGAGGCTGTCAGCCTGGCCTGGCCTCTATGGAGGCTGTCCCCCTGGCCTCTAGTCTGAAGGTTGTCAGCCCTGGCCTGGCCTCTAGGTCAGCCTGACCTGGCCCCGTGTTGGGCTGTCCAGAGATCGTAAAATATAAAATATGAGGGTTAAGCATCACCCAAGTGCTGAGTGGGGAAATCCTGCTAAGTTACCGTAAATCCTTAGAGAAGCAACTGAACGCAAAATAGTTGTTTCGTTCATGTTTACATGTCAATAACGTACCCTTCAAATGTTTGATTATACCGTACTGCATCCGAACACAAACACGATAAAATAGAGGACAAAATAATGCTGAATCATCTAACATCGTTAGCACAAATTTGGAGGCACGGTTTTGTAGCGGAGCGCGTGATGAGGTGACTGGTGTAAAAGTGGTAGTGATTTACTGTGAGTAAGGATCGGTGTGAACTGTGAATTGCATTCTGGGAGAGGGCAGGGAGCGCTGGGAAACGTCTAATGACAGACCGGAGAGAGAGAAGAGAGAGAAGGAAGAGAAGAGAGAGAGAGCTGTGAATCACATACAGATTAACGACCAGGTTCCTTTGGAAGTTGCTGTGTGTTTGATGGTGAAACAAAGCTAAGTGAATGCTAGCCTAGCAGTATTCGCTAGCAGGGCTTTATTTACGGACTGTGAGAACAGTGGCTGAGTGCAGGGGGGGCCTTCAGGGGGGGGCGTGCGGCCGCCTAATGACAGCCTGGCTTCTTCTCTGTGGCGGGGGGGTCACCAGCAGGCTCAATGACCTGCCCTGCTGCACCACCAAGACTCACACACACACACACACACACACACACACATGTATGCCCTGCTGCCCCACCAAGACTCACACACACACACACACACACACATTTAGCAGACGCCTTATTCCAAAGCGACTTACAATCGATACATTTGACTAAGCAAGTGAATCATCAATCCACCAGTCGTAGCAGGAAGAGTAATCTAGCTCAGGCCCGGGGCTTTTGGCAGGTGTCGTGATGGAAAAAACACACACACAGGCATGCACGCACACACACACACACACACACACAGGCACGCATGCCCGCACTCACACACACACACGCACACACACACACACACAGGCATGCATGCAAACACACACACACACACACACACACACACACACACACTCACACACACACACACACACACGCCTACAGCAGGGTCATTAGTACAGTAAGTATAAGTCCCAACTCCTCCATTAACATGCTGACAGGATCAGACAGCGAGAGAGAGAAGAGAGAAAGAGAGGGAGCAGGAGAGAGAGAGAGGGAGGGAGAGAGAGAGAGAGAGAGAGAAGAGAGAGAGAGGGAGCAGGAGAGAGAGAGAGACAGAGAGGGAGAGAGAGAGAGAGGGAGCAGGAGAGAGAGAGAGAGGGAGAAAGGGAGCAGTAGAGAGAGAGAGAGAGACCCTCAGGTCTGCACTTAGCGCCAATAAAGGAGGACGCAAACAAAGAGATGAGCTGTTCCTTCACATCCACTTCCACATCGCTCTGCTGCAGCTCTAACTCCTATGGGTGTGTGTGTTGGAGGGCCTGAGCTGACTGATAGATATATATATAAACCCCTCAAAAAAAGTTCGGAAACGCTTTTTTGGTTGATTATTCCTCCACTTTAATAATACCAATTGGTATTGTATTTTATATCGTTGGAAAGCCTGATTAGTCACCTTTACAACGAGGTACAACTTGTAAGGATCATGCATTCGTGGAATGAGCAACACAGCTAAACGTGTGGGTAGCGGCCCAAAAATATTTGCCAAAATCCCCTATATTCTTCTGTTGGTATTCACTCTCGTTTTGAGTTGCTTGGTGGATTGGATGATTGCACTCTCCCACAGTAATAAGGAAAAAACAACACATATTGGCCATTTTTACACTTTATTAATTTTACATTGTCAGGGACCTCAGTAGTGTGTGGAAGATCCATACGCAGTCACAACAGCTTGGCACCTCCTCCTCATGCTGGTCACCAGCCTGGTCACACACTGCTGTGGGACGGCATCCCATTCCTCAACTAGGATTTGCCGCAAGTCAGCCAACATGGTTGCGTTGGTCACTCTGGCACGTACAGCACGCCCAAGCTGATCCCACAAGTGTTCAATTGGGTTGAGGTCTGGACTCACGGCAGGCCATTCCACCAGTGGCGTACCGCAAAATCCAGAGGCCCCCCCGCAAGGTGGCGGCGGGGGCCCTTTCGCAACGGAGGTTAAAAAAAACGTCCGATGCGTTATTGACGTTGTGAAATTTCGCAATATGCACTCTACATTCTAAATGCTTGACTTAGCAAAAGGTACAAACAAGTGAGAGCAATAGCCTATGACTAAAACCAAATGGTAGACTACATCAGTAGAATGTATTATAAGTAGAAAAGTACAAGCTTTATTTCTTTTAACAACGTGTGGTGTGCACAGCAGTGCGATATCTGTAAACATACAATCTGTAGACTCTCCGTTAAAGGTTGCCAGATGGGATTGAGAATTTCCAACCTAACCAATCTAAAAACTTCTAAATCCACCAAAAACCAGCCCATCTGGCAACCCTGTCTCCGCTGCATCAGAGTGTACTTGTTGCGCAAAATTGGCCAGGGATTGTCAAATCCTTTGTTGGACATCTCGTTTCTTAAGTCCTGGTATATTGTGGCATTTCTTTACTGTTTGCCATCTGGTCTAGGAATACCCAGGGAGACGTAGACAGCAGAAGTAGAATAGAATAGTAGAATAGAATAGAAAAAGAAACAGCTATATATAGCCTAACCATGTTGAATTATGTACCTGTATGATGCACTGACAGTCTGTGACTGTGAACCTGGCCGGACCCTGCCCTTCTGCCTGAGTTTGAGTATGATGCTGCCCAAATAAATGTTATTGTTTAGTGCTGTACGCTTTCGTGGTATTATATTGTGTGAATTATCATCTGATGTACTTTTATTTTATTTTTTTACAATATCGGACCGACAGTCCCACATATAGCGGCTATAATGTCCGAATAGAGAATCTACCACCACCTAAAGAATGCTTATTGTACTTGTATCCATGTTGAAAGTGAATGACACAGGGACAGACAATCAGGCAGCAAGGTGCACCGAAGCGAACTGACGCTGAACCCCTCATATAGGGCTTTCACACCGGCAAAGAACCGTGCCGGTTCGCGTTCGCGTTTGGGAACCTCCGAACGTTGGTACGCCAGACAGCGCCAACGTTCGGAGGTTTCCGAACGCGAACGGCCGGGTCAGCCTGCGCCATGCCAGCTGCAGTAACACTGGCCTCCACAGTGGTGCTGCTAGCAACAGGTGCATCAACGACGTTTGTCCCTGACCCAGTGCTAATCGCATCCCTACCCGTGTTAGTCTCAGAAGCTGCATTGGGTAAAAGAAAAGATGACATTTTTCAAAGTTTCCCCAAAAAAAAGAAGAAAAAAAAAGAAGTTTGTATCCAATGTTAGGGGGCCCCCTAGTGGCTGGGGCCCCCCCGCGGTGCGTCGCTTGCGGGCCCGTCCGCTACGCCACTGCATTCCACCCTCTCCACTCCCAAATACTGGAGGTGCTCTGTGATGATCCTGGCTCTGTGGGGGCGAGCGTTGTCATCATGGAGGATGGAGTTAGGTCCCAGATTCTGGAGATATGGGATCGCCACTGGCCCCAGAATATCATTCCTGTCAATTAGGTGCCATTCAGGTGCCATTCAGGTGCCAGTCACACACCTGTGACTGACATACACCTGCCAGCACTTGAAGCTCAAAACGAGAGTGAATACCAACAGAAGAATATTGCAGGGGATTTTGGCAAAAAAAATTGGGCCGCTACCCACACGTTTAGTGATGAGTGATGAGGTGACTGGTGTAAAAAGTGGTAGTGATTTACAGTGAGTAAGGATCGGTGTGAACTGTGAATTGCATTCTGGGAGAGGACAGGGAGCGCTGGGAAATGTCTAATAACAGACCGGAGAGAGAAGAAGAGAGAGAGAGACCATACTGCATCCAAACGTACACAATAAAATAGAGGATAAATGATGGTAACAATCTAACATTGTCAGTACAAATAGGAGGCAGGGTATTGTAGCGGAGTGCGTGACGATTGGGACGCATTGGGACGTGATAAAAGCGGTTGATGTTTGATCTGATGTCGTGGGGGTGGGGCCAGGGTTGTGGGAGGGGCCAGGGTTGTGGGTGGGGCCAGGGTTGTGGGCGGGGCCAGTGTGTGGGGGCGGGGCCAGTGTGTGGGAGGGGCCGGATGTGCTGACTAGGCGTGAGAACAGGCTACTCCTAGGAGAACCAGGAACATGAAAGCGGCGTGGTTGAAAGCTACAGATCAGGGTTACTCTCACTCTCAGCAATGACAGAGTATGAAACAAGAGAGATCAGGACGACTCCTCTTCTCACAGTCCAACACAATGCTTCTTCTAAATTGGAGCTTGTGAGAACGGAAAATTGCTGGTTTTGATGGTTATTGAACAAGCTTCCTCTAAACTCGCACACAAACATTGATGTTACTATAACACTACACTATACACACGGAGTTCTTTGTACAGTGTACACCCACATCCTCATCATAAACACACAGGCAGGAACTATCTACCCACAGATCTGTGTTCCGTGTAGATGAAAAGATGTGTGAGATGTGTGAGAACTAGAGAGAGACTCTCTCTGACACTGGGAGACCACAGAGGGGTTGAAGGCAGGGTGGCACAACATCTTCACAGCTCACGTGAACGAACACACTGTGTGTCACAGCCACACAATCAGCTGTCAGGGCGCCTGGACACTTAACACAGAGAACAGAGAACAGAGAAGGAGCTATTTACAGAGAGTGTTTGGGAACGGAACTACTCTGGATTATTGCAATTGCACCTCTGTGTCTATATGTGACATGGGTGTGTGTGACGTGGGTGTGTGACGTGGGGGTGTGTGTGTGTGTGTGTGTGTGTATGTGTGTGTGTGTGTGTGTGTGTGACCTTTGACTGTGTCTGTGTGTGTGTGTGTGTGTGTGTGTGTGTGTGTGTGTGACCTTTGCCTGTGTGTGTGTGTGTGTGTGTGTGTGTGTGTGGGTCTGTGACCTTCGCCTGTGTCTTGTGTGTGTGTGTGCATCCATGCTTGTGTGTGTGTGACCTTTGCCTGTGTGTGTGTGTGTGTGTGTGTGTGTGTGTGTGTGTGTGCATGCGTGTGTGCGTGTGTGCGTGTGACCTTTGCCTGTGTCTGTGTGTGCGTGCGCGCGTACCTGCATGCCTGCATGCGTGCGTGCGTGTGTGTGCATGCCTGTGTGCGTACGTGCATGCCTGCATGTGTGTGTGTGCGTGCGCGTGTACAATCGTATGTGTCAGAAAATGGCCAAAAGGCTTTTCATCCAGTCACTTGTGAGTAAAGAGACTGAACATCCAGAATAGCTGACTGATGAAGTGAGCGAGTCGCGACCTGCCTGGTGGTACCATCCACTCAGCACTCCGCCAAGCACGTCGTTAGCCAAAGCCCCCGTTATTGCAATCTTGCACCGCTATCATCATCAGGAACCCTGCAAGGCTTGGCAATTACCAGGGCAGGCGTGCAGCCTTGCAGCAAGGGCGCTGAGCTGAGACTGGAGAGAGAAACACAGAGGTGGTTACTATGGCGGTAGGCTAAGTGTCCTGTTGTCTACCGCTGCGCGTTAGCGTGTTATGTTAGCGTGCGCCGACCAAAACAAGGTGGGGAGTACTTGCTCCATCCAGACAAACAAGCAAGCTAAGAAAACAAACACACACACTCACACACACCACACAGCTGGTGTCCCATGAGTGTGAGATGCTGACTGGCAGATATCACACTCTCTGTGGTGGCGGTGTAGGTGGAGGGATTGCCCCACCGCCTCCCCACCCCCCCCCCCCACCTCTCCCCCTCCCCTCCCTGAGGCCCTGTGTTTTGCCTCTACACGCTGAAAGCACACAGGTAATATCAACCTGACGGCCGCAAGACAAGCATGCCTTCCCCCTAGTAATGCTATCCCCCTGTATGATGACTGTGGAATAACCATGCAGAACTATAACAACCTGCATAGACCGGGCTGGCGGGCAGAACAACACCCCCATGTGTGAGACAAGGTGAAGCGGATGTGCCACTCCTAGGAGAGAGAGAGAGGGGGGAGGGGGTGGGGGTGGGGGGGGGGTGGTGAATGTGTGCCACCCTCCTAGTTGGGTGATTAAAGTGTTGGGGGCAGGGGGGGGCGGGGTGGTTAAATGTGTGCCACCCTCCTAGAGGGTGATTAAAGTGTTGGGGGGGGGGGGGGGGGGGGGCGCTGACAGTGTGGCCAGGGCAGGGGGGCAGCTGAGAATGCAGACAGAGCAGCAGTCACCTAACGCGGTCACGCTAATCAGGCCTGGCTACCGCTAGCTACAAGCGCTACCGCTAAGCTACTGGACCGCTCATCTGATACTGACACCACCGCGCAGGCAACAGACAGGTGAACCAACACGCGTTGAGCTGCTGGGGGTTAGGGAGTCTTTTCATGCTAATCAGGTTGCTAGCTGCTGTTCGCTAATAATGCTGTAGCTAGGCTACTAGCTAGCCTAGCTCAAACATCATGTTGATCTTCTCGCCATAAAGCTTAAGCGTACAGTGGGCTTCCTGTATAGATTTAAATCATGCTTTTCCTTGGCTTCCAGAAAACGTCTTGTCTCCGCCCTTTTCCTTTCACAACTGGATTATGGTGACACAGTATATAGGTTTGCTTCTCTGTCCACTTTATCCAAGCTAGACCCCCTGTATCATTCGGTTCTAAGATACATCACCAATAGTGCCTTCAGGACCCATCACTGTACACTGTATAGTCTGGTTGGATGGCCATCTCTTTCTGTCAGAAGGCTCCAACACTGGTGCACTCTTGTGTTTAAAATCATCTCTGGCTTCTTACCGAATTATCTGCGCCTGAAGTTCATCCCTATACCGAGTGGCTCGGGTCTCAGGTCTCGTAGATGGCTACAATACAAGGTGCCACTTATCATGAACAATGTTGGAAGGGCAAGCTTGTCTTATTATGGCCCTTGGTCTTGGAATGACCTACAGACTACTTTTAAATTAGAGGCCCTTATTTCCATAAGTATCTTCAAGCGTAGATTAAAGGATGTGGTCACCGCTCGATGTACCTGCTTTGGTTAGACTTCTCAATGTTTTAATCACCTTGTAAATACCCCTACCATTGTTTGTCTATTGTATTGTTGCCACTGTCTTGTTATTTGAACTGTTTTTTAAGCTACTATTTTGACCCTGTCTTGGCCAGGTCTCTCTTGTAAAAGAGGTTTTAACCTCAATGTGACTTCCTGGTAAAATAAAGGTAAAAAAAAAAAAAAAAAAAAAAAGCCCCCACTCTCATTGATATGTACTGTAGATTTGGAGTGGATGGACGCAGGCGAACCAACACTAAACTACCTGATTGACACACTCTGTGGGGGGTGGAGAGAGACTGGGTTTGAGTACATTTAGATTGACATTTCTGGCATTTAGCAGACGCCTTATTTCAAAGCGACTTTCAATCTATACATTTGACTAAGCAAGTAAATCATCAATTCACCAGTCATAGCAGGAAGAGTAATCTAACTCAGGCCAGGGGCCATTGGCAGTCGTCGTGATAGAAGAAGAATAAAGAAAGCACTGTACTTCCTGTCGGTCTCTCCATCACACATAAGCCGGGTGTGTCTGTGATACTGTTCACACGCACAGGTGAACCAACCAACCGCTACACAGCAGCCATCATATCTAGTCAGGTAGGGTTTTTTTAATCAACTGATCTGAAACATGAATCATCAACTGATTAACTTAACATCTGGTGACTGTGGGGAACTTAACGTTTGATATACGCTTCCTGTTTTTTTTTATATAACGGCCCACGCCGTTGAATCATAAATCCATTAAACAACAACAAGGCAACCAGTCTGTTATACTGGGCCCAGTGGGCCCCATCAATGGGCTATTCTCTTCCCACTGTACCACAGCCCACAGTGCACGTACACACATACACACATATACGAGAGGGCGCTTTGTGTTGGTGGTGTGTTGTGTTATCAGCAGGAACTCTCTACTAAGGAGGGAGGAAATGTTACTGGTTCCCACCATAACTCAACAACAAACCGTAATCTGTAAAAGGGGGGTTTTGATGAATGGGTCACTAACAGTCGTACTACACAGTACGCTTTGCTTTGCTTTGCTTTGTGCCGAGTCGTAAACAAAAGAGTGCGGGCCGGGCCTTGTCTTTAACAATTACAACCACTCATATCAAGGAAGCTCTTTTACACAACCGACCGACGTGGTCCTCTGGATCTCCTATTTAGGAGCCGGTGATGTGGTATGGACATGACAGCCTTCAAGAAACAACACACACACTCAATCATGTTGGGTGGGTTTTTTTGTTTTCTTTTTTTTGGTTTTACGACCTCCTGCACTGTATGCAAATTGTGAGGCCATTACAGCACTACCAGCTGTAAGCCCCGCCCTCTAACGCCCCCTACATATCATCACCCGCCCCTAACCGACCCCCCCCCCCCCCTTTAACCATCATAGATACCGTTCCCCAGCCCCAACCCCCTCCCTCCCCCCCTCTATGACTGATGACGGGGGAGGTAGGGGGAGGTAAGGGGGACATACCCTAAAATAAATAATTGCAACAAATGTTTCCCGTGTGACACCTGGCATTGGCCCAGGAGACGTTTGCGCCAGGTCTTCGGTGCCGGGGGGGCGGGGGGGCAGGGGTGCCGGGGGCTCTTTCATAAACACTGCAGGAATGACAGTCGCCCCCCCCCCACCGAAGCCTCGGCTAAATATAGCTTGCATACAGAAAGGTGATCACACAGAGGGGGGGGTGGAGGGGTGCCTAGGGGAAGACAGATAAAATCCATTGCAGAGGCCCCCTGGATAAGAAGAGACTGCGTGTATGAATAACGTCACTATTTTCGTCTGTTACGAAACCCTAACCCTTATTATCGTAATCGGTCAGTTCAGGGTCGATTCAGTCAATTCAGGATGTGATATTCATTTAGAATTCAACAATGGGAAGAAAAAAACCGTTGGATGTAAAAAAAAAAAGTGTGTTATTTATAAATATTGATAATAAATCAACAATCATCGAACAACCATTGAATTGTTAATTTACATGTACTTTGATCATTATCACAACTGCACTGTTTCCCACAGCGCATGCTAACTCCCAGGCTAACTCCCTCCTCTCTGTCATTGAAACTGTGGGAACAGGATGCTTAGGGTGGAGTAGGGGTGGGTGGGGTAGGGGTGGGGGGGGGGTTGCAGGGTATGGTGGGGGTGGTAGGGGCAGGGTGGACTCCACTTTGTTGCAGTGCTGACAAAGATTCAGGGACACATCCAGTATTTATTGCATTAGCTTTGATGGCACTGTGGTCTTCACCTGCTGTTGGGCCAACCAGAGTGTGCTGATAATAAGAGGGATGAGTGTGTGTGTGTGTGTGTGTGTGTGTGTGTGTGCGCTAATGACAGTAAGAGGAGTGTGTGTGTGTGTGCGTGTGTGTGCGCTAATGACAGTAAGGGGAGTGAGTGTGTGTGTGTGTGTGTGTGTGTGTGCGCACTAATGACAGTAATAGGAGTGAGTGACTGTGTGTGTGTGTGTGTGTGTGTGTGTGTGTGTGGGAGGGTGTGTGTGGGGGGGGGGTGGTGTCTGTGTGCGTGTGTGTGTGTATGTGTGTGTGTGTGTGTATGTGTGTGTGTGTGTGTGTGTGTGAGTGTGGTAAATAGTAGTTTATTTAAGGGCTAGCTGAGGAGACTGGCTCCTTTGCCAAGGCTGGGAAAGTCTGTGTCTGGCTGGGGGGGGAGACACTCTGGCACTGATCCCTCTACCCCTCCCATAGACAGTCTGGAGCTGCCCCCCCCCCTCCCCCAACCAAACCTGCACCCCCCCAACACTGCCACACCCAAGGACCTTCCCAGAAATACTGCTTACTGATGTTCATTCAATTGACTCACGTTCACACACTAAGACATAAACACACATATCCACTTAAACCCCCCCTGCCACTCCAGTGTTGGGCCCAGGGCCAATTCCTCAACGCTAAACAACCTGAAGTGTCCAACAATTTGCGCAAACAAATCTTGATCAATTAGAGGAAATTGGTTTTTCAAGCTGTATGTAAATCGTCAGAGCCTGTGTGATGACTAGGGCCTAGAAACAACTGCTTACAAACCCCACTTTTTTCCCACACAAAGTTATGCTTTATTATGTGACTTGCTCCATTATTTTCAGGTGCTTGTACCCCAAAACAAACAACGTATACTGAGTTCTGATAAGTGTTAAAAGGCTGAGAATCGCAGCTTTCTAACCATGTCAGATTTCTGACCATGTCAGTGTCTCACCTGCCAGTCATTTGTGAAGAAGAGACAGTTTACAGTCAGGGTATTAGCCTACTGAATGCACATTTTTTTTTTTTTTTTTTTTTTACAGCCGGCCCGGCAGAAAGCTACCATCGAACGGCCCATAAATCGAAAGCTACCATTGAACGGCCCATAAATCAGGGGCAGCGGCCCATTGGTCGATTTTCTATACAGACACTGGGCTGGCCCAATCAACAGAGAGAAGGGGGGGGGGTCAGGGGTCACGCACGCACGCAGCACCAGACGTCCGTCTCAGTTTCGCGGTAGTTTTGGGCCGAGCCGGCAGGCAAAATAAATGTAGTTAGCCTGGATAGTTACTAGATAGATACTAAGAGAGATGGAGTGCAAAAGCACACTAAAACGGAAGGGAGGCTGGGAAAAACGTAGGGAGAAAAACTAAAAGAAACTCGAGGCAGATGCTGCCAAATGTGTAAACATTAGGGACATGTTTGCTGCACCCTCAAGTTTACCACAGCAGCAACAGCAACAGGTTGAAGAGGAGGCTGGCAGGGAGGAGCGGGAGCAGGGTACAGATACAGAGGATAGAGAGGATACAGAAGAAGCGGGGCCGAGTCAGCCTGTAACCGTTGACCCGGTAAGGAAAATATAGGTAGCTGTTAGGGGTGTAACGGATCGCCCCCCACGGTTCGGCACGCATGTGTACTGCGGATCAATTGCAAAATGTAACCAAGTAATAATATTACTTAATATTAGTTAATATCCCTTGTAAATCACAATGTAGAGTTGCCATGAAAAGATAGACGCGACAGTTGCGTGCTTTGTTTTACTCTAAAGCGCAATGATAGGTTGATAATGGAAAAAAAAATCTAGAACAACAAGGCTGCGTTCGGAAATTCGCTCTGGAATCTGATCACTGAGTACACTGGTCTACTTGCACTGGTACCATTGCTTACTGTCTGTATGTAGTCGTCTTTGTAGTGGTTTGGGGGAATACTACAGTTTGTCATATGACTGTACAGCACACAGTATATAAGACGAGTATATAAGGCAAGTATTTTTGTGCTGGTGGGTGTGGTCCGACCGATTGGGGTGGGCCTGTCTGGGCCAAAAATGCCAGGGCCTAATTGTTGTCCCAGTCCAGCCCTGCGTTGAACCCAGTGTGCTCTCCGGGGAATTTAGGAACGCAGGCAATATTGTATTCTACGCACCACGGCTCAAACGAAGACAGACACCTTTCTCTGACATTAATCAAATCGCATAGCTAGCTAGCTGGCTGTGTTCACACTTCAGTTAATGAGTTTGTAAGGTTGATTTGAGCTAACCCTAAGGCTACCAGCATATGTTCACCTCCTATAGGCTGAATTGGGAGAATTGTGTCTTTTTCCTTTTTTGCTCTATACTTGACACCAAATAAAAAGGTTTGGAGTTTTTGGGGACATGTTTTTGGACAAATTCATGAAGAATTAGAAGCTATATATCATTTTTACATCTGGGGTCTGGCCAGTGATAACTGTAATGTAACAGAGCCAGTTAGCTAGCCAGTGAGTTTACAGTTAGCTAGCCAGTGAGTTTACAGTTAGCTAGCCAGCGAGTTTACAGTTAGCTAGCCAGTGAGTTTACAGTTAGCTAGCCAGTGAGTTTACAGTTAGCTAGCCAGTGAGTTTACAGTTAGCTAGCCAGCGCATTTACATTTACAGTTAGCTACTGTAAGGAGCTAGCGAGCAACTCCATCTCAACTAAAGGCACGAAATCTATATTTACATTATGATTTCACTTTTAAAACGGGATGAAACTGATAAAACACATTGTTGTTCTAGTGAAATCTACACATATGTAAACAAGACTGCTGTCACGGAAGCCCTCCACTCTGCCCAAGCTTCCTCCCTCTCCTCTGTTCTCATTCTCCTTGACCTGTCTGCTGCCTTCGACACAGTCAATCACCAGATCCTTCTCTCCATCCTCTCAGACCTGGGCCTCTCTGGCACCGCACACTCCTGGTTTTCTTCCTACCTGGCGGGCCGCTCCTACCAGGTGACCTGGAGAGAATCGCTGTCTTCTCCACGAACCCTCTCCACTGGAGTACCCCAGGGTTCTGTCCTAGGGCCCCTACTTTTCTCTCTCTACACCAAGTCTCTTGGCTCGGTAATCTCTTCACATGGGCTCTCCTACCACAGCTACGCAGACGACACTCAACTCTTCCTGTCCTTCCCCCCGTCTGATGTACACGTGGCAACCCGTATCTCAGCATGTCTCGCTGACATTTCAACTTGGATGGCTGACCACCATCTCAAGCTCAATTTTAACAAGACCGAGCTCCTCTTCATCCCCGGGAAAGCCTGCCCTCTCCAAGACTTCTCTATCACAGTGGAGAACTCTACTGTAACCCCCTCCCTGACAGCCAAGAATCTTGGAGTGATCCTGGATAACCGACTATCCTGTGCGGAGAACATTGCAGCAACGGCTCGCTCCTGCAGATTCTTCCTCTACAACATCAGAAGGATACGACCATTCCTTACCAGAGAGCCCGCCTGGACTACTGCAATGTACTCCTGGCTGGGCTCCCCGCTTCAGCCATTAGACCTCTGCAGCTCATCCAGAATGCTGCTGCCCGGCTGGTATTCAACCTCCCCAAATACTCGCATGTCACCCCTCTCCTTCGCACCCTGCACTGGCTCCCGATAGCAGCTCGCATCAGATTCAAGACCCTGGTGCTTGCATACCAGGCAGCTAAAGGGACAGCCCCTGCCTACCTGAAGGAAATGGTAACCCCCCAAACCCCTGCCCGCTCACTCCGCTCCTCCACTTCGGCTGGCCGACTGGCCCCACCTCCTCTACACAGCAGTCGGGCTGCCCGATCACGTCTCTTCACAACACTGGCTCCCCGCTGGTGGAATGAGCTCCCCACGGCTGTCAGAACGGCAGAGTCACTACCCATCTTCCGTCGTAGACTGAAGACCCATCTCTTCAGGTTACATCTTAACTGCTCCTCCTGAGACATCTTCTGACCCTCACCACTACGTCGCCTAAAGACAACCGCTTTCCCCTCTACTGTGTCCCTAAGAACTTCTATTGCCCCCCTTGTACTGTTTCTCAGTTTCTCCAGTAAAAAAAAAAAAAGTTTAGAAGAAGGTGATAGGGAGAAGGCTTTTCCTTCTATCAGTGGCCCCGGGCCCGAGCTAGATTACTCTTCCTGCAACGAATGGTGGATTGCTGATTCACATGCTTAGTATTCAAATGTATTGATTGTAAGTCGCTTTGGAATAAGGCGTCTGCTAAATGCCAAAAATGTAAATGTAAATGAGTTGAGCGTTGAAGCCACTTCCATGACCACTAGAGGGAAAACTCCAAACCGTGACAGCCCTAGACATGACTACCAGTCCTCCCGCTGAACGTAAAATACACTATACATGCACTACGCTCTCCCTAGTGTTGAATTAAGATCCCATTCATCCTCTCGACCCAACCCAGCGTGTAAGGACAGAGCTCCAAAGGTACGGCGCAGCCAGAGACAGTCAGGCTGGCGTTCAGTACTTCAGAGGAAGGTTTATGACATCACAGAGCCCAGGAAACACACTACACAGTAATCCTCCTATCAGAACAGCCTGTCAAGTCGGAGTAGAGAGGGGGTGTATATATGGCTGGGGATGAACGCGATTGGACTGTAATTATCTTGAAAGAAGTGCAATTAAAGGTCAAGGCAAGAAGGGCACGATTTTCTTTTCTCTTCACACAGGAAGTTCCACACAGGTATGAAAAGGATGACTCTGGGGTGTGGCGGCACTGTAATTGATCATGAGACAGTAAGACAGAGAGGTAAATCGCCTACGCAAGTAAGTGGCTCCCTGTCGAAGCCAGCCTTACAAACACAGGGCCCCGAGGCTATGTGTAAAGATGCTTAGCCAAGTATTCACCCATCACCGCACACTGACTGTCTCTCCGGGGGAGGGAGGGAGGGAGGCTGGTGGAGGTGTAGGTGGAGGTCGGGTTTGGAGGAGAGAGGACGGGCTCTGTGGAACGCACAGAACGGTATTTGGAATGGGATCCAACACGTGTGTCTGATACCATTCCTCACCCTGTTCCGGGCATTACTCTGAGCCCGTCCCTCCGATTCCTACCTCCGCCAGCCTCCCTCCCCCTCATCTTGCCTGTATAAGGCCAGGGTCTTTCGCTGTTCGCCCAGACAAGCAGGCGGTAGGTACGTAGGTAGATAGGGCACATCCCTGCATGTTAGGGCGGCAGAAGAAAAAAAAAAGGAGCTTAGCATTGACAGTAATATGCCAGCGAGGGAACAAAGGGGGAATCACGCCTCCCCCTTCATGTATTAACGGTTGATAATCTTGTAGTTTAGTTTCTCTCATATGAAGAAGTGGCCAGCCCCCCCCACCGCCATGCAAGATCAGTGAAGGAGGAGGGTGAGATAAGATGATGTTTATTTGAAGCCTAAAAGCAAATTCTTTTGGCCTGGGCGAGGAGGAGCAGGGAGGAGGAGGCAAGGAGAGCTTGTGTTGGCAGAGACCAGACTTTGTGGTGGAGTCATCAGCGGTGATTGAATGCCATCGGGGTAATATGGAGAGAGTGAGAGCCACTCAGGTCTGCTGTCTGCAGATCCCAACACGATCGTGTAATAGTCCAGTAATGTGTCTGTATTTACTGATCAACAGTGATGAGACACTGGGCTTGGACCTGCCCGAACACCCACACATACACACACACGCACGCACCCATGCATGCACACACTAATACACACACACACACACACTCTCCTGGGGGCAGCTGCTGCTGTGGACCCTGTGCCTGACCACAGTTTTAAGGGACTGAACAAACAGTGAGTCAGTTGTCTGTGGAGGCCTCAGAGAGGACAAGGATGTGTGCATCAAAATAATGGTAAACAGACTGACTTACAGTATATAGACTGACTTACATAGACTAACTTATATAGACTGACTTATATAGACTGACTTATATAGACTGACCTATATAGACTGACCTATATAGACTGACTTATATAGACTAACTTATATAGACTGACTTATATAGACTGACTTATACAGACTGACTTATACAGACTGACTTATATAGACTGACTTATACAGTGCCTTATTCCAAAGTGCTTTACAACGGCCTCTCATTCACCCATTCACACACACATTCACACACAGATGGAGGCGAACTACCATGCAAGGCGCCGGCCCGCTCATTGGGAGCAATTTGGGGGTTCAGTGTCTTGCCCAAGGACACCTCGACATGTAGCCAGTTGGGGTTCAAACCGCCGATCTGCCGACCTTGCGATCATTAGACGCTGGCTCTACCTCCTAAGCCACAGCTTCTATCTCCTGAGCCACAGCCTCTGCCTCCTGCGCCACAGCCGCCCAAAGCCCAAAGCATCAAAACATACTGCAGACCCTTTATTGCACCAGTCACCACCCCCCAGCAGATACTGAGCATTTCAAACATAAAAGGTATGTTTTACGTCTGGTAATATACCGTATATATCTTCATTATCCAGCCGCAACGGAGACATTTGGACGCATCCTTTAACCTACATTTCTACGAAAAGCACGGCTGCTAGAAATCACACACCACCGCCCGCTCCATATGTCAGGAGCCTGTCTGGGTCTGAATCAGAACCATACGGGGGAGGGTGGGGGGTGGGGAGGGTTGGAGGGTGGTGGGGGGGTATCTGGGTCAGGGGCGCTGAGCAGAGGAGCTCCACTTGGCCCAGCCAGGGCTGCAGAACCTCAGGGAGTTGGGAGGGGTGGGGGGAGTGGAGCTGCTGGTTCTGGAGAAGGTCCATGGCCTTGGAAGGGGGGGGGGGGCTGAGGCATCGCATGTATAAGACCACGCTCAGGGAGACGGATGGGTAGAGGAAGGGAGGGAGGAAGACTGACAGAGAGAGGGAGGGAGGAAGAGGGAGGGAGGGAGGAAGACTGGTAGAGGGAAGGAGGAAGACTGATAGAGGGAGGGAGGGAGGGAGACTGATAGAGGGAGGGAGGAAGACTGGTAGAGGGAGGGAGGGAGGAAGACTGATAGAGGAAGGGAGGGAGGAAGAGGGAGAGAGGGAGACTGATAGAGGGATGGAGGGAGAGAGGAAGAGGGAGGGAGGAAGACTGATAGAGGGAGGGAGGAAGAGGGACGGATGGGAGACTGATAGAGGGAGGGAGGGAGGAAGACTGGTAGAGGGGGGAGGAGGGGAGGGGGAGAAAGAGAAGACTGGTAGAGGGAGGGAGGAGGGTAGGGGGAGGAAGAGAAGACTGGTAGTGGGAGGGAGGGAGGAAGACGAGGGAGGGAGGAAGACCAGGGGAAGACCTAAACAACACAGGAGTGACATGATGAAACAGCAGCAGACAGCGTTGTCTACAACTGCTGGAGTGTGAGGAGGAGGGGGAGGGGGGGGGGAGCTGGCCTGGTGCCCTCGGCTGTCATAGACCAGTGCTCATCATTCTCCTGTTCAACCTGCAAACCAGCTGGCTTTCACACTTTCCCCCCCGACACCCAATCTTTATATGGAGATATCTTTAGAGACCGCTCCTTTGAAGCGTGTCCAACAAACACTACTAGCCTTCTTCTTCTTCTTAGCGTTGTGACTGCCAATGGGCCCTGGTTCCTAGCATTGGATTTGTTTTTCTTACGATGGCCTATTACGATTGTAGAGATGGTTCACTTTACTTTAGTCAAATGTATTTGTTGTAACTAAGTCGCTTTTGGTTAAAGGCGCCTGCTAAGTGTCTAAAATGGGGGTCATCCCTATGTTCCCACAGCCCAATGGTCCTACATTTCTAATATTTAAAAAAATAAAAAAATTATTAGGCCCTATGTTCCCACAGCCCAGTGGTCCCACAACCCAATGGTCCCACATTTCTAATATTTCATAGGTGGGGTCAGTGGGGTCAGTGTTAGGGTTAAGGTTAGGATTAAAGTCAGTGTTAGGGCTAGGGTTAGGGTTAGGGCTAGGGTTAGGGTTAGGGTTAGTTAGAGATTACTTAGAAATGTGGGAACATTGGGCTGTGCGACCATAGACACGCTCCCCTAAAATGTAAACGTAAACTAGCCCAAGTCCCAGTAAAGAGGGTAAGGTTGCTAACTAGCTGGGGGTGCTAGCTGAGTAAGGTACCTAGCTATGGGGGGGTGCTAGCATGGTGCTATGAAGACCTGTCAGTCTACAGACCAGGGGGTGAGGTGGCCAGTAACCTGTCTGAAAGTGCCTGTGACCTCTACGTGCCCTTCCATGCCAGGGGTGAGTTCACAGGAGTCACTTAGCATGTTGTTTATTTTGTCTCAGCTTGCCTGTGTGTGAAGAGGAGGGTCCACCCTTTTCAAAGGGAAGTTCAGTCAGGCATCTCTCTCGGTCCATGCAGGAGTCTGTTGAGGGTTCGGGGGGGGGGGGGGGACGACAGGCCTAGAAGGAGAGGAGGTGTTTGGTTCAAAAGAGAGCTGAAAATGTCAGATGTCAGCAGAAAACGTTTCCCAAAAAATCCACCGTTCAAGTTCTTTGGTTTCACAGGGGTGGAAAAACACCAGAGAAACACCAGAAAAACACAGGTCCATTCTTGTTCTGGACATCAAAGCAGCGGGCTTTGAAAGGGAACAGCTTCCTTATATTGGTCGTGTTCATCTATCAGGTTTATCCATGTTTATACAAAGGTTAGACAGCTGCTGGGATCGTACTACCCATGTCACGGGCTGACGCGCCAGTCGTGCTGTAAATCAACTTGAGTGATTGAACGAAGTAATGCGATGAAAAGAAAAATGGAAATTACAGCATCCACCATATTACTCATATTTTGTGTCATTTCTGTGTTATGCTACTTTACACACTTCGTAATCAGGGCCGGCCCTAAGACTTTTGTGGCGCTAAGCAAGATTTTTTATGTGCCCCCCCCACATGCACATTTTGTCAAGGGGTTGGAGTTTTCGTTTGACAGGTGTTTAATCGACGGGGGGGGCTAGATGAACATGCTCACACTCAATAGACACACACTAAATAAATCAAATAACATACAGCGGCTATAGAAAGTCATGCACATGAAAACATAACTTTTCTTAAAAAAACCTTTTCTTCATCTCTAATGCGATGAAAAGAAAAGTGAAAAGGTGAGAACTTACAGCATAAACCATATCACTCATATTTTGCGTCATTTTTGTGTGACATTATGCTACTTTGGACAATTCCTAACGCACACTATTCCTAACACACCTATTTCTATAATATTAACACATGTCCTAGCCATGCCTACTCTTTACTCTATCGCATTCGTGTTTTAACACAAGTCATGGTGTGGGTTTGTTTCTTGTAATTCTGTGGTGATATTCTGTAAACGTAGGCAGATCGCAACATGTCTGATTAAAATACCAACCCAGCCGTGCTAAACACGTAGGGGGGGGTGTATTCTAGTGATTAACTCAGCAGAAATGTCTCCTGGTTCATCTCTTCTTAATCTAATTTAGACATTTTGGCCGCTGCTTGCCTGGGTGTGTGTGTGTGTGTGGTTTCAGGGGTATTTATTCAGCATACATCCAACGTCCACATGGATGCACCTCAGTAAAAAGTACCGATACGGCTCACACACACACACACACACACACACACACACACAGGCAGAGACAGACACACACACACACACACACACACACACACACACAGGCAGAGACAGATACACACACACACACACACACACAGGCAGAGACAGAGACACACACACACATGTGCACACACACACACACACAAACACACACACACAGAGAGACAGATATACACACACACGCATATGTGTGCGCGCACACACACACACACACACACATACACACACACACACACACACACACACACACACACACACACACACACACCTTCACTGTGGAGGGAGGGGGGGATCTGATCTGATCCGTTGATGAAAGAGAGGGAGACAGAGCAGAAGACAAAAGAGAAATGCCACAGGGAAACAGAGAGAGAGGGGGGAGGGGGGGGATGAGCGGTGGGCAGGTTTTGACACTGACAGGGTGTTTTGTGAGAGAGAGAGCCACACCACACGCCCGCCCCTCACGGTTGACGTGCTGTCCCATAATGCGAGGCGATGCAGGACTAACAGGACTTAATCAGCATTAGGCCTTATTGTTGCACCTCCGCAGGAACTGATGACACAGAGGCTCAGCTCAATCCGGTGATCGCACCACCGCCATCACACACACGGCCGCCCGGCTCACTGTGTCCTGGGCCAACCCCCCCCCCCTAACCCACCCCTACCCCCGGGCCCGCGCCACACGGGCCCACCCGGCGTGCTAATGGCATGACGTAAGGGGGAGAGAGAGGGAGGGATAGAGAGAGAGAGGGGTAAGGCTCGTCCTGTGTGGGGGGGATATATATATATATATATAGAGAGAGAGAGACAGTAGGGTAAGGCTCGTCCTGTCCCTGTGTGTGTGGGGGGGGGGGGGGAGAGAGAGAGGGGGGGATATAGAGAGAGAAAGAGGGGTAGAGAGAGAGAGAGAGAGAGAGAGAGAGAGAGGGGGG
This sequence comes from Nansenia antarctica, assembly GCF_963989245.1. NCBI lineage: Eukaryota > Metazoa > Chordata > Actinopteri > Argentiniformes > Microstomatidae > Nansenia > Nansenia antarctica. The sequence goes on from NC_137674.1 coordinate 36,491,542, forward strand.
GGGGGTCCTGTCCCTGTGTGTGGGGGGGGGGGGAGAGAGAGAGAGAGAGAGGGAGAGGGAGAGGGATAGAGAGAGAGAGAGAGGGGTCACAAAGTCAACATGTTCGTGCCACCAGGCTGTCTGCACGCTGTCCACAGATCTGAGGCAGACAGAGGCTGGTCATGTCTGGGCTGGAGGGGTTTGGGGGCCATTCCACACCACCACGGTTCGTTTTTTTTTTTGGGGGGGGGGGTTTGGTCTTTTTTTTAAGTTACCTTTTCTGAGTGGGGCAATCCCACTCATATTTTACATTTTATTGAACAGATACAGTGAAGACAGACAGGAAAGTAAGGAGAAGAGGGAGAGAGGGCATGTCAGCAGGGCACGGGCCGGATTCTAACCCATGCCGACATGGGCATATGTGTGAACTGTAGACCGTGGTGCTAGACCACTGGACCACTCCAGGCCACACTTGTTCTTTTTCAAAAAATCTATCAAAGTAGTGAAAATATACCACTGCTCATCCGTGATCAGACCTAGCTTGCTGAGGTGCTGGAACTGAAGAGTATCGATAGAGTGCAAAATAACAGCATCCGCACATTCAAATCTGTGCAAAAAAACCTGTACTTTATTGCGCAAGCTTTCGGTCATAGAAAAGAAGGTCTATGACCGAAAGCTTGTAGCAATAAAGTACAGGGTTTTTTGCACAGATTTTGAGTGTGCGGATGCTGTTATTTTGCACTCTTTAAGGAAAAAAATCTAAAAACATTCAAATGCTGTGATGGTTGTACTTTTTTAGAAAGTGTTCCCGGAATTCGCCAAATTCTACAGAACACACAGACATAAATCCATAAATAATGATCTCTCCTCTCAGATTTTACAGACCAATCTATTTTACAGTTGCAGTTTACAGTCTCTGCTTTCTCCAGCAGGTGACTTTAAGGATCTCCCCAAGCCTGTCATTACCAGAGCAGTAAAGGTTCACGTAAAACTATCCAGTCCATGTGTACTGATGAATAGTTGGAGGTAGATGTAGAGACATTGTGAGTTGCAGCGTTCCTCCATTGGTTCAGGCTTGTCAGTGATTATATAGCCCCGGGGTTAAAACGCATGTAAGGGAGGCAAGGCTGAATAAAAAAAACACTTAGATTATGATTACACAAAGAAGGGGTTGGGAGATTAATCTGCTGCCTACTGTACAAGAAACCCAGTAGGGTTTCCCTTGTTTGCTTGTGTTAAATCCTATTTGTGTGTGTGTGTCTCTCTCTACTTTTAACAAGAATGTGAACAAGCTGTTCTGTCAGAGGCAGAGAAAGGCAGTAGAACTGTCTATGGCAACAAGACCCAACGCTATCTGCTGCACAGAGAGACTATATATACACTGTGTTAGCTAGACCTAGTGAGGCCCTGCTTCATCAAGCAGCTGTAGTGGTGTTGTTAAGACAGATGTTCCTGCTGTATAATGGGAGGGGGGGGGCACCGATATCCCCCTGACAACAGACGATGAAGCTGTAAGGAAGTTGAGAGGATGTGGGGTTTGTCTTGTTTCAAGAAAAGAATGTCTTGGCTGGTTTTAACCATTCTTTGTTCCTGACGAGAATGCTGCATACTCACGGGAAATATGCGTCAACAGATCAGATCAGATATTCCGATTAACGGCCCTACCCTCTTGTGACTGTACTAAATCAGTGATTTTTCTCTCTCTTTCTTCCTTCTTCTCCCTCAGCATGACAAGCCTGGAGTTGAGAGAGAGAGGCTGTAAGTGCTCATTGTTTTGAGTCCCGAAGACTTTGATGTTTCTGAAGGGGTCGAGCCAAGGAGGCTCCCTCTTTTTTTGCATTAGAGGGGGGGCGGGGAGGAGAGAGAATATTCTAGAATATTCTGAGTCAGGAACATCTGGGATCGCGCTAAGTACGGCTCACTTGGCAGGTGGCTGTATTGGCATTGACACCCTCCTTAACAACGCCTTTCATCTGGGTCTGAACATGTGGATTCAGCTCCAAACCCACCCTGGGCCTTCTCCTCCCTCCTTCACGGGAGGAGAGCCTGAGGAGGGGAGGCCAGGGGAGGGGAGGGAAGGTGTGGCAGCTTCCACCAGCAGTCTCACACAGTCCAGAGTCTCCCCCACTGTCCTCTGGAGCACCACATACAGTAGTTTTTTTCTTTCTTTCTCTCTCTCTCTTTCTCTCTCTCCTTTTGCATACTTTAACCCTCCCTGGTGTGCCCTGCGTTCCTGTCTCCTCTCTGTATACGCTCGCCTCCACTTGCCCTCCACTTTTCTCAGGCAGAAAAATCTCGTAACTCATTGAAGAAAATAGCTTCTTCGGTTATTGGTTATAAGGTGATAAGGAGTTTAAGGCGTGTGTGTGTGGGGGCGGGGGGGGGGGGTTGTTGAGATTGACAGCAGGTCTCGGGGGGGGGGATGAGGGGGTGGGTGGGGGGGGGACTTGCTCCAACAGGAGAGGAGAGCTCTGTTTCAGCATAGCCCTTTCCCTGCACGCAACACTTAACGCCCGCTGCCAACGATCTGGGCAAAAATAGGTGTGTAGTAGTAGAGTATAGAGTACACACACACTACGAGGAGAGGAGGGTAAAGTCATTAAGCTCTAAAGTCCAGGGCCCGCGGTCGGCCGGAGTATCTGGGTCATTGTGTTTAAAAGCAGACCACCACCACCACTACTACGGCAGCAGGTCAGCAGGTCAGGGAATATCTTGGCGCTGGTCCGGTGTTGCTGGGATGGGATGCCCCTGGACCGCCTGGCACCACGGGGGGATACCCCTCACACTCACACCCCCTCCCCCCTGACCCCCCCCCGCCCCTCAATCATTCTATTACTGACTTCACTGCTCCACTGACCCAGTGTGTTTATTTATTTACCTGGTGGTGTGGGACTACTTTACTACTTCACTACTTGACTACTAGGTGCGGCTGTGGCGCAGGAGATAGAGCCGGCGTCTAATGATCGCAAGGTTGGCAGATCGGCAGTTCAAGCCCCGACTGGCCACGTGTCAAAGTGTCCTTGGGCAAGACACTGAATGAACCCCAAATTGCTCCCATTGAGCCGGCCGGCCGGTGCCTTCCATGGTAGCTTGCCGCCATTGGTGTGTGAATGTGTGTGTGAATGAGAGGCCGTTGTAAAGCGCTTTGGAATAAGGTGATATATAAGTCAGTCTATATAAGTCAGTCTATATACTTTACCACTGACTCGTCTTGTTGGTCCATCCTGCTGAGGAGAGACTGAGGAATGAGGAAAGGGACGTTTATTTTTTTGCCTGACGGTTGGTTGCATCTTGCATCCTGTATTAGATTATCCAGTAGAGTGAGTCTGTTAGTCTGTTACCGGGGTTAAACTTTGAACAGGCCAGGGCATACAAGATGATCCATCCACATCTCTCTCTGAGCTTAAAGCTCCGCGATAATAATTGAACCGACTGACTTCAAAAAACGAAGGACAATAGAGGTCGGCCGACGACTTATTTCGGAGCGATATGATACGGTGCTATGATAAGTGTCCCCACTTGAAACTTTAAATCACTGACTTGTCACACGCGGGACAGGACATGGGACCGCGACCGTGGACTGACTGACGGCAGACAGTTCAATCTACCCACCGGCATTCGCTCCGCTCCTCGCCAGCGTTCTAATAAAAGCAGAAACAGTGTGATACCGTGCTAACCCTAACCTGCCGCGGATAGATACCCTTGACTGTAGCACGTAACCCGCGGGAATCTGGTGTTGGCTTACACAGGGGCATACTGTCTGCTGTAGGAACAACACATACTATACAGTGACATGCCATTGGGTCTGTCTGTCTGCCCCCCCCCCCCCTCTCTCTCTCTCTCCTGTATTGTACCAGTGATCCTGTACTGTCCACACGACTTATCTGATATCTGACCCTGGATTCCTGACACATTTCCCGTTCTTCTCCGACAACTCGAACGATCGCAGGGCACGAAATCGAACCATTACACATTCTCCTCTACACAGCTGCCTAATTGCTATCGTGATGGAGCGCACGCTAATGTTAATCATTACCTACCTATTAACAGCAGATGAATGCAAGAAAGGGACCGTACCTGATTGGTTGAGCTTTGAATCGGCTTAAAAGCAGAAGGAGAAGCAGCAAATGACAGAGACGAATCATGTAAATGACAAAGATGTCAATCCTTAGCCTACTTATAAATACGACAAAAACAAATACATTGGTATAAAATACTTTAATAAATAGTTGGATTGTTCTAAGAACAAACAAAAATTCCACTAACAAACCAAAGACTTTGCCAACTGCTCTTTTGTACAAAATAATTACAATGTTCTGCACATTCAGCCCTCTCCTTTGGGGCTAGTGGGGTTCGTTCGCTGACTAGATATGGGTAATGATTTGGATTTCCTTTAATTTGCATCATCATCAACAAAATTGAAACCATAATTCTTGTCGTCCGAGAATAATAATATCAAACTGTTTTTTTTTATTAAAGAACAACAAAAAAATCCTGTTCACTACTACCCAGTCTGAGGTAACTCTCAAATGGGTCGTCATCGTCATCCTCTGTTTTAGTGCAGAAACAGAATCTATACAAACACTGGACAACAACCACAACAACAGCAACATCAACAATAAAACTTGTTCCCTTCATTAGACCAGTATTAAAAGCAGAGACCGTATGCATCGCTATAGGACTGGGTGAACGCCTGCTAACTCTGGAGAAACAGTTATCCATACGGACTCCCTCCCTCCGGGTCAACCTTTTGATTTCATTGGACAACCACAAAGAGGAAGAGCGATGAGAGATCGTTTAAACTTTAAAACCATGAGGATGACAGCTCCTCTGTCAGACGCAGTGTTACCTAACCCAACCTTGGTACACCTCTGTGTTCTAATAGGACATTCTAGTGTTCACATACAGTAGCACAGTGAATGGGAGATGGGAGGTGTGCCGGCATTCGCTAAGGAAACCCAGAGATATTACCTGAAGCAGCGGACGAGGACAAGTCTAGAACTAACAGCTCTGCATACTCACAATTTTAAGTGTTGGAAACAAAAAATCATAACGCAAAAACAAACAACCACCTATAATCTGTTTATGCCAATGCTCTGGTGATTAAGTGGGACCCTGGATATCGTCCATAACATCTGTATAAAACCTGCCTTGTGTCAACGGACACAAATAAACGGAATGACATCATAAAAAACAAAAAACAAAAACAATCTTATTCTTTAGAATAACTATAATAATAATAAAAGGGTCACTTAAGTTACTAAATTCAAATATACACAGCCATTTTTCATATTTACATATGTACATTGTTCAAAGAAAAACACCTTCGTTGGTGGTGAGAAGAGCTGTGGTAGTAGGACATCTTTTCCCTTTTGTATAAATTGTAAGTCTGTGGATAAACCGTTTCTAAACCATTTATAAACTCTTCCAATGAGAAAAGAATGTGTGGTGAGGGGCTGAAGGCACTTTCTACCAAAGCAAAATACTGAAGTTATCGCATCAGCTTGCAGGAAGTGGTGTAAAACAACATGTTAAAGGGAGATAATATACACAAGATCATTAGAGGCGTTTACACGTCATAGAGGGAAGAAAGATGTTTATGGATGTAAACAAAACGCTTATGTCAGGTGTCGTGGTATAGTGTTAATGTTAGCTTTTCCTAAAAGGTCTTATATAAATATCCTTGTACATCATTTTTACATATACAAATTTTACTTTTATACTAAAGAAAGTACAGAGATAGCCCAGTGTGTGGGTTAAGGCAGATTGTGGACTAGACACGGCGCAGCAGTAACAACAGCTGCCATCGACAACCTCCCGCTGTGCAGTAGTCCTCTGAGGGCAGTGCTCAGGCCACAAAGTCACGTGATACAGGCCACAAAGTCACATGATACAGGCCACAAAGTCACGTGATCCAGGATCTTCTCAATGACAACACTGTGGAGAAAGAAGGCCTCTCCTCTTCAGAAGAATGTTCATCAACACGTTTGTAATGTAAACAAAACCAAAAGTTAAAATTAAAAAGGAAAAGAAGGTTCTTCTTTCTGTCCTTTCTTCTTAATTTCCAACAGAGTGATGTTTTTGGGGGGGATTTAAAACGTTTTTTTAACTGAAATCCAGATGTGTGTTTTTAGTCAATGAGATGTTTGTGCCCTCCTATGCGTTTGCGGCCTCCGAGTTGCAGAGAAAGAAAAAAAGGGAATAAAAGTCAAATAATTAAAAAATAAAAATAAAAAGCTTCTGGTATAATATCTTCACTTTTGGTGCTTTTTGTTTTTGAAATCAGTTGGAGACAATTCCTCGGTTTGAAAGGTCCCAGGTCCAGGCCTTGTTCTAAGCCCAGCTCTAGGCCCAGTCTAAGCCCAGCTCCAAGCCCAGTCTAAACCCAGCTCTAAGCCCAGCTCCAGGCCCAGTCGAAACTCAGCTCTAGGTCCAGTTCTAAGCCCAGCTCCAGGCCCAATCTAAGCCCAGTTCTAAGCCCAGCTCCAGGCCCAGTCCTAAGCACAGCTCTAAGCCCAGTTCTAAGCCCAGCTCTAAGCCCAGTTCTAAGCCCAGCTCTAAGCCCAGTTCTAAGCCCAGCTCCAGGCCCAGTCTAAGCCCAGTCTAAGCCCAGCTCTAGGCCCAGTTCCAAGCCTAACTCCAGGCCCAGTCTAGGCCTAACTCCAGGCCTAACTCCAGGCCCAGTCTAAGCCCAGCTCCAGGCCTAACTCCAGGCCTCTTTCTCATACATAATGGTCTTTGACGTCGTCACAGACGTTGGCAGCGTTGAGGTTTTTACAGCGGTTGTCCTTTGGGCTGTAGACCGTCCGGTGAGGGGCCTTAACCTGGGGGGCGCTCCGGCTCGTACAGATCACCCCCCCCACCCCGCCCTTGCCCCCCCCCACCACCCCCCCGCGGTCCAGCTGCACCACCAGTGCTTTTTGGGAGGAGCACTTTTGTTTGGGAGGGCACTTCTCCACCTCCATGCCTCCTCCTCCTCCTCTTCCTCTTCCTCCCTCCTCCTCTTCTCCTCCTTCCTCCTCCTCCTCCTCTCCCTCAGCCCCGTCACCATTCCTGTCTGCGGGGTCTCCCATGAGTTTCTTGCATTCGTACGAATGAACGTCTTTGTCCCGGTTGTCTTTGCTGTGTTGCGTCATCGCCGTGCGCCCCCCCCCGCCGCCCCCCCTCAGAGGCTCCAGCTGGTTGTTCACGGTGCCGTCCACCTCCCCCGCCGCGGAGCGGGCTCTTTCCCGCTCTTTCTTCCTCTTCCTCGTCCACCACACGCACACCACGATGCAGAAGATCCACAGCACCCCGAACACCACGCACAGCACCGGGACCAGGTAGACTGAGGGAGGGTGGGGGGGGGGGAAACGTATTAAAACACTAGGCAGAACCAGAACCAGAAGCACTGAGATGTTTCTGGAGTTTTATCCTGGAAAGCCTGTTAACACTAGAACACCACATCACCAACTGTCAAATCTTATCTCAAATTTGAAAGTGACAGTTAGATCTAAGTGACAGTTAACACTGAGTGACCCAATGGAGCTTTTTCCTCAAACAACATTTGACGTATACACCATCGTCATCTATTTAATTTCCACACAGTTGCCAACAGTTGCTCAGTACTGCGTTGTTAGACCATGCAGCATGCGACGGTTAGCTGCGGTTTGACCCCCTCGACTCACCCACGGGCTGCGGCATGACCTGGGTCTCCACCTTCACCTCCACCACCGCCAGCATCACCGTGCTGTTGTGGCGCTTGGACAGGGCGTTGGTGATGGCGCTGGCTGCAGCCTGGATCTGACCGCTGTCCCCGTCCCGCTCCCCCCGCGGGTCAGGCTCATAGGACTGGAGGAGAGGAGGGAGAGAGAGGGAGAGGGAGGGAGAGGGAGAGACAAAAATATGAGTTAAAATCACATTGGTCATTGATTGATCCAGAATCTAGAAGGATCCCTGAGGTAAAGTTAAGGAGGGAGAGAGAGAGAGGCAGAGGTAGACAGAGAGGTAGATAGAGAGACAGAGAGGTAGATAGAGAGACAGAGAGAGAGAGAGAGAGAGAGAGGGAGAGGTAGAGAGAGGTAGAGAGGGAGAGAGGATGGGGAGAGAGGATGGGGAGGTAAGGAGGACAAGAGACGAGATGGTGAGTTCACAGGAGAGACTAGGAGAAAGAGATTCACTCCCAACCTCTCTCATAACCCCCCCCCCCCCCCCTCCCAACCCCCCCAGGGAGAACACAAAGGGTGTAGTTAATTGGTTAATAAGTGGATCAGAGGGAGTCCGGGGGGACCAGCGGGGAGCTAGCTCTGTGCTGCGCTCTTCAATTAGGAGGAACAATGGAGAGCAGGCCAGCTGTGGCTCCCCGGCCAGCCAGGAACACTCCCTCTCTCTTCTTCTCTCTGGGAAATATCAGCCTCTCATTCACACAGGCCAAGCCCAACACAAGCCCCTCACCCTCCTCTCACACACACACACACACACACATCACCATCTCTGGGCTTCTGCACAATGGACTAAGCACTTACTGAGCTACCTCTCTCTCTCTCTCTCTCTTTGTCTCTCCCTGTCTCTCTGTCTCTCCCTGTCTCTCTCTCTCTCTGTGTCTCTCTCGCTCTCTCTCTGTCTCTCTCTCTCTGTGTGTCTCTCTCCCTGTCTCTCTGTCTCTCCCTGTCTCTCTGTGTCTCTCTCGCTCTCTCTCTGTCTCTCTCTCTCTCTCTCTCTGTGTCTCTCTCTCCCTGTCTCTCTTGCTCTCTCTCTCTGTCGCTGTGTCTCTCTCTCTCTGTATCTCTCTCTCTCTCTGTCTCTGTGTGTCTCTCTCTCTGTGTCTCTCTCTCTCTGTCTCTCTCTCCCTCCCTCCCTCCCTCCCTCCCTCCCTCCCTAGAACCTCTGTATTAGATCTTAACAGTACACAAGGACTACCCTGCCTGCCTGCCGCCAAAGCCAAAAACCACAAGTTACAAGAGACTCAGAGATAATACAATCTCGTACGGCGAGTACCAAACGAATAACAACAACAACAACAACAGTAACTAACATTCGGAAAATAAAGTAAGCCCCCGCAGTGGGAGGACGTCAGACGCCGCCACCACTCCTTTTCCTGTCCGTCCTCCAAACAGGACTACAACATCACAAGAAGCGCGCCCTAATCCCCCTCCATTAAGAGCTTAGAGCCCTGCAGTGCCTGATTTCCCCCCGCATCTCTGACTCTGACTCTGACGGAGAGAGAGAGAGAGAGGGAGAGAGGAAAGTCTGGGTGGCCGAGGCAGACGCACTCCAGAGGGAGGAGAAGGGGAGAGAGAGAATGGTGTGTGTGGGGGGGGGGGGGGAGGGAGGGAAGGAAGGAGGGGGAGAGAGAGGGAGGGAGGGAGGGAGAGAGAGGGAGGGAGGAGAGGAGGGAGGGAGGAGAGGAGGGAGAGAGGGAGGGAGGGAGAGGTGGAGGGATGTGAGGAGCCAGAGAGGAGGAGGAGGAGGAGAGACACAGAACAGTAAGGTGTGCTCCTCCTAAAGTGAAGCTAAAATGTGAAGCTAAAACAGATGTTCTAGAAGAAGAAGAATGAAGGCGTTGCGCAAAACACTAACCCTTTTTTTACGAAGAGGGGAAGAGAGGGAGAGAGAGAGAGAGAAGGAGAAGGCTCCGGTTTTACAAGTCTACTCTGGAACACATTTACAGCACAGTGACGAATTAATGCATGATTTAATAAAGAGAGAGAGAGACAGACAGAACAGAGAGGGGCGAGGTCCTCTGGGCTTAACGGAGGGAGGGAGAGAGAGGGAAGGAGGGAGGGAGAGAGGGAGAGGGAGGGGGGGAGGGAGGGAGGGAGAGAGAGGCTCAGGGAGAGAGGGAGGGAGGGAGGGGGAGAGGGGGGAGGGAGAGAGAGGGAGAGCTGTGGCGACAATGGGAGGTGAGGAGGATCGATAGCAGATGGCAGCCGATCCGGATCGAGGTGGTGTGTGTGCGTGTGTGTGTGGGGGGGTCTTCTGAGGGGGGGACGACAGGTACAAGGCTCTCACCATGGCAACCTCCACGGCGTCCCTGTTGGTGTAGGAGAGGTCGCAGAGGATGAGGAGGGGCCGCTCCTTGGCCAGGGTCTGGGTGACCGGCAGGTACCTCAGCTCTGAACAGATGTTCTCCACGTTGGTGCCCTGCAGATCACACACACACACACACACACACACACACAGAGAGAGAGAGAGGGAGAGGGGGAGGGAGGGAGAGGGGGAGGGAGGGAGGGGGGGAGGGAGGGAGGGGGGGAGGGAGGGAGGGAGAGGGAGAGGGAGAGGGAGAAGGAGAGGGAGGGGGAGAGAGAGAGAGAGACACACACACACACACACACACACACAGATTAGCATTTAGCATTGTTGGCTGAGGGGATTGCCAGTACAGCCATTTCTAATAAGACCTTTCTCGTAAGGAGGAGTTTACAAAACAAAAACATTCCAAACGAGATCTTCATATCATCGAATTATCGAATGACAGTCATGACAGTAAATGTACTACAATTATGTAGACTGACTTATATAGATATATATATACTTATATAGCGCCATATTCCAACGCGCTTTACTACGGCCTCTCATTCACCCATTCACACACCAACGGCAACAAAGCTACAATGCAAGGTGCCGGCCCGCTCAACCCCTGCAATTTCTGGGTGGTTCAGTGTCTTGCCCAACCCAAGGACACCTCTACACATGGCCAGCCGGGGATTGAACCTTCGAACCTCCGAACCGCCGACCTTAGTTGCGATCATTACAGGGGTTCTCCTCACCTGTGGAACCTTGTCCCTGTTGAAGATGAGTGTGATGCGCGCGCAGCTGTTGTCCAGGTAACCGCTGTTGGGCTCACACTGGGTGTGGAGGGGCGGGGGGGGGTCCGGGGTGGCGCAGACCCCCCAGCGGTGGCAGGGGGGGGAGAAGCAGGTGAGGTAGTGGTGCTCCACGCACTCGTGGCCCCCGGGACAGGAGGGGGGGCTGTCTGGAGGGGGGGGGGGCTTCTGGAGCAGGCAGGGCCGCCGGCCACAACGCACCTGGGGAGGGAGGGGGGGCACACGCACAGAGAGAAATTATTATTATTTATTTGACTGTTGTCAATGTGCTGTCACCAATATATTCATGATCTGTATCAAGGTGCGCTGTTACCGATTAGGTTTTCAGGGTGCTCTAACAACTTAATTATGAATAGGATTTATTTGACTGTTGTTGTCAATGTGCAGGTGGTGCGCTGTCACCGATTATGTTCGGTGTGTGTGTGTGTGTGTGAAAGTGTTGGACCACGTAATAATGAGCAGTCTTCTTCTCTCTCTCTCTCTCTCTCTCTCTCTCTCTCTCTCTTTCTCTCTCTCTCTCTCTCTCTCTCTCTCGGAAAGCGCACCCTTTACTAGGCTATTATTTATTTTGGCTAATGAAAACTTGTTGTAAGCTAGGCATGAATTGCGCAAAAAGTATTTTGTAGGCAAAAATTACGCACTCCCTAGGGCCCACTCTGACCATCTTGCATTAGGGCCCAGTGCAGACTCGTTACACCACTGTGTGTGTGTGTTTGTTTGTTTGTGTGTGTGTGTGTCTCACCTTAGAGCAGCGCACGTATCCGTCGACACAGTGACAGGTGTTACACTCCTCCTCCCACCGGCTGCCGTGAGGGAACTGCAGACCAGAGTAATGGCAGGCCTTCCCTATGCCTATGACTGAGGTAGGGAGGGAGGGGGAGGGAGGGAGGAAGAGAGAGAGAGCAGAGCAGTATTAGCATTTGAATCAGGCTTTGGGAAAGAGGCTATATTACGGTCGGTTAGGAACTCTCTCTCCGAATTCCAGGTGGGCAGTAGAATGTAGTACCATTCATCACTATACAGAGATACTGTGATACTAAATAGATAGATAGATAGATAGATATTGAGGTAGATAGATACATAGATAGATAGATCCTGAGGTAAAGATAGATACATATATAGATAGATGCTGAGGTAAAGATAGATACATATATAGATAGATCCTGAGGTAGATCGATACATAGATACATCGATATATAGACAGATAGATACTGAGGTAAAGATATATAGATATATAGATACATAGATCCTGAGGTAGATAGATATATAGATACATAGATAGATACATAGATATATAGGTAGATAGATCCTGAGGTAAAGGGCTGCTGGGTAACTCACACTCCTCGCAGCGAGGCCCGGCGCGGCCCAGGGGACAGACGCAGCGGAAGCCGTTGATCTCGTCTACGCAGGTGGAGCCGTACGCGCAGGGCAGAGCCTGGCACTCATCTACATCTGAGGAGGGGAGACATGGCGGCCATTACGACACACGTATACCTCCACCACAACAACCACAACCATCTCCCCTAACTCTGCACAACCACAATACAACACAACCACAACAACACATCACGGACCACACTCATCTACATCTGCAGAGGGAAGACATGGCGGCCCTTACTAAATAAAATAAAATAAAATAAAATGTTATTTGTATAGCGCATTTCTCACAAAATGTGACTCAATGCGTTTCACAAAGAGCAAAGAAGATAAAGTAACAACTAAGATGGGCAATTTAAAAGGTTTTTTGGACAATCTCAGGCTCTTTCCAGAGTGTTGGACAATCTCAGGCTCTCAGGTAGGGTGTTCCATAGTCTGGGAGCATATACTGAAAGCTGTCTCTCCATATCTCCTGGTCCTGGCTTCTGGGACCGTCAGGAGTTCAGTGCCAGTGGACCTCAGGGGTCTACCTGGCTATGGATAGTGTACATAGCCTTTATTTATGTAAACCAGCTCTTTTCCCTTCTTGTTTCTAGTTTTTTTTCCTAGCACCAGGGGAGCCCCCCCTCCCAAATTTCGTTGTTTGGTACCTGTACTATATCAATGACAATAAAGACCATTCATTCATTCCATTCATTCATTCATTCATACCTGGTGTGTACCTCACAACCATGTCCATGACGTATTTGGGTGCATGGCAGTGGAGTGATTTATAGACTAGTAAAATAATCTTGTCAAGTCTATTCTATAACTGACAGGGAGCCAGTACACTGCATCTCTCAACCACAACACAACCACAACAACCACCACCACACCAGGGGAACCGCACTGGTGGGTTTCTCATGCATCTTTACTGAGGGGGGGGGGGGGAAGGAGAGAGGATTCTCCCAGAGAATGCAGGGGACTGGGGGGGGGGGGGGGGGACTGACCTGTTTGCAGAATACAGCTGACCTCTCCTCACAAGAGGGGGGTCAGGGGTTAAGACAGGCTTCCTAAAGGCTTCCTAATCTGTCCCTCAGAAACAATCGGCTCAACCTCCCCCCCCACCGTCCCCTGTCCCCCTTTCACCCCTGACCCTTCAATCTGACCACCCCCCCCCCTCCCTTCCCCCCCTACACCCCTCTGGTTCCCAGGCAAGGCAAGGCAAGGCAGGGAGGAGGACTCACTGATCCGGCAGTCTGGTCCGGCGAATCCCGGGGCGCACTCACAGCGGAACCAGTTCACCCCGTCCACACAGATCCCTCCGTTATAGCTGAGGGAGGGGGGGGGGAAAGGGGGAGAGAAGAGGCAGACATGAATACATAACCCTCACTCTTATAGGGCAGGACACAGGTGTTCTGGCCGTTATCAGGCCATTAAGTCTATAGGGCTCAGACCACAAAGAGAGTTTGTAGTCTGCGGTTTCAGGGTTTCAAATGCAGGAGAGGAGAGAGAATGATGGGCCTGACTAAAGCCTGATCCCCCTCATCAATGTCCAGACTTCATATGCAAATCCCTGGCTGACCCCATACTGCGCTGTCCCTCCCGCCCACCCCCCCTGTCCGCCCCACACTGCCCCGTGCCCAGAGGTCAGAGAGGAAGAATAGGGTGGGGGTGGGGGGGCGTCTCTTCCCACCCCGATGCCCCCCCGGTGCTAATCTCCCTGTCAGTCATTGTGGCGGCAGGAGCCTTTGTCCCCCCCCCCTCCCCCAGCCCCCCCCAACCCCTCTCTGATCCAGAGGAGAGAGAATGAATACCCAGCTGTCAGAGCTAACACTTCTCCTCTCACACACCTTCCACATGGGGGGGCACACAGACACGTTGTCACGTTCACACACACACCTCAATATCCCCCCCCCCCCCCTCCGGGAAACTGGGCTTTAAATGAGATCTAGTGAGATGAGTGGCTAGGCTAACTAGCGCTTCTTCCTCTGTTCCTATTTTGAAACTAGCTAACAGAGCTGAGAAAGACAGAGAATGTTGTTTAAAACGCAACAACAGTCGACTCACCAGGGGTGGGGGTTGCAGTCGTTGGCATCTGTGAGGAGAGAGAGAGAGAGAGAGAGAGAGAGAGAGAGAGAGAGAGAGAGAGAGAGAGAGAGAGAGAGAGAGAGAGAGAGAGAGAGAGAAAAAAAATACATCAGATAAAAAGCACATTGGTCATTGATTGATCTAGAATCTAGAAGGATCTTCAAGGATCCCTGAGGTAAAGTTAAGGATCCCAGTGAAGGTGACCAATCATGTCGTACTCTGAGAGCAGGTGGGCCCCTCCCAGCCGTCCTTGCAGATGCAGGTGTAGGCATCCCCCCCTCCGACACACGTCCCCCCGTTCTCACACGGCCCTGAGTCACACGTGCTGTTCTTAGCTGAGGAGAGAGAGAAGAGACACAGAGACTGTTAGATAGATACCTTCTACTGTTAGAAACGCTTCTACTGTTACATAGATACCTTCTACTGTTAGAGACACAACACAGAGACTGTTAGATAGATACCGTCTACTGTTAGAAATACTTCTTCTGTTAGAAATATTTCTACTGTTACAAATACTTCTTCTGTTAGAAATACTTCTTCTGTTAGAAATACTTCTACTGTTAGAAATACTTCTACTTCTAATACTTCTTCTGTTAGAAATATTTCTACTGTTACAAATACTTCTTCTGTTAGAAATACTTCTTCTGTTAGAAATACTTCTACTGTTAGAAATACTTCTACTTCTAATACTTCTACTGTTAGAAATGCTTCTACTGTTAGAAACCTTTGAGAGATTGGCGAGCTAACCTGTAGTAACAGGTAATAACAGTGTAATAACAGGTAGTAACAGGTAATAACAGCGTTAATAAGCGTGTCTCACTGGTGTTGCAGGTGCTGCCCCCCCACCCTTAGTAGTAACAGGTAATAACAGGTAATAACAGTGTAATAACAGGTAGTAACAGGTAATAACAGTGTTATAAGCGCCTCTCACCGGTGTTGCAGGTGCTGCCCCCCCACCCTGAGGGACAGGTGCAGCGGAAGGTGTCCCCGTGGTCGTAGCAGGTCCCCCCGTTACTGCAGGTGCTGGAGTCACACTGGCTCTCACCTGCACCAGAACCACACAGATCAGAACCCAGACACACCCATACACAATGGCTCTCACCTGCACCAGAACAACAGGTCAGAACCCAGACTTGACAGACTGAAGACACACACTCTGCACTTACATACTTACATACATACATACACACACACTAACACACACATGGGTAGAGATAGAGAGGGGGAGAGAGAGAGAGAGAGAGAGAGAGAGAGGGAGAGGTAGAGGTAGAGAGGGAGAGACGGAGAGGGAGGGAGAGAGAGAGAGAGAGAGAGAGAGAGAGAGGGAGAGAGAGAGAGCAGAGCGGACACTACTATTACTAACTACTACTACTAAATACACACACACACACACACATACACATACACACAGGCAGGCTAGACTCACGTGAGTGGCAGGTCTTGCCCTTCCAGCTGTCGGTACACTGGCAGTAGAAGTCGTTCAGCAGGTCGACACACTGACCTCCGTTCTTACACGGGTTCCTGCTGCACTCGTTCACATCTGGAACACACCCAGGCAAGGCAAGTTTATTAGTAGAGCACATTTCATACAGCAGGGGCAATTCAAAGTGCTTTACATAGAGCATTAAAAAATACAGAAAAAGAAGGGTAGTAAGATTTTTTTTTTTAAATAAATAAAAATAGACACACACACACTCACCCAGGTCACACATACACTCACCCAGGTCACACACACACACACACACACACACACACAGACAGACACACACACACTCACCCAGGTCACACATACACTCACCCAGGTCACACACACACACACACACACACACACACACACAGACTCACCCAGGTCACACATACACTCACCCAGGTCACACACACACACACACACACACACACACACACACACACACACGCACACACACACACACTCACCCAGGTCACACAGCCCCCCCTCCCAGCCGTCGGGACAGAAGCACTGGAAGGAGGAGATCCCGTCTATGCAGGTCCCTCCGTTCTGACACGGAGACACGGCACAGTCGTTGATGTCTGTCAGGGAGAGAGACAGAGACAGGGTTAGGACAGCAGAGAGACAGAGACAGGGTTAGGACAGGAGAGAGACAGAGACAGGGTTAGGACAGGAGAGGAGACAGAGACAGGGTTAGGACAGGAGAGAGACAGAGACAGGGTTAGGAGAGGAGAGAGACAGAGACAGGGTTAGGACAGCAGAGAGACAGAGACAGGGTTAGGACAGCAGAGAGACAGAGACAGGGTTAGGACAGCAGAGAGACAGAGACAGGGTTAGGACAGCAGAGAGACAGAGACAGGGTTAGGACAGCAGAGGAGACAGAGACAGGGTTAGGACAGCAGAGAGACAGAGACAGGGTTAGGACAGCAGAGAGACAGAGACAGGGTTAGGACAGCAGAGAGACAGAGACAGGGTTAGGACAGCAGAGAGACAGAGACAGGGTTAGGACAGGAGAGAGACAGAGACAGGGTTAGGACAGCAGAGAGACAGAGACAGGGTTAGGACAGCAGAGAGACAGAGACAGGGTTAGGACAGGAGAGAGACAGAGACAGGGTTAGGACAGGAGAGAGACAGAGACAGGGTTAGGACAGCAGAGAGACAGAGACAGGGTTAGGACAGGAGAGAGACAGAGACAGGGTTAGGACAGCAGAGGAGACAGAGACAGGGTTAGGACAGCAGAGAGACAGAGACAGGGTTAGGACAGCAGAGAGACAGAGACAGGGTTAGGACAGCAGAGGAGACAGAGACAGGGTTAGGACAGCAGAGAGACAGAGACAGGGTTAGGACAGCAGAGAGACAGAGACAGGGTTAGGACAGCAGAGAGACAGAGACAGGGTTAGGACAGCAGAGAGACAGAGACAGGGTTAGGACAGGAGAGAGACAGAGACAGAGACAGGGTTAGGACAGCAGAGAGACAGAGACAGGGTTAGGACAGCAGAGAGACAGAGACAGGGTTAGGACAGCAGAGAGACAGAGACAGGGTTAGGACAGCAGAGGAGACAGAGACAGGGTTAGGACAGCAGAGGAGACAGAGACAGGGTTAGGACAGCAGAGAGACAGAGACAGGGTTAGGACAGCAGAGAGACAGAGACAGGGTTAGGACAGGAGAGAGACAGAGACATGGTTAGGACAGCAGAGAGACAGAGACAGGGTTAGGACAGCAGAGAGACAGAGACAGGGTTAGGACAGGAGAGAGACAGAGACAGGGTTAGGACAGCAGAGAGACAGAGACAGGGTTAGGACAGCAGAGGAGACAGAGACAGAGACAGGGTTAGGACAGCAGAGAGACAGAGACAGGGTTAGGACAGCAGAGAGACAGAGACAGGGTTAGGACAGGAGAGAGACAGAGACAGGGTTAGGACAGCAGAGAGACAGAGACAGGGTTAGGACAGCAGAGAGACAGGGTTAGGACAGCAGAGAGACAGAGACAGGGTTAGGACAGCAGAGAGACAGAGACAGGGTTAGGACAGGAGAGAGACAGAGACAGGGTTAGGACAGGAGAGAGACAGAGACAGGGTTAGGGTTAGGACAGGATGCAGGTCCCTCCGTTCTGACAGGGAGACAAGGCACAGTCATTGATGTCTGTCAGGAGAGGAGACAGGGTTAGAACATTGGGGGGGGGGGGTGATGATGATGAAGGAGACTGTGATTTGTACTGGGGTAGTGGGGGCATAGTAGGGGTAGTGGTGGACTAGTGGATAGTGAGTTGGACTGGTGATCAGAAGGTCATGAGTTCAAATCCCACCTGAAAACACCACCACTAGTGTGCCCTTGAGTAAGGCACTTAGCCCTCAGGTACTCCAGGGAGAATGTTCCTGTAATCTCTGATTGTAAATCTCTTTGGATAAAAGCGTCTGGTAAAGGGATAAAGTGTAAATGTACTGTGACTCACTCTCGTGATAGATAGATAGATAGATAGATAGATAGATAGATAGATAGATAGATAGACAGACAGGTAGGTAGGTAGGTAGAAACTCACTCTCGTGACAGTAGGTCCCGGTGAAGCCCGGCTCACAGGAGCAGGTGAAGTTTCCCGCCGGCTGGCTGATGCAGCGTCCGTGAGGCCCGCACACGTTGGACGAGATGTGCCACACCCCTTCCTGTGTGTCGTTGGTGGCCACGGCAACCGTACAGCTGTCAATCACTGAGACGGACAGAGAGAGACACGACAGGAGAGACTGATGTGATGTTTGGGTTGAGATTAGGTGAAAAAATACAGTGTACTGTAGGTGAAGATTACCGATAGATAGATAGATAGATAGATAGATAGATAGATAGATAGATAGATAGATAGATAGATAGATAGATAGATAGATAGATAGATAGATAGATAGACAGACAGACAGACAGACAGACAGATAGATAGGTACATTATTGATCCTGATTAATTCAGGTGTTACAGCAGCTCAGACCACAAAACAACAACAACAACAAAATAAAGTGACAGTTGAATAATAAAATAAAATAAAAATAGACAAAAAAGACCATGCAACAAGTGGGTTCATGGTCATCTGTGTGTGTGTGTGTACCTTGGCAGGTGTTGGTCTTGCAGTGTGTGTGTGTGCGTGTGTGTGTGTACCTTGGCAGGTATTGGTCTTGCAGTGGTCTTTGAGCTCGGAGCAGGTCTTCCCCTCATAGTCGTCAGGACAGGCGCAGTAGAAGTCCCCCAGCAGGCTGTGGCACTGGGCCTTGTTCTGGCAGGGGCTGGGGCTGCACGGGTGGCTCTGCACCTGGGGGGAGGGCAGGGGAGGGGGGGTCAATACATGAACCCTCCTGTGTATGACTCATGCTTTTATGTATTGTAAGATAGCGGCTAAACACAGACGCAGTATCTGCAATCTCTCACGCCGTATCGGGAAGAGCAGCGCTTGAATACAGTTGCAGTAATAACACTTTTATCTAAATATTTTTTATTCATTGTCTTATTATGTTGTTAAATGTTTATGTATTTATTTTCTATATATGTGTATCTATTCGCCATTTTAAAAAAAAGTATTACTATCCTTCTTTTTCTGTATTTTGCTATATGTAAAGCACTTTGAATTGCCCCTGTTGTATGAAATGTGCTAAACAAATAAACTTGCCTTGCCTTGTCTATTGTTTGATAATGAGGATTTGATTGATTGACATATGTGACAGGGTCTGGTTAAAAAGTCCTCAACTCCTCATGATAATTTTATTGATATTTTTTAATATTGATTTTTTCCCAGATTATGAAAGTGCAGATTGTAAACTTTCAAATGATGTGTTAACATCTGAAAATAGTTGAAGAAGATTGTGTGTTTATTTGTTGGTCCACCTTAAAACCAAATAGCGGAGACACGTGCACTGAATCAAAACACAGACACGTGCACTGAATCAAAACACAAACAGAACAGCTACTAATAGCCAGTGCTAAAAAGGAACATTGCTACGAACATCTAACTGCGTGTTTAGCACATCACAACATGCTGATAGAACATCAACATGCTAAAAACACATAACTACACATAATTAGATGATCACACAATCCTTGCTTTTGACACGCCGTTCTAGCAAGTCCTAAAATGAAAGTTTGTTTACAAGCCATGCATCGCTGACCCAGTAGCCTACAACAGACGATACAGTGAATCCAATTAACAAATTCTAAGTATTTAGTGATCTTAAAACTGTTGTTTGTTATATCAAGTGGGCTCTTCAACACTTCAACTTAAGAAAAAAAGAAAAGAAACTGAAAACACATTAGAAGCTTTTTGCTCATTTGCCCGAGTTGAGAATTTGCCCTTTCCAGACCGTGTCACATACAGTTGCAGTTGTATGGCCGTGTGTGTGGAACCACCATTACTTGTCCTCTGTGGCTCCGTTGGTAGAACATTGTGCTGGGACTATATATATATAGACAAATGTATGCACTCACTGCAATGTAAATTGGTTGGTCAGCTAGAATTTGGAATTTGCCATTTAGCTGACACTTTTAATCCAAAGCGAATTACAATTACAAATTACAGGGACATTCCCCCTGGAGTAACTGAGGGCTAAGTGCCTTACTCAAGAGCACACTAGAGGTGGTGTTTGAGGCGGGATTTGAACTCTCAACCTTCCAATCAACAGTCCAACTCACTATACACTAGACTAGACCACCACTACCCCCCTACCACTTCCTAGCTAAACGGCGTCTGTGACTGTCACAGATAGATAGATAGATAGATAGGTAGATAGGTAGATAGGTAGATAGGTAGATAGATAGATAGATAGGTAGATAGGTAGATAGATAGATAGATAGGTAGCTCACCTCACAGGTGGTGCCAGTGAACCCGCGGGGGCACTCACACATGAAGCCCTCCAGAAGGGCGTGGCACTTGCCCCCGTTCCTGCACGGCTCCCCCCCGCACCTGTTCCTCTGCACCTCGCAGTGCCGACCCAGGAAGCCTGGGGGGCAGGCACACACGTACCCCCGCCTCCCCTCCTGCTGGGAGAGAACGCAAGGTAAATGGTAAATGTAGCGCCTTATTCCAAAGCGCTTTACAACGGCCTCTCATTCACCCATCCACACACACATTCACACACACATTCACAAGCTACCATGCAAGGCGCTCATTGGGAGCAATTTGGGGTTCAGTGTCTTGCCCAAGGACACTTCAACATGTGGCCAGTCGGGGCTCGAACTGCTGACCTTGCGATCACTAAACACCGACTCTACCTCCTTTGAGGATTGTGCTGCTACACTACGATAACCTGTGACCTGTGGTCCTCTGTGGTGTAGTCGGTAGAGCATGGGGAGCTAACAAACGCTTAAGTTGGGGGTTCGATTCCCGCTGGGGACCGTATATACATATACTGACTGAATGGAGAGCATTGTGCTTTTGTCACGGTAACCAGATGGCTAAAATCGCTGAAATCGACGGCCTCTTACCTTGCATGTAGCTCCGTTCTGACACTGCCCATGGCAGCTGTTGATGTCTGAGGAGAGAGGAGAGGAATCAGTTATACCGTTCCAACGGTGGGGGGGGGGGGGGGTCAGGGGGACCATGCAGGGGGGGGCGTGCAGGTGCAATACAACAGAGAAAGTGCCGGGTTAAATGCCTGAAATAAAAACTCTTCCAGAAAAAGTTCTCAAGATGCAGGAAGTCATGGGACCGGGTTTCACAGACAAGCCTTATTAAAGGTCTAGTCCCTGGACTAAATCACACTTTTAATGTGAAATCTCCATTGACGATGCTGCTTTTGAAGTCTAGGATTAGGACTTAAGAGCCTCGTCTGTGAAAAACCAACCTGCTCCATGATGTTCTCGGTTAAACAAATGCATGCAGTGAGAAAAAAAGCCAGTGAGGTTGAAACCGGGAAAAAAGTTGTCTTTCATAAAATCCCTTCAAAGCTTTTCTACGTATAGGATCGGATTTTTTTCTATAAATCCTCTGGGATTCTGGGTAGTGTGAAGCAGAGATAGAGAGTCTGTGACAGAGGGTCTGTGATAGGACAGAGAGGCCTGTGAGGTAGGGAGGTGACAGAGCGTCAGAGAGGCAGAGGGAGGGGGAGACAGAGGCATCGCTGGGGGGGGCAGAGAGAGGGGGGGACAGAGGCATCGCTCGGGGGGGGGGGGGTCGTCACTGATACTGACTTATGTCACACTTCTGGCCGGCCCATCCACGAAAGCACGCACAGTGATATCCACCAATCAAGTTTTTGCAAGAGTAAGCATTGTGGCAAGGCTTGCCAACACACTCATTAACGTCTGCGGAGATGGGAGAGAGAGAGAGGGAGAGGGAGGGATAGAGAGAGAGAGAGAGAGGAGGGGGGAGGGAGGGAGAGAGAGAGAGCTAAGAACCAAGCTTTCCAAAGCCCCACCACCGAGCAGAACTTCATGGCAACACACAACAACAAGAGTCTCGGGAACGAAACTCAAGCCCTTGAGAAGCCGATCCCCTAAGGTGGACTAGAACCCTACCCTCCTAGCCTTTTTTAGAAAAAAAAACCTTTTCAACTCGAGTTAAATCCATCCATCTATCCCTGCCCTGACCCCACCCTTCCCCCCTCCCCCACCCTTCCCCCCTCCCTCCCCCCCCCAACCCCACTTCCCTTCCCAACTGACCAATCCTCTGTCGGTCGTTCCTGAGGTAAATTCCCTGAGGTTTCCCGACCGGCACACCAAAGGCAGTGGTCAACTCTAACCTCCCTCCCTTCCCTGTTGGTTGACCAGTCCCCCAAACGCTTCGTCCCCAGAGGTGAGCAGCACCTGTCGGGCCTGAGAGGGACACCCGACACCCCTCTCTCAGGTACCGCCTGGCTCTCTGAAAGGGGAACCGTGCAGGACTGAGAATATAACGGGCCATGCCGGGGCGGTAACACAAGCCTGCGCGGCTTGGGTGTCCCTCCCTGAAGCGTGTTTACAGGTTATAAACCGTTTCCTCTCGTCTTTCCACCCTCATGGGACTAGATTGTGTGCCGTTGTTTGGGGGGGGGAGAGGGGGCTCTGATCTGAGGGAGAGAGAGTACAGAGTACATACCCCTACCCCCCCCCCCCCCCTCTTTTACCCTCATCCAGAGCCAAAGATAACCCCCTGTCAGGGTATATCTGTCCCCCCAAGGCTAGCCAGTTGCCAGGCTTGTGTGTTATTTATAGCTTTACTCCAAGTCATCTGGGCTCAGGTTGCAGATAAATATCCAGCTTTCTCCATGATGGACCCACAATGCACCACATCTCACATTAGTACACCCAGCGACCGTAGTGATAGTAGTGGCTCGACGTAGTAGTGTGTGAGAGGGACGAATTACAAAAATACGAGTGAGCAAGCAAGGAGATTCCTGATAGAGAAATCTCTCTCTCTCCCTCACACACACACAAACACAACCCCCCCCCCACACACACACACACAGCATTCACCATTAATCTAATATCACACCACACTAAAGAATCAAATTACATTCACATCAAACGTAACATATCGTTCGATCGAGGCATGCCGTGAATGCTCCGGAGGTCTGGCGCCAGAGGCAGGGTTGTCCTCAGCTAACCTGCGGCTGCGCGGCGGCATGCTAGTGAGCATGCTACGCTACAGACAGAGAGACAGACAGACGGACGGACAGACTCACCTATCTGGCAGGTCTTGCCCGCCCACTGCGGGGGGCAGAGGCACTCGAAGCCGTTCTCCATGTCCACGCAGGTGCCCCCCTGGGCGCAGGGGCTGGACGCACACTCGTCTGTGTCTGAAACACGACACACACACACACACACTCCTGTAAACAGCCTGGCTGTGGTAAACACGGGGTAATGCACGCACACACATGCGCAGGCAGGCACACACACACACACACACACATATATATACTTGCAAGCACGCACGCATGCACGCACACAGAGACACACACACCCACACACACACACACACACACACACACACACACACCCACACACACACACACACACACACACACACACACACACACACACACACTCACACCCACACATTTGAAATGCTTTATTTATGTCCACATGAATACAAAGTGCATTAAGGACATAAACACTATCAGTGAAATCAGTTCATTCACACCCACCCACACACACAGATCAAGTGAGGAGGAGGACAGACAGGCAGACAGACAGACAGACAAGCAGACAGACAGACAGACAGACTCACCCTTAGCGCAGGTAGGCCCGGCCCAGCCAGCAGGACAGTGACACTCAAACCCGGACGGCACCTCGTGACACGTGCCTCCGTTGGCACAGGGGTTGGACACGCACGCGTGCTCCGCTGGGAGAGGGGGGGGGGGGAGTTAAGAGAAGAAGGGAGGGGCGGAGGAGTTGGTAATGTATCATTGAGAAATGATGACAATATGCAAAACATAAATAATAAAGATTCATTCTGAACGTCGTACGTAATCGGCCCATAAATCATCTTTAACGCCTAGCACCTTCTTTGATGCCGTGTGTGTGTGTGTGTGTGAGATGCTCTCTGACTCACCGATCTCGCAGTTCTTGCCTGAGTATCCGTCAGGGCAGGCACAGTGGTACTCGTCAGGCTCCGTGTTCAAACACGTCCCACCGTTCTTACACGGACGGTTCGTCCCGCAGTAGTTGAGGTCTTCGATAGAGACAGACAGACGTGCCAAACTCAGTCAATCTCATTCAATCAAACACTACTACCCTTACAGTACACTCTTTAATGATAATAATTCAGAATAATTTGCCATTTTTAGCCAGACGCTTTTTAATCAAACGATTTACGATTACAGATTACAGGGATATTCTCGCTCCTGGAGTAATTGAGGGCAAAGTGCCTTACTCAAGGGCACACTAGTGGTGGTATTGTTTCAGGTGGGGATTTGAACTCATAACCTTCCGATCATCAGTCCAACTCACTATCCATTAGACCACAACTACCCCCCACGATGATACCACCCTCACGTAAATGGACTGACTTATATATAGCGCCTTTACAACGGCCTCTCATTCACCCATTCACACACACATTCACCAATGGCGGCCAAGCTACCATGCAAGGCGCAGGCCTGCTCACTGGGAGCAATTTGGGGTTCAGTGTCTTGCCCAAGGACACTTCGACATGTGGCCAGCCGGGGCTCGAACTGCTGATCTGCTGACCTTGCGATCATTAGATGCTGGCTCTACCTCCTGAGCCACAGCCGCCCCCCCATAATGATAACACCCTCACATTATAACGGTCTGGAGTCTCACCTTTGTCACACAGCAGGCCCCCCCAGTTCTTCTCACAGCTGCACTGCCAGGGCTTGTTGCAGGTCCCGTGAACGCAGCCGGGGTAGGGAAGGCACTCGTCACAGAACGGCCCCTGCCACCCGTAGTTACACCTGGCAAGGCAAGGTAAATGTATTTGTACAGCACATTTCATACAACAGGGGCAATTCAAAGTGCTTTACATGCAGCATTAAAATACAGCAAGAGGAGCAAAGTAAATAGATCAAAATATTTTAAGGGTTTGGGCCTGTTTGATTTCTTCAGGGAGTTTGTTCCAGGAGCATGCAGCAGCGTGACTGAAAGCTGCTGCACCGTGTTTTGTTTTTACTCTTGGAATGATTAGCTGATTAGTGGGAACAGTTACAACACGTTTACATTTAAGGACATTTAGCCAGATGCCTTTTATCCAAGCTAACAACAAATACATTTGACTAAGTAAGTGAATCATCTATCGACCAGTCATAGCAGGGAAAAGTCATCTATGCTCAGGCCTGGGGGGTCATTGGTAGTAGTCAAGCTAGAAGAAGAACACCCCAGCTACTAGTCACTGAGGGGAGGGGGACACTGAGGGGTGTGGTCTCTGTCATCATCAACACGGACAGTCAACCAATCAGAGAGAGGAGGACATGGAGGAACCAACCGACATCTTTTTGAAAATAAATGCCGAGATGCGGTGCTGTGCGGTCCAAACCCGTTTAGAAAACCCCATCTCGGTCCAGCCCAGAGACTAACATCTTCATCAAGGTGAACGAACGGTGACACCCCTTTCTGTCTGGCCTAATCTTAGACATGAGGCGGGGGGGATTCCAGAGCGAGTGTGAGGGTCAATCCTGCTAGTGTGGTTCAGGGGGATGTTTGTGGGGGGGTAGCGGGGGGTGGTCTAGGAGGCAGGGGTCCATGTCTGAGGCGGGGGTGGGTGGGGGTCGGTGAAGGGGTTAGCTAATCTGTTGGTTTATGGCAGCACTCTGTTATTCCAAGGCCAGCGGTAACCTTGCCCCACCTGTCCCGTCATTTCTCTCCCAGGGAGCTATTTTAAGGAAGGCCCCCCCCCGCCTCTCTCTCGCCGCTGCAAATGGATGCCGACCAAACACTCTACTACTGCTAGCTACTAGCGAGCGATACACCCGACACTCCTCTGTGTGTGTGTCTGTGAGCTTTTAGCAGCGGCCTCTGAAATGTGTAACTCCAAGTACTGCAGTGTAGTATTGGCTCCCCATTAAATTCCGTATTCATTTTAAGATTCTCCTTCTCACCTTTAAGGCTCTCCATAACCTAGCACCTTCATACCTCACTGAACTCCTTCTTACTCACACTCCCTCCCGTAGTCTCAGATCCTCCTCTGCCAACTAACTTGTCATACCTTCTGCCCGCCTGACTACTATGGGATCTAGAGCCTTTAGCCGTTCTGCTCCCCACCTCTGGAACTCTCTGCCACCTAACATTCTGGAACTCTCTGCCACCTAACACTCTGGAACTCTCTGCCACCTAACACTCTGGAACTCTCTGCCACCTAACACTCTGGAACTCTCTGCCACCTAACACTCTGGAACTCTCTGCCACCTAACACTCTGGAACTCTCTGCCACCTAACACTCTGGAACTCTCTGCCACCTAACATTCTGGAACTCTCTGCCACCTAACATGTAATATTGACACTCTCTCCACTTTCAAATCTAGTCTTAAAACACACCTTTTCACAATGGCTTATTTGGTTTGATCTGCTGTATTTTGTTTGTTGTTATCTGACTTTGCTGTTTTTATCTCACTTTGCTTTGTTGATTTTATAATGTTTGGATATCTGGTTTTAACTATGTCTTGTAAGGTGTCCTTGAGAGCCTTGAAATGCACCCATGAATAAAATGTATTATTATTATTAGTAGTAGTAGTAGTAGTAGTAGTAGTAGTAGTAGTAGTAGTAGTAGTGAAAAGCAAAAAGGGTCTGTGTGCTGCACTCTCCTACTACGCTATTCGGGTGCCCTACTGTAACGCAGTGTGTGTGTGTGTGTGTGCTCTACTTAGAAACATACTAACACACACTGTCAGAGCGCCAGTCTGCAGCAGTGGTGTGCTGCAACTGTAACCCTGCTGGGTAGCAGTAGCGTGGAGAGAGAGAGGCCTGTGTGTGAGGCTCTATAAGCTGCAGGCAGAGGCAGAGGCAGAGGCAGAGGCAGAGGCAGGCAGAGGCAGGCAGAGACAGGCAGAGGCAGAGGAAGAGGCAGGCAGAGGCAGAGGCAGAGGCAGAGGCAGAGACAGAGGCAGAGGAAGGCAGAGGCAGAGGCAGAGGCAGGCAGAGGCAGAGGCAGGCAGAGGCAGAGGCAGAGGCAGAGGCAGAGACAGAGGCAGAGGAAGGCAGAGGCAGAGGCAGAGGCAGGCAGAGGCAGAGGCAGGCAGAGGCAGAGGCAGAGGCAGAGACAGAGGCAGAGGAAGGCAGAGGCAGAGGCAGAGGCAGAGGCAGAGGCAGAGGCAGAGGCCGAGGCCGAGGCAGAGGCAGGCAGAGGCAGAGGCAGAGGCAGGCAGAGGCAGAGGCAGGCAGAGACAGGGGCAGAGACAGAGGCAGAGACAGAGGCAGAGGCAGGCAGAGGCAGAGGCAGAGACAGAGGCAGAGACAGAGGCAGAGGCAGAGGCAGGCAGAGACAGAGGCAGGCAGAGACAGAGGCAGGCAGAGGCAGAGGCAGGCAGAGGCAGAGGCAGAGACAGAGACAGAGGCAGAGGCAGAGACAGAGGCAGGCAGAGGCAGAGGCAGAGGCAGGCAGAGGCAGAGACAGAGGCAGAGACAGAGGCAGAGGCAGAGGCAGGCAGAGGCAGAGACAGAGGCAGAGGCAGAGACAGAGGCAGAGGCAGAGGCAGAGACAGAGACAGAGACAGAGGCAGAGGCAGGGGCAGGCAGGGCAGCAGTAGCGTGGAGAGAGAGAGGCCTGTGTGCAACCGCAGTGTGGGAGCAGAGAAGGGACAGACCACGGGACAGACCACAGGCAGGGGTGGCATAACCCAGAGACCTCCCCACCACAGCAGGACAAACCCATCACCAGGGGCCACGGAGGAGAGAGAGAGAGAGAGAGAGAGAGAGAGAGAGAGAGAGAGAGAGAGAGAGAGAGGGAGAGGAGAGAGAGAGGAGAGATGAGAGAGAGAGAGGAGAGGAGAGAGAGGAGAGATGAGAGAGAGAGAAAGAGAGAGAGAGAGAGTAGAGAGGAGAGAGGAGAGAGAGAGTAGAGAGGAGAGAGGAGAGAGAGAGAGAGGAGGGAGGAGAGAGAGAGAGAGAGAGGAGGGAGGAGAGAGGAGAGAGAGAGGAGAGAGGAGAGAGAGAGGAGAGGGGAGAGAGAGAGGAGAGAGAGGAGAGGGGAGAGAGAGGAGAGGGGAGAGAGAGAGGAGAGGACAGGAGAGAGGAGAGAGAGAGAGGAGAGGAGAGAGAGAGAGAGAGGAGGGAGGTGAGAGGAGAGAGAGAGAGGAGAGGGGAGAGAGAGAGAGAGGAGGGAGGAGAGAGAGAGAGAGAGGAGGGAGGTGAGAGGAGAGAGAGAGAGGAGAGGGGAGAGAGAGAGGAGAGGACAGGAGAGAGGAGAGAGAGAGAGGAGAGGAGAGAGAGAGAGCTCGGTCTAGCCGGGCGCACACTGGAAATATCCCCAACCAGCCCAGCGCAGTGGAAATAGACCTCTGAAACCACACCCTCCCTCCCCCTCCACCCTCCCTCCCTCCTTCCGCCCAGATCTCTCCATCACAGAAGGGGGGCTCGTCCTTCTGCATATCTCTGACAGCCTCCACAGGAGACGACGTAGACGTCAAATTATATTTACAGAAAGATTATCCGAAATAAACCGAAAGACTTGGCACCGGTTCGTTCTCCTGGTTGCCAGGATACATGTTTGGTGTTAGTGTCACATGGGGGGAGTGTAGGTTGTGAATGTGCTTCGCTGTGCTGTAGGGAAACGAGATAGCAAGACACATGTTTTTTCCTCGGAGGAGAGGGTTTTTTCGCTCCCTCCAGGAGAGAAGGGATGATGTGATGTGTTCTGTTCTTCCCTGGTTGGGGCAAAACCCGGGGGTTGAGCTGAACAGATCACATGTCGAGGCACATTCTTCTAAACTTTGTTCTTGTGTATTTTTTTTCCATTCCTCCAGCGATTTACAATGATTTATTAACGCCTCTTCTATAATATGAGATCAGGGGGAGATAAATCACTCTCACTGTCTGTCAGCCACTCAGGATGAATATGCTACATAACCACCCCTGTCTGCCAGTCAGAGACTCACCCTCACTCTCTTTTCAGACGACCACGATGAACACTAGCAGTTAAGGTTACACCTTAACTGCTCCTCCTGAGACGTCTTCTGCCCCCCACCACTACGTCTCCTAAAGACACCCGCTTTCCCCTCTACTGTGTCCCTAAGAACTTCTATTGCCCCCCTTGTACTGTTTCTCTGTTTCTCCAGTGTAACAATTTTTTATTGGTTTTAGAAGAAGGTGATAGGAGAAGGTTTTTCCTTCTATCAATGGCCCCGGGCCTGAGCTAGATTACTCTTCCTGCTACGAATGGTGGACTGATGATTCACATGCTTAGTATTCAAATGTATTGATTGTAAGTCGCTTTGGAATAAGGCGTCTGCTAAATGCCAAAAATGAAAAATGTAAAATGTAACACTAGCGTCCGTGACTAGGGCTGCTTGGTGGTGGGAGGGGCAGGGCAGTGCCAAGCTAGACAAAACAGGCCCAGGATAGGAAGAGGTGATGGTGGGAGGGGGGGGGGGCGGTCAGACGGCGGTGGGCAGAGAGGGGGGGGCCCTGACACACCACTGGAGGAGGGAGGGGGGGAGGGGAGGAAACGCTGTGTGAATAACAGGCCGCTGCGGCCCGGCCAGCTCTGCAACAGGAAGGAGAACAATGACTCCTGGATCAGACTGGGAATGGGGGGGGGGGGTAGGACTGGGCTCCATAGAGAGAGAGGGAGGGGGGGTGAGGGGTGGGGTAGGATAGGGCTCCATAGAGAGAGAGGAGGGGTGGGGGGGGTAGGACTATGGTCCATAGAGAGAGAGAGAGAGAGGAGAGAGAGAGAGAGAGAGAGGAAAGAGAGAGAGAGAGAGAGAGAGAGAGGAGGGGTGGGGGGTAGGAATATGGTCCATAGAGAGAGAGGGTGGGGGGGGTAGGACTATGGTCCATAGAGAGAGAGGGTGGGGGGGTAGGACTATGGTCCATAGAGAGAGAAAGAGAGGTGGGGGGGTGCGAAGGGGTGGTAGGGTGTAGGGACTATGGTCCATAGAGAGAGAGAGAGAGAGAGAGAGGAGAGGGAGAGGGGGTGAGGGGGGGGGGTGTGAGGGGTTTTAGGGCTCGTGTCTGGTATGCTACCGACCTGTCCCCCGTGGCATGGCTGTCACCCTCATTAAACAAAGGTGACACAAAGAGGAACCGGCCGTTACATAAACACACGCCGGGGCGCAGCACAAAGGAGAGCGGGGGGGGGGGGGTTAGCAGGGGGGGTTGACGGGGGGGGGGGGGGGGGGGGTTGACGCGCCAGACTCACGTGCATTCTCCTGGGGAGCTGCAGCCCCCGTGCAGCAGGTTGCAACCTTGCTTGCAGATGGCTGTGGAACAAGAGGAGGGGGGGGAGAGTGAATATCACATGGCTCAGATGGAACGGTTGTTGCATGCCTGTAGTCGACATCGAGGTTCGACATCCATCCATTCCTCTGGTTACGTATATCGATCAGGAGGAGATGGATATATAAATATCTATAGGTAAACTATCTATCTATAGGCTATCATTGGATATAACATGGGTTCAGTTGAATGTATTTGAATTTAGAATTTGTCATTTAGCCAGACGCTTTTACACACTAGTGGTGGTGTTCCCCATGTGTAAATATCTACAGGTATAGTATCTATCTATAGGCTTCTATCATTGGATAACGTGGGCTATCAGTTGAATGTAGAGTTTAGAATTCGACATTTAGCCAGACGCTTTTAATCCAAAGCGATTTACAATTACGAATTACAGGGACATTCCCCCTGGAGTAACTGAGGGCACACTAGTGGTGGTGTTTCAAGCGGGGGGAGTGAACTCACAACCTTCCGATGATCACCAGTCCAACTCACTATCCACTAGACCAGTGGTTCTCAAACCTCTCCTCGGGGACCCCCAGCCACTCCACATATCTGATCTGTTCCACCACCACCACACCTGATTCAACTAATCAACTACAAATCATAATTGCTTTGTACTGAATCAGGTGTGCTGGTGGTGGAACAGATCAGATATGTAGAGTGGCTGGGGAGAGGTTTGAGAACCACTGCCCTAGACCACCACTACCCTATCAGTAGAATGTGTGTATGAACAGTGTGTGAGGTGCACTCTCCCCTCCCTCCAGACTCACCAGTCTTACAGTCGGGGCCCATCCAGCCTCCATGCAGCCTCGGTTGCCGAGCTGGTCGCAGAGGTAGTGGCCGAAGTAGTCGTCGCGCGGCCGGCACTGCTTGTTGCACTTGCTGCCGTAGTAGTTTTCGTTGCAGCGCACGCGATGCTGTACTCCAGGCTGGCCGTGGGGCCGTTGTGCTGGATGGTCTGCCGGTCGTCCCCGGGGTTGATCATCCCCTTACGGACGTTACGCTCGATCAGGAGGTCCTCATCTAAGGATGGAGGGAGGAAGGAGGGAGGAGAAACCAACAACGTCAGACGTGTTCGATCGTGTAATTTAAGTTATTTTTTCTGAGTGGGGCAGTCCCACTCATATTTTAAATTTATTGGACAGACACAGTGAAGACAGACAGGAAAGTAAGGAGAAGAAGGGAGAGAGGGCATGGGCCGTATTCGAACCCATGCCGACATGGGCATAATGTGTGCACTGTAGACTGCGGTGCTAGACCACTGGACCACCCCAGACCACTGCCAGATGCATTTAATCCAAAGTGAGTTACAATTAGAGAGATTACAGGGATTACTATAGTCTCCCTGGAGTAATTTAGGGGCTAAGGGGGCCTTACTCAAGGGCACACTAGTGGTGGTGGTGTTCCCCAGGTAGGGGTTTGAACTCATCACCTTCCCGTCATCACCTGTCGAACTCACTACTACACTGATTGCGTCACGACCTAGCGTACGTAAGCAGCTATAACTGTTGTTGTTAAGAGGCTCACTCAAGGTCAGAACTAGTAGGTCTCTACTTAAAAAGGGTTGGAACCAACAACCTCCTGGGCGTTAAACAGGGAGAGACTCCAGAGAGGTCAGCGGTGTTTATCTGCTACTGGGGATCAGAGAGGGCGCCTCGAGGTCAAAAGCCACTCCGTTTCCAACGGCATGAAAGAAAGAAAGAAGAAAAAAAAAAAAGGAGAAGGGAAAATAAACTGAAACACAAACAGAGGGTGAGGGCCGGAGACTGCACAAGCTTGATAACCGAAATGCTTTTTCAAGTTTTCCTGCTTTGTGAAATGCTTTTTTGTCCCTCTCCCTCCCTCCTCCCTCTCCCCCTCCCTCCCTCTCTCTCCCTCTCTCCCTCCCTCCCTCCTCTCCCTCTCTCCTTTCTCTCCCTCCCTCCCTCTCCCCCCTCTCCCTCCCCTCTCCCCTCTCTCCTTCTCTCTCCTTCTCTCTCCCTCCCTCACCCTCCCTCCCTCTCCCTCTCTCCCTCCCTCTCTCCCTCCCTCTCTCCCCCCTCTCTCAGAAACCCAGCTCCCGACTCCTTCTCCTTCGGAGCCAGGCGGGAAATAATATGGGACGGGAACCGACAAGGAAGGGCGACATAGGAAGGGCCTTTAGCTCTTTCTCAAGGAACAGAAACACCACGGACCCGACAGGCTTGGCTGCCTCTCCTGAGGAGGGAGGGGGGGGGGGGGGGGGGGGGGGGGGGGGGGGGCAGCACAACGTCCGTCCCCCTTCCCTAAGTTTGACGGTGTGCTGTTTTTGGACAGGTAGTCAGGAGGACGGTGTCCTTCTTAGCGAGAGAGAGAGTCAAGTCGACCTCGAGAGAGAGAGAGAGAGAGAGAGAGAGAGAGAGAGAGAGAGAGAGAGAGAGAGAGAGAGAGAGAGAGAGAGAGAGAGGGAGAGAGAGAGAGAGACAGAGCAAGAGAGAGAGCCAGAGTGAGAGAGAGAGAGACAGAGAGAGAGATAGGGGAGAGAGAGAGAGAGATAGGGGAGAGACAGAGGCAGAGAGAGAGAGAGAGGACAGAGAGGAGAGAGAGACCAGAGAGAGAGAGAGAGAGAGAGTGTTTCTGCCCAATTTCACTTTTATAAAGTCAAGTCGTCGTCAGGGCCTCCCTTGGCCGAGGTCCAAAGTACATAACTGGAGAAAACAACATTCTAAAATGATTTCACTCTTCGCCTCCTGTCCTGATTCTCTCTCTGTTTTTTTTTCTTTCAGTTTAGACATAGCCTACTGCCACAGATTTCCCAGTCATCACAACCCCCACCTGAAAACTCAAGCACGCACTCTCCGTTCATTTTCAGCAATTAGATATAAAAATACAGACCAATCATTGGTCTCCTCTCTCTCAGAGCGCTGAAGGAGACACTCAGAGAGAGAGGGCCGCTGTTACTAGGGAGAGCAGGCGGGGCGGTGGGGGGGGGGGGACAGGCGGGGGGGGACAGGCGGGGTGTTACACAAACAATGAGGGGGGCTTCCATCCACATCAAGCAGTTGACCGAAGAAGGTC
>NC_137674.1:36525312-36557812 GCF_963989245.1 Nansenia antarctica
CCAGGCTTGAGAAACAAGCAAGGCCACAAGACAACACAAGGCCCTAATCAACAACAACAACAACAACACAAGGCCCTAATGAACAACAACAACAACAACAAACACAAGGCACCCTAATGAACAACAACAACAACACAAGGCCCTAATCAACAACAACAACACAAGGCCCTAATCAACAACAACAACAACACAAGGCCCTAATCAACAACAACAACAACAACCCTTTCACACCTTTAGCTTTTAGCTCCCAACAGTCGACTGACATCAGACGTCGCCTCTGAACAAGTCATCAAGCGCCCCCCCCCCCCCACCCCCCCCCCCCGCACACCGTGCCAAGGCAAGAATCAATCAAACACGATAGCTCTCACACCAGGAATCCCAGGCCTCCCAAGGCCCCCCCCTCGTCAATAACCAGCCAGCCCTCTGAATGCAATGCTGCCACGGTACAGGTGGCCTTCAAAGCCTTCAAGGCCAGCGTGACTACCCCCCCCCCCCCCACCCCACCAGTCACAGCTAGTACCCCCCCCCCACCAGTCACAGCTTCAGAGAGAGAGACACAGACACGCTTGGCTAAAATCAGCCTGCAGTCCTGGGCTGCCTCCTGTCAAGAGGGTCGTCGCTCGGCTAGCTAGCGAGCGGAGCTAGCGAGCGGGAGAGAGAGAGACAGATAATGAAGTGGCGTGCTACTCAGTAGCCGGTAGCAGCTGCTGCCGCGAGGGTAATTAGCAGACAGACATCAAGTGGAAAGAAAAAAGAGCTGGCTGCTGCGGTCCATAATTAATGGCTTAACGAGGTGATGTACTCACAGGGCTTTATATAGAGACGTAAGGGAGAGAGAGAGAGCACACAAACATGTCTCTCTCTCGCACACACAGTCCCCTCAGGCTGGGGGGGGGGGGGGGGTGAGCCCTTGCCGCGGTGGTGGTACCAGCCATCAGTCACGACGGACAACCAGTAGCACCCTTCCCTCCGCCCTTAGCGTCGGAATGTGTAGCGTTAGCATATCCCAAAGGAACGTCGTATCAATCAACAGACAACAGGGGCCTGTCGTCTTAAAGTCCTCGTGATTTTTACCGGAAACACATTTTTCCAGGGTGGTCTCTTAAGTCTCACCCACCACCACCGCAGAGAGAGACTTAAGCTTGAAAGTGGAAGGGATTACATGTGATTTAAACTAACCGAACACTGATCATGTTGAAGGGTTTAATACACAGACACACAGAGAGAGAGAGAGAGAGAGAGAGAGAGAGAGAGAGAGAGAGAGAGAGAGAGAGAGAGAGAGAGAGAGAGAGAGAGAGAGGGGAGTGTTACTGTTACGTCTCTTACGGGTCTGTACGGGTCTGGGGAATGACACGCTTTGTTGTATGGAGCCACACCATTGTTCCCTGAGATGATCTAGAATGTTCTCTGTAGGAGTCATGGCTTATCATGGGCTTGGTAACACACAATAGTGAAAGCCGGACAGCTATTTTATGGCTAAGCAAGGATTTGTTTATCTATCCATCGCATGTTCGTTCACTGCGCGGTAAACACGCGAAAAGACCAAAGGCAGGTTGGGTCACCCAATGATCTTGCCTGCGTGGTTCAAACTTGGCCTAAATCTAGCATAACTCGATCGGAGAGAGAGAGAGAGAGAGAGAGAGAGAGAGAGCCAACACCTACTCTCGGTTTCGTATCGACGCAGATTACATTCCTTTAATCAACCTTTCTTCCCCGGCAGCGCTTTCGAACAAAGACAAAACACGACTCAAGGTGAGAGAGAACTGTGCAAGTAAAAACAGGATATAGCTGCGTGTAGCACATAGCGCAGAAGCAGCCGCCTCACGTCTTAACTTACAGCTCCAACACAGAGCTCTCCTCCAACAGTCACCTTTAATTAAGGTTCAAGAAAAAGAGACACTCAAGAGATCTCACCCCCCCCCCCCAAGACCTCCTCAAGGCCTGCACCTGTGACATCACACACATCCACACACACCTGACATCTGAGAGGGGGTGACTGACTGATCTTAAGGGCCAAAATGGCCGCCGCCTTATCTTATGGCGCTTTTCCATTGACCGGCCCGGGTCGGGTCAGGTCGGGTCGGGTCAGGTCGGGTCACTTTTGATCTGTTCTGGTTTCCATTACACAAACCGACCCGGACTAGTAGGAGGAGTAGAGGATAGTAGGCGGAGTTACGCGTCACACGCAGCCTGGCAAAAAGCTTCCGGGTGTACACAGCAACAGCAGTGATTTTTTTGGAGAGAAAGAGAAAGAGAGAGAGGAAGCTATGTACACATAATAAAGTCATGTTTTTTGAACCCTTAAAACCACTGCCTTCACTTGTCTGCTTTATGAACTGTAGTATCATCATCGGGAAACGCCGACAAGACGAGAATCTACCGGAATTTGACTCATGACACAGCCGGTGTTATTCACAGACAAACACGGTGCCGTTTGCGGGTTAATAACTTCGGTTTACCGGGGGTTAGGATAACAATTCAAACGTGTCCGGAAAGAGGAGAAGCCAGGGAATTCAAAAGTTTTTGAATGGAGTCGATCCTCCACTCCTATCACCGTGGACACAGCGCGGAGCGAATTCCCTGTTAAAACCGGCATTTGACTCATGAGTGAATGGTGAAAATGGCTGGACGGCTGCCGGCGAACTCCCGGTTCATCGAGTTTACGGTTAAAAGCATAACTTCTCGGGGTGTCAGCGCGGTGGTTAAGGGCTCAAAATGACCGTAGACAGATGGTGAAGTTAGCAAAGGAGTATTGTGTTTTTTTACCACCTCCACAGCCGGTGTTATTCACGGACAAACACGGTGCATAATAGCGATTTTTGTGTTGTGCTTGTTGTAAATAAAAGTTATATGATTCATTGAAATGACATTAAACTAAGATAATACGATGGTCAGCATAATTTTCCGAATCTTTATTAATAAGCTATTACAGAAAATGTAGTGACATTTTCCTAGTGAATGTGGTATTTTCAAGATGGCGGTTGTGAAGAAATAATATGGGATGGGACATGGGATGACGATTGTCCATTGACCAATCAACGGTGTGGGACCTGGGACCTGGGACCCTGGGACCCTGCTCGGATGTGGTACCTGGGACCTAGGACTGAAGCGACCCGGACCGACGAATGGAAAAGGGGACCGAAGCGGGCAGACCTGGGTCAGCACCAGGTCAGCACCAGGTCTGCAACGTAGTGGAAAAGCGCCATTAGAAGGAGAAGAGATTCCAAAGTACAACACAGCCCCCGTTTCTTTTGCGACCACCTTTCACACCCCCCCTCCTCTTGGTTCTTCTATACAGCAGCGGTTCTCAAACCTCTCCTCGGGGACCCCCAGCTGCTCCACATATTTGATCTGTTCCACCACCAGCACACCTGATTCAACTAATCAAGTACAAAGAAAGCAATTATGATTTGTACTTGATTAGTTAGTTTGTTTGTTTGTTTATTAGGATCCCCATTAGCTAATGCCATGACATTAGCTAGTCTTCCCGGGGTCCGATACAAAAATCATCAGTTGAATCAGGTGTGCTGGTGGTGGAACAGATCAGATATGTGGAGCGGCTGGGGGTCCCCGAGGAGAGGTTTGAGAACCACTGCTGTACAGTATGTGATACAGACACTAACAACGTCAGGGTTACGACCCAACCACTCCCATAACCACCACCGCCCTTTCATAACGTCTCTCTCTCTCTCTCTCCTCGTAATTAAATCCTGTCTAAGCTGTGTTTCTCTCCTCTCCTGTGGTAGCAGGGTTAGGGTTAGACACCAGGGAAGGTAGCAGAGAGGGAGGGGGGTAGACCAGGGAGGGCGGCCGGTACTCACCGTTGCTGTTGTGTGTGCCGTTGTCCCAGTCCCAAGCCTCCACGATCAGTGTGTACGCCCGCTGGAAGAGAGGAGAGAGAGGGAATCATCATCAGAGGGCTATCAGAGTTCACACACACACTCACACACACACACACACACACACACACACACAGAAGAACACACACACACACACACACACACAAGGTACGGCCGCAGTCTAGGAGGAACACACACACACAGAAGAACTCACGCGCACACACACACAGAAGAACACACACACACACGGTACAGGCGCAGTCTGAGAGGAACACACACACACACACACACACACACACACACAGAAGAACACGCGCGCACACAAACACAAACACACACCCACACACACACACACACACACCCACACACATACACACATACACACACACACACACACACACACACACAGTAAATCATGTTCCTGGTGGGAACATACTTTTGGTTCCCACACTGCTGTCACTGATTAGCTGGATCTGAGCCTGAGGCTAGTTAACAAGTGCAACTGCTGTGGGAGTAAACATGTCCCACCAGCAACCTTCCCCCTGACACACTGATGACTAGGCTGTGGCTGGGCCCGGGCCCGGCTGTACAATACACTCACTATCCCACCCAGTACTGGGATAATACACTCACTCTCCCACCCAGTACTGGGATATTATAGGCTGTGATGGGCACAGGCTGAGCTGTACAATACACTCACTATCCCAGGACTGGGATATTATTATTTCCTCAAAAGCATGACACAGCATCTTTGCATCGACCTGCTTTTCTGAAGAGATTCAGAATTCAATATATTAAAAAATATATTCTACATTCAATAGCGGCAGACTTTGTTCATCTGAATTCCAAAGGGTGCTATATAGTATATATATATATATATATATATATAAGTACATAAGTACATAAGTACATATATATATTTATATACATAGTAAACACAGATATCAGTAAACACACCCCAAAAAAAGGAAATCTGGGTATGAACAGTTATAAACTGTGTAATAAGCCATTTGAGCAGTTGAATTGTGTGACCAGGAGTAGTGTAGAGTTGGATATAACTAACGTATCTGTTGCAATGTACCCTTTTCTTTACTTCTCTCTCCTTTTTCTTTTTTTTTCTCTCTCTCCTTTATTTTGTATGTGTATATATGTGCTATATTATTGATTACTATAGAGTTATATTATTGC
The DNA here is from genome assembly GCF_963989245.1 of Nansenia antarctica. NCBI lineage: Eukaryota > Metazoa > Chordata > Actinopteri > Argentiniformes > Microstomatidae > Nansenia > Nansenia antarctica. The sequence continues at coordinate 36,530,340 of NC_137674.1, forward strand.
CTCTCCATCAATGTATGTAGCATATGTATGTATGGTAATTCTGGTGATTTGCTTGTATACATATATATATATAATTATTACACATTTTTTCAAGATTAGTTTTATCTTTTTCAAAAACTCAAGAAACATATTGTAAAAAAAAAAAAAAAAAAAAAAAAAAGGAGCTGCCTTTCTGACATCTGAATAGGCCCAGTCCAACAGATGTTGGTTCCCACGCCCCCGAGTCTCCGTCTGAGGCCGAGATTACACAGCCAGCTGATTAGAGTGGAGGGGAACACCAGTCTGTGGTCTCTAATTGACCAGAGAAACCTTTTATGACCTCAACTCCAAGAGCACCCAGCACCAGACACACACAGAGAGGAACACACTGATGTCAAGCTCAGACAAACTCGTTGAGGGACTCTGAGGGAAATGTCGTTAAAAAACCAACCACAGCTCAGATCACATCTACCACAGATACATCTTACCAGAGATACATCTACCACAGATACATCTTACCACAGATACATCTTACCACAGATACATCTACCAGAGATACATCTTACCACAGATACATCTTACCACAGATACATCTTACTACAGATACATCTTACCACAGATACATCTTACCACAGATACATCTTACCACAGATACATCTTACCACAGATACATCTTACCACAGATACATCTTACCACAGATATATCTTACCACAGATACATCTACATCTACTACATCTACCACAGACTAGAGAGGGAAGCAGGCAGGAAACCAATTCCATTTCCTGTCCTTCTTCCACCTTCGCGTGCCCAGAAAGGGACATGAAACTGAAGGAATACCCCCCCTTTACTATCTTCATCTGGACATAGGTGAACTCTATCTTTACTATCTTCATCTGGACATAGGTTAACTATCTATCTTTACTATCTTCATCTGGACTTAGGTTAACTATCTATCTTTACTATCTTCATCTGGACATAGGTTAACTATCTATCTTTACTATCTTCATCTGGACATAGGTTAACTATCTATCTTTACTATTTTCATCTGGACTTGTCACTATGGCGGCTGGAATGGTCTGGGAATGGGTAGGATGGGCCTAGGGCAACAGCACCCCAAGATGGATCTCAAGATTGATCTCTACACCACACCACCTTGCCACACAGACACTAACCCTAACACTCTAATCCTTCTAAACACTCTAAACCGTCTAAACACTCTAAACCCTCTAAACTTCTAAACACTCTAAACTTCTAAACACTCTAAACCGTCTAAACACTCTAAACTTCTAAACACTAAACTTCTAAACACTCTAAACCGTCTAAACACTCTAAACTTCTAAACGTTCTAAACCGTCTAAACAGCTAAACACTCTAAACTTCTAAACCTTCTAAACATTCTAAACCGTCTAAACACTCTAAACTGTCTAAACACTCTAAACCGTCTAAACTTCTAAACACTCTAAACCGTCTAAACCGTCTAAACACTCTAAACACTCTAAACACTCTAAACCGAAGTCTGAAGCATTGGAGAAAGGCCCTTGAGAAAACCCTTGAAAGGCCCCAAGGACGTTCACAAGAGTCTATCTTCCCTTCCCATCCCTCCCATCCATCCATCCCTTCCCCCAAAGGCAAAACCCTTCACAAGGCCCCAAGGACGTTCACACACAGAGTCTATCTCTCCCCCCCCTAAACCCAAACCCTTCATTACAGCCTTAGCTGACCAAAGCCTGGGGCCCTCAGTCACCAGAGAAGAAGAGGGGCCAAGGAGTGGGGCCGTTCTAACCACGGACACCACCGAGTCTTCTACACCACCACAACCCCCACCAGAGTAAGACCTGAGCCACCTAAAGATGAACATTGCAAAGTATTGGGGAAATAGCTTGGGGTAAAAATGCCTTTAGCCTAAAAAAACACACAAAAACCACATTGTTCTTAATGAAATGCCCAGCATGGTGCAGAGAGAGAAGATACCCTTCTGCTGTTGTCTCCACACAGCCTTCAGAACCACTACCATCACCGGCCCGGCCCAGTACCAGCAGCTCTGGCTGGGTTACAAGGCCTGGTGGTGCCCCCCCGCCCCCCCCTCCCCCCATTGATTTATGAGCCTGGAAACCACACAAAGGCATAATTCATGATAATTTGCGAAAATTGCTGGATGTGTTGATCTTAAATCAATCAATCTTTCCTTTAATCAATCTTCCATATGTCACCACAGCCGTGACTGATGGGGGCGTGGGGGGGTTGGGGGCTCCCCTGGGCTTGGCCTGGTGGTCCCTGGGGGGGGGGTACATTACAGTGTGTGTCCTTGAGGAGTGGCCTCAGCAGTGTTGGGTGCCGGTGGTGTGATCTTCGGGGACCAGGGGGGGTGATGAGGGGGGGGGGGGGTGCGCGTTTCCAGTCGACACTCGACACCTCCGAGCCAATTTACAGGAGTCGGAGGGATTTGAGTTTTCATTATCTGGAGAGACACGAGCCCCCCGTCCTCCTCAGTGCCCCCCACCCCTTCTCCACCCCCCCTCACTGGCCACACCTGTTCAATGAATACATTACTGCACCTCCTCCTGACGTCAGACCCTAACACAGGGAAGCTTCTCTCTCTCCTACAGGGTCAAGAATAGACTAGGACTCATATTTAGCTCTTTTTAGCACTCTACTAACAAACACTCTTTCACGGAAACAAGAAATGTGCCAAAGATCCAATTAGCAACTTTGGTAGAGTTGTGATCAAAAGAAGAAGAAGAAGAAAAAAAGGAGGGAAAAAAAACACCAGCAACACCTGCCAGCTCACACCTGTTAGGAGACCGGCATTCATGAATAAACCATGTGGGTCCCTGGACGGTACAGTGGAGCTGGTTAGCTCGGTACGTTATTAACAGAACAAGCCCCTCACATGCTGAAGAAGCCTCTCCAACACACCAACTCTCTCTCCACAGGATCCGCATTCAGCGATCAAATCAAATCAGAGCTAATCAAATCGTCTGTTTTTTACAGCATGGCCCCTGTCAGAAAAGAGCAAAAATGACCCAATTTAGGCCATTTTTTCTCTCAGCCCAAGCTGTTAAAACTCCACATGCCCGCCCCCCCTCACCCACACACACACACCCCTCCCCTGGGCCACATTTTAACAGCATTGTCCACAAGGTAGGACAATCAATGAATTCCTTGGATTCTTTTTTTGTGTCAAGAGATTAACAAACCATCCATTGTTAACGATCGTCCATTGTTCGGACTCAATAATTGCAAGGAGATCACTGAAGATTAAGGGGTTCCAGAAAATGGCCGGACGTTCAAAACTCCAAGTCCAACTGCCGTGGGTGCCTGAAGAACCTAGCATAGCATCTAAGTCTAAACCCGACATTCCCTCTCTCTACACTCCCTCTCCCTTTTCTCTACACTCCCTCTCTCCCTCTCTCTACACTCCCTCTCTCTATCTCTCACTACCAACATCATCAATACCCAACCCTGTTTACAGTAACATTGTCCTTCTGTTTACCCAGAATCCTCTATTTGCGGTCATCGACGCAGACATAAGTCACACAGCTCTGTGGTGACTGTCAGGCCGTCATCTCAGACAGGAAACCCAACACCTGGGCCAGGCGTTGAACAGCAGATATGTCACAGGCCCACTGCAGAGAGCAACACAAGAGAAGCCTTATGTAAACGCTCTCCCTCTCTCTCTCGATCCCTCCCTCCGTCCCTCTCTCTCTCTCTCTCTCTCTCTCCCCCCCCTTCCATGTAAACGCTCTCAAATCCACTCCTGACATTCTGCCCAGCACAGCTGCCATCTTCTCTCTCTCTCTCTCCACCTCTCTCTCTCTCTCCCTCTCTCCATCTCTCTCTCTCTCTCCACCGCTCTCTCTCTCCATCTCTTTCCATCTCTCTCTCTCCCATCTCCCTCCCTCTCTCTCTCTCTCTACCCCCCTCTCACTCTCTCCCTCCATCTCTCCCTCCATCTCTCCCCCCCCCCCCCCTCTCTCTCTCTTTCTCTCTCCCCACTTGTATTTATAACACAATATCTGCAGGACAAAGGCATAGGTATAAAGTTATTGTTCGGCTTGAAAGCATCAGTGACAAAGGGGTTAAGGAAGCCTGCTTTTCTCCGAGCAGTTTGGAAACTGATACCCAGGGTTTGGGAAAACCCCACTCACTCACTCCTCGATGCTACCTAGCCCTAATGCTAGCCCTGATGTTAGCCCTGATGCTAGCCCTGAGCAGCGATTGGACATAAAACAGCATTGGAATCATACTCGCGCCACCTATTCTCTCAATGATAAGTCAGCACAATGGACTGGAATGAGCTGCTCTGCTCTGGTGCAACAAGCAGCCCACGCAACACACACCACACACACACACACACACACACACACACGCACACGCGCGCGAGCTCGCATGCACACACACACACACACACACACAGACACAGACACAGACACAGACACAGACACAGACACAGACACATACACATACACATACACATACACATACACATACACATACACATACACATACACATACACATACACATACACACACACACACACACACACACACACACACACACACACACAGACATTACATTCTGTAAATCCAGTCTTTGCAGGGGTTCCTCAGAACAGGGATTGGGTAACAAAGGCACCCAGCTGGGTCACTGTCTCCAGATGTTGTGATCATTGAGAAACCCTGATGTGCTTGCCCTCTCACCCCTTCACCCCTCCCAGGGGAGAGCTAGCTCGAGGGCTGTTACAACAGCCTTCTACAAACCCAACAGCAGTCACTGACGAGCTCACTGTTAGCCTTCCTTGCTACAACACAACGCTGTCATGCTTAATCACATTACCTAGTGAAGAAAACAAGACTAGAACTAACTAATAATGGTAATATTTTACCACAGGATTATAAGATTCAAACACAGCGTGTTTATAAAATGCTGTTACTGTCTGGGATAGCTGCTGGTGGGTATGGAGAGAGAGAGAGAGAGAGAGAGAGAGAGAGAGAGAGAGAGAGAGAGAGAGAGAGAGAGAGGGAGGGAGGGAGAGAGAGAGAGAGAGACAGTGAGAGAGAGAGGAGGGGGGAGAGAGAGAGACACAGAGAGCTGTAGGGTGGCAGCGAAGGTCTCTGTTAATGATATACATAAAGCCTAGGATTTAATTAGCACCGAACACAAAGCAGCCCCCCCCCCTCCCTCCCCCCCTTCCCCCATCACCACCTCCCGAGTAGAGGGGCTCTGCTGTAGCCCCCCCCACCCCCCCCCCGTGCAGCTGAGCTCCATTAACAACTTGAGCAGGTAGGCCACAGGAGTCAAGTGGAGAACTAAAGCGTCTGTGTAATAACATGCTTTAATCACAGCTGCACTCAGCACCACCTGCAACACACACATACACACACACACACACACACACACCCACACACACACGAGACACAGACACACAGAGAGAGAGACAGACACACACACACACACACACACAAGAGACAGACACACACACACACACACAGGAGAGACACAGACACACACACACACACACAGGAGAGACACACACAGGCACAGACACGAGACACGCACACACACACACAGACAGAGAGACAGAGAGAGACACAGACACGCACACGCACACACACACACACACACACACGAGGCGCACACACACACACACGAGACACAGACACACACACAAACGAGACACACACACACACACACACACACACACACACACACAGACACAGACACAGACACAGACACACTCACACTCACTCACACACCCACCCACCCACCCACCCACCCACCCACCGACACAGACATTCAGACAGGCATCCAGACAGAATCACAACACCACACATAAAAGCAAATCAAACTAAATCTACTTTGTGGGAAAGAAAGCCATTAAAGATTCAGCGGGCAGGTAATGGCGTATTTTACACGGGGCTGCAGGCAGAACCAGGTCAACCTATAGAGGAACAGGAGGCAGTCACTCGAGACACACACACACACACACACACACACACACACACACACACTCGAGACGACAGTCACTCTACAGTCACTCGAGTCCACAGGCAAGGAGAAAGATGAGCAGGCTTTTCCTCCTCATCACAATTAGAAGGAGCACAAGGTTTTTAAACAACACCATCCATCCCTCTACCTCCCCTCACCTCACTACCACTCAGCCAGTAACTCAGCCTGTCCTCCTCCATCCAGAGGAGAGGCACCCGGGGTTTTAGCTTATTAAAGTGTCCCAGAGAGGAGGGTTGGGGGCAGGGGGGGGGGGGGGGGGGCAGGGGGCAGAGGATGGGCAGCAGGGACACCGGTCACACCCTCTCTAACCACATCCCCTCTATCTCTCCATGCTGTTCAATCAAAACCGTCACCGATCTGAGAATCATGTCGCACAAACAGCCAAACACAGAGCGCTCCGTTTCAAAACCCAGTTCTCCCAGACCGTCAGTACTAAAAAAATACAACCTCAACTTAAGAAATAGAAATGCTTTAATAATGCTTTGCTTATCCTTGGCTGAGGTGAGCTTGCCTCCCAACACTGCACTTCTCTGCACTTCACTTTAATTTCTGCATCTGTATTTTGTATTGTACCTGGTTTTAGTGTATTTTTATTTGTTGTTTTCTTTTACTAGTGTTCTGTTAAGCACTTTGGGCGGCTATTTTGTCGTTGTAAATGTGCTATATAAATTCCATTACTTACTTACTTGGCTGACACATACAGTAGCGTCACTTTGACATTAAATAAATATTTTATTTCCATTAGAAACCTCCCCCATCTAACCATCAATGTCATCCAAGAGTCCAAGAGTCCAGGAGAGAAAACGCTTACTGCAGCATTAAGCCATAGTTTATTATTTTATATTTTATAGCACATAAATATAAATTATTTCACCACATTGTGATAGTAAAAGGTAAAGGTCATGGTTGTTGTGTTGGAGCAGATGTTAAACCTCTGGAGCGCTCAGGCTGTCAGAGCTGGGAGAGAGGGAAGGAGAGATGACGCTAAGAGCAAAGAAAAGAAAAGAGAAAAAAACAGCTATGAAACTGGAGATTAAACCCCCTCATCCTTGATTTACTCTCAGGGAGGGGTGAGGGGAGGACAGTCTGGGGCTAAAAATACCCCCCGAGAGAATAAGGAGGAGGAAAGGAGGAAGGGGCAAGAATGAGATGCCTGTTTCTTCTCCGGGAGTCAAACACTGGAGCGTCTTAAGTGACTCTTTTGAGAGACTGAGGGACTAAAAATAACCTCCTCTCCTCGTGACAAGACCCTCTCGGGGGGTGGGGGGCCCTCTGTTAACCAGCATCCCTGGTGGGGGGTGGGGGGCAGCCTCTCTTAACCAGCATCCCTGGTGGGGGGGGGCTCTGTTAACCAGCATCCCTGGTGGGGGGGGGGGGGGCCTCTCTTAACCAGCATCCCTGGTGGGGGGGTGAGGGGGGGGGGGACTCTGTTAACCAGAATCTCTGGTGGGGGGGGGCAGAATCTCTTAACCAGCATCCCGGGCGGGGAGGGTCGTGGGGGGGGCAGGCAGCATCCCTCACCTCGTTCCAGGAGAGAGAGAGATGTCACTGAAGACCCAGCAGCCCCCTGGGGGGGGGGGGGGTTTAAAACATGAAGAGAGGAAATCATCACTGAGTGGCAGAAGAACAAAAGGCTTTCTTCTCTTCTTCTCTCTAATTCACGTCAGGAGGCCATTGGCCCAGATCTCTCTCTCTCTCTACTCTGACCAACCTGTGATGTCATCACAGAACTCCAGGGCATCACGACATCATCGTACGAACCGCGTTTACGACTGTCAGTCAGGGTAACAGTGAACAGCCGTATCCTTCGCGATCCACAGCCGATCTGTGACTAGCTGCTCGCTAGCAGCTGTAGAGAGCTTTTTTTTGTATATATAAAAAATAAATATGTAGAGCAGAGGAGGGCGGGGGGGGGGGTGGAAGGGGGGCTGTTAGGAGACCAGGACATCTCTAAGCAACGAATAGCCTACAACCATAACACACACAAATCACATTCAAACTAGAACTGTCATGTACTGGTGGTTTCTAGTGAGGTCTGGTATGGTGTGTTCGTTCTACTGGAGGGGTTAGTGAGGTCTGGTATGGTGTGTTCGTTCTACTGGAGGGGTTAAAAAAACACATCCACCCAGACAAAGTCACCTCTGGGCATGAACAGGACAGGGGAGAGGCTACCTAGCTGGCTTAGCACACCCTGCTGGTTTCAAACTGCTGGTTTATACCCTGCTGGTTTCAGCTCAAACCCCCCCAAAAATACAAAAATACAACCCTTGTACACCGTAGTTTCGTGAAGCTGTGCTTCAAACAACAGCCACAGTGCTTATAGACTCTAATAATAGCCTATAACATAGAGTAGTTATGAATGTATAGACTTATTTCTTTCTCGACTAACTCTCTCAAGAGACCTATTTATAACATCCGCTGATGTCCCCAGTGACGGTTGCCTCGTCAAAAAAAACTAAATGCAGAACTTCAAGGGGTTCAATAAGGTCTGAACAACCAATCCCCCTCTTTTGTTCCGCCGCACACAGAGGACAATACTGACCCGGTGAATAGCCACACAATGGGGCCGACCGCGGTGAGCAGAGCGCTGAACCTGAGAGCGCTGGAGGTAAAGGCATCCCCCCCCTCCACCCCTCCCTCCCTCCCTCCCCCCCCCATCCCAGGTGGATCAGGGGATCTTCACTTGTTTGAGTTAGACGGTGACACCGATATCCACTCCCTATGTCACACACAACTTAGTGGTAACCGTATCTGCTTGGGGCCCCCGACTTACTACTTCCATTTTTCCTTCCCCCTGACAGCTGACGGTGGGGAGAGATGAATGGAGATGAATGGGGAGGTCACGTAGCCAGCCAACCGCACAAAGGAGCCAACGTTTGTGTTTTCTGATATGAGGGACGAACGGGATTAGGTCATCTGCGGCTGCTGTTCTACTGCGGTGTCGTTTCTTGATGCGGGTGATGCTGTTGCCCTTTTTCTAATTTGATGATCTCTCTCTATCCTCTCTCTCTCTCTGTGTGTGTGTTTGAGGTTTGACAAACTGTTGGAGCGTGGAAAGGAGAGAGGCTGAGTTGCTGGTTATTGCTGTTGTGATGCTGTGTGCCAGATGAATGCTAGCCACCAGCGTGTGTATCCTATCCTATTTCCAAAGGATAGGAGCAGGATAAGACACGCATCAGTGACTTTATGTCACATTGTTGAATGCTGAACAGGTACTTTCTGTGCGTGTGTATGAGAGTGTGTGTGTGTGTGAGAGAGAGAGAGAGAGAGAGAGAGAGAGAGAGAGAGAGAAAGAGAGAGAGAGAGAGAGAGAGAGAGAGAGAGAGAGAGAGAGAGAGAGAGAGAGAGAGAGGTGGTGTGCACTAGTGTGCAACTTGTGTGCATCCTAAATGCACTTGGTCATATCAAATTTAAATAGACATGATGTTTCTTAGACTGAGATAGACGTGATGTTTCTCACATGTGAGCACATCCTAGAGCACATCCTAACACGCACCTTATCAGGCAGACACACTTCCTACACGCGCGGCGCTTGTCGCGTCACGTCAAAGTTTCCCAAGTGGTCACAAATTATGGCACGCGGCGCAAATGAATAATAACAGTCCCATAATAATATGCTAATTCAAATAACAGTCCCATAATAATATGGTAATTCAATGATGTTATTATGGGGTATATATATATATATACTATAAAACTTACCGGCCAGGCGAACTGGAACGGGATGACAATCTTCCCAGCTTCATTGATTTGTCGGTTCTGGCTGCCGCTCGTTTTGGAGTTCTTTTGAAATTGAAAAGTATTCCCACCGATAACGTTAGTAGATCCAGTCCCGTAGGTGCACAAGCCCGTGGTCGTGACCTCCGTCTGGTATTCCTTCAGGCACACCTTGAAGTAGGTGTCGCACTCGTCCGCGGTGCAGCGGAGGTCCTGCGCGTCCCTGTCGTCGCCGTCGCAGCAGTCCCCGTCCCGCAGCTCCCCGTTCCTGTTCTGCACCGCGATCAGCTGCAGCTCGAAATAGCCCGAAGACTGGGACAACTAAAAATAAACGTTTGAATAGAGAAACGTTACATGAAGCGCTCTTATGTATGTACAGTCGTATAGTACAGTAATGCATGTTGACACCTTAACTTTCCCCCCGCAAAAATGCATATTTAGTCGTAAATATAGGACTTGTAGCTAAAAAAATAATGTTTGAATAGAAAACGTACACGAAGCGCATGTATGTACAGTCGTATAGTACAGTATTGCATGTTGACACCGTAACTTTCCCCCCACAAAAATGTTATGCATATTTAGTCATAAATAGACCTACTCCTGGGCATATATATATATATATATTATTTTTTTTACACATACGTATGATTCCCACACGCTTGTTTTAAGAGTGTTAATCCATAATAAACAAACATGAGAAGTGAGAAGTTTAAAAGTTGATGTGTGTTGATTAAACTTGTTTCATAATATTGCCGTGTGTGATATAATAAACGTATCTACAACATCTTGTGTTGGCATTGAATAATTAACTAGTTTCTCGGTACATCGGTTGCATTGAGAGACTCTGAGTAGACAACTGGACAGACTGCAGAAAGCAAGATTCATCCATTTGAAGGAAAAGCTCTCAAGTAAGAAATACCAAGATCACATGATATAACTGACGACCACGTAATTTCATTAGGGAAGGAATTCTATCAAATTGGATTTACAAAAATGAATGAGCCCTCGTTGTCTAGCGGACCCATACGCTCAGACGACAATACATGTTAAATACCCTCCAATATTATAACAAAAAAATAAATTAATAAAAAAGTTCTCTCACCTCAGCCCACAAGGCCAGCAGCAGACACACTATTGAGAAGCGATTCTTATTCCCCATACAATTCCACATGTCTCCGTTTGATCAGTATAGGCTACCATCAGGAAAATGTCTTTATTTCTTTAAAACTGCCGTTGAACCGGCGATTGTATTTGTATCCTCTTCTATCCTCTTCTCCCGGGCATGCAACGGTTACGAAAAAGCGTGATCTATTCCCTCTTGTATCCTCTTACTTATCTTCCACGAATGAAGGAGAGAGAGAAACAAGAAGAAGATGCGTACGGGCTGGGAGACACGCGCACAGCGCACTGCTGCTGGTCCAGACGCACGACTTTCGCCCACCGTCAGAGTCACTCAACACAGCAGCGAAGGCGAAGCTGATCTGTTTCCCCTTGCTGAAGCCCAGCCCGGGGATGTGCTCTGATATGCTCTGTGACTGGCAGCTGAACACACCATTCACATCACAAAACTCTTGGCTCAAACATTTGTGGAGAAAAAACCCAGGAGCCAACCATAGAGAGGCGGGGGGGCGGAGTGCCATGGAGATGACGCCTCGTAAATGTATGATCAGAAACATGATAGATGATGGATTAAGTTGGTCTACTTTACACAGATAGATAATAGCTTTTCATCTTATACCGAGCAATTTGTCTTTACACAAAGCATACGTTGCCAACAGTAAGGTTAGGTTTAATAATCACAATGATTAATTGATGCCAAAAAATTGTCCGACACGAGGACAGCGCTTTAATCAATTGGCAATATTGACATTATTATTATTTGAATTGTTCCTTTGTCCGAGGAATGTGCAACGACGGATAATGCGGTTACAGGACACCTGAGCAGCCGTCTTGTCTTACATGTAAGCAGAGAAACACGCTATCAGGCTATCAGCGCCCTCTACTGCTTACTGATTGGCTATCTAACCAGTATCTATCCCGGTTTTCATATTAGGCCTAGAAAGTTCTACACGGGTCGTCATAAATACTCCGAATGCCTGAAGAAGGTCTATGACCGAAAGCTTGCAATAAACGATTTTATTGCGAATTTTTTTGCACAGTGTCTGAGTGTGCGGATGCTGTTATTTTGCACTCTACTGATACTCTTCAGTTCCAGCACCTCAGCAAAGTTTGATAACGGATGAGCGGTGGTATTTTCACTATTCGTCATAAATACCGGTCTCTTTAACTCATATGACGGGCGCGGACACAGGGAGATGTCTATACGCTTTTCCATTTAGCAGCTACGCTTTTAATCCAAAGAGATTACAGGGATTTTCCCCCTGGAGTAACTGAGGGCTAAGTGCCTTACTCAAGGGCACACTAGTGGTGGTGTTTCCAGGTGGGGATTTGAACTCACAACCTTCCAATCACCAGTCCAACTCACCATCCACTAAGACCATCCACTAGACCAGGTTCTCAAACCTCTCCTCGGGGACCCCCCGCATTTGATCTGTTCCACCACCAGCACACCTGATTCAACTAAACAAGTACAAATCATAATTTGTGAGTTTAGAATTATACGGTTCTATAGGGTAGTTCAGAGATATTGAGCGTCAACGTTTTACAATCCATTATGTTTTGTGAGAGGGAACCTATGTGTTTTATTAATTACTAACTCAAAAATGTAAACATTTAAAAAATAACACCACACATAAACACCTAATGGATCAGATTATGTAAAAAAACTAAATTTTGAACAAAAATGGAGATAGAACCGTATAATTCTAACGTCACAAATTGCTTTCTTTGTACTTGATTAGTTGAATCAGTTGTGCTGGTGGTGGAACAGATCAAATATGTGGAGCGGCTGGGGGTCCCCGAGAAGAGGTTTGAGAACCACTGCACTAGACCACCACTACCCCTAGATCCACAGATCCACACAGGACAGAGATCCACACAGGACAGTGATCCACACAGCAGCTCCATTGGTCAACATCCACCAGCAGCAGCTGAGGGGATATCTAACTTGTGTGTCTGTGTTGTTGTTGTGTTTTGTTGTAAGCTTTTACAGCCGGTCAAGCGGCTGTTTGGGAACCAGGTTTTTTACGAAGGAAGAAGTCCAAACTGTCAGTCCCTGGCTGTCTCTCTGCTGGCCTGGGTTCAGAGTGAGAGAGAGAGAGAGAGAGAGAGAGAGAGAGAGGCAGAGAGAGAGGGAGAGGGAGAGAGAGAGAGGCAGAGAGAGAGGCAGAGAGAGAGGCAGAGAGAGAGGTAGAGAGAGAGAGAGAGAGAAGCAGCAGTATATAAGAGAGAGGGAGAGAGAGAGAGGCAGAGAGAGAGAGGCAGAGAGAGAGAGAGGCAGAGAGAGAGGGAGAGGGAGAGAGAGAGAGAGGCAGAGAGAGAGAGGCAGAGAGAGAGGTAGAGAGAGAGAGAGAGAGAGAAGCAGCAGTATATAAGAGAGAGGGAGAGAGAGAGGCAGAGAGAGAGAGAGCAGCAGTGTAAGAGAGTGGGTTAGGGAGGGTTAAGTCCAGTAGCCAAAAAGGGCTGCAGTGTTTCCCAGTCGCCAGGACAGACAGAGTCTGACAGGTGGTCCCCCCCCCCTGACACAGCACAGCAGATGTTTCCTCCTCCGGACTGGGCCGGGCTGGGCCGGGGGAGCAGGTGCAGACAGCTGTGTCTCCCCCTTCCCCGCACACGCACACACACACACACACACACACACACACCCCTCTCTCTCCTGTGTCTCCAGCTCTCTTTATGACGGCTCTTATCAGCCGTGATAAGGGGAGATGGGAAACACTAAGCCCAGATAGAAATAAAAATGGGTGGATGTGAGTTAAAGAGGTCAATTAGTTTGACTTTTGGAAGACGTTACTCAACGTATCGAAGGAGAGGAGTGAGCAGCACGTATGCAGGGTGATACAGACATAAATGGTAAATGGACTGCACTTATATAGAGCCTTCATCCAAAGCGCTTTACAACGGCCTCTCATTCACCCATTCACACACCAATGCAAGGTGCTGGCCCGCTCACTGGGAGCAATTTGGGGTTCAGTGTCTTTCCCAAGGACACTTCGACATGTGGCCAGCCAGGGCTCGAACCACCGATCTGCCGACTTTGCGATCGTTAGACGGCGGCTCTACCTCCTGAGACACAGCCTCTACCTCCACCAGCCTCTACCTCCTGAGCCACAGCCTCTACCTCCACCAGCTTCTACCTCCACTAGCCTCTACCTCCACCAGCCTCTACCTCCTGAGACACAGCCGCCCCTGTACAGTACCGTGTCCGCTGGCTGTTCACAGACTCTCAGACCTCCCTGGAAGTTGCCATAGAAACCAGATTGTGAGAGAAAGGCCCCTGACCACCATCCAGCTTCTTCTTGTAGAGACGATGGTCTGGTCTCGGCTGTGTGAAAAACATGTTTTTTTGGTGCAGCTGAATGTTTGAGGGATTAAGAAATACAGATGGAGGATAAGGTCCCATCCTGCATTTTTGGCCTGCTCTAATGCTCCAACAGAGACAAAACAACCAGGTCTGCTTTAGTCTAGATAGCGGGGCGGCTGTGTCTCAGGAGGTAGAGCCGGCATCTAATGATCGCAAGGTCGGCAGATCGGCGGTTCGAGCCCCGGCTGGCCACATGTCGAAGTGTCCTTGGGCAAGACACTGAGCCCCAAATTGCGTGGCAGTTTGCCGCCATTGGTGTGTGAATGGGTGTGTGAATGGGTGAATGAGAGGCCGTTGTAAAGCGCTTTGGATAAAGGCGCTATATAAGTGCAGTCCATTTACCATTTAGATAGACCCAGTAATGCTACGCTCAGTATTATAGATCTGAAGGGGTTGAGCAATTGTGGACATAACTACCTTTCTTTGGTTGAAATGACCGGGACAGTTTCAGTATTACTCAACAATGTAAAACACTTTATCTATCTATGCCACTTCTCTAGAAGGAGAGACTAGCAGCCTGCCAGTCTCAGACCAGAGAGGGTTGGTGTTAAATCCCTGAATCAGATACCCAGGCACACGCTGAGGTTCATGCCTGGCGTGTACGTACCTGCACAGGAAGAGACTAAGCCTTTCTCTCTCTCTCTCTCTCTCTCTCTCCCTATCCCTCCTCTTTTATTCTATCTGTTTATGCATCCCGTCCTCTGGCTAACTCGCCCTGAGTCACCATCTCCTTTTCTCTTTTTCTTTTCCCCTTTTTTTTCTCTCTCTCTCGCTTTCGTTCTCGTGCTCTCTCTCTCTCATTCACACTCTCTCTCTCTCTCATTCACACTCCCTCGTTCCATCTCTCTCTATCTCTCCCACCCTCATTCACTCACTCTCTCTCTCTTTCATACAGTAGCTCTGGCCTATGTTTGATTGGGTAAACGAGAAAAAAGCTTTTTCAAAAGTGCGTAAAGCAAACATCCACATTCATTTTCACATTCATTCACTTGCAGTCAGTGAGTGCACGCACTGTACTGTTCATGAGTTGGTGCAGAACAAACAGGCTGTGAAAGTGATCCCATAGGAACGTTTACAAGTCTCGTCCTGAAGAATGCAAACACAAGTCTCTTATCTTGGAGGAAGAGTAAACTTTAGACAGTCTTGTTGTGGCTTGCCTCCTATGTCATTGTTACTACATGGTGGTCAAGATCTAAAAATGGCCGTCTATAAAAAAATATATAATCTGGAATCTGACAAGAACATTCTCCCTCAGAGGAGGGAGAGGAGAGGAGAGGAGAGGAGAGAGAGCAGAGAGAGAGAGAGAGACAGTGACAGAGAGAGAGAGACAGATAGAGTAGAGCAGAGAGACAGAGAGAAAGAGAGAGACAGACAGAGAGACAGAGAGAGTGTGTGACTGTCTCACTAAAGCCCGGTACACACATAAAGATAATCTGGCCGATTTTGGGCCGATTTCCCCCCTTCCGACCAAGAACAGCAAACGCCCGATTATCGGATGGCTCTAAAGATTATCCTACAAGATTATCCTGTGTGAGGTGTGTTAAGGTGTGAGGTGTGTTAAGAGTCCATTTCTCCTGACAATCTGCTCGGAAAATGGTCGGGGCCGACAATCGTAAATATTAAACGTGTTCAATATTTACGACCAAAAGTCCTCTTATGTGTGGGCCATTCCCGACAACAACCAAACAGGGTTGCCAGATGGGCTAGTTTTTTTGGGTGGAATTAGCGGTTTTAGACTGGTTAGGCTGGAAAGTGTCAATCCCATCTGGCAACCCTGCTCCCGAGTCCGATTGTGATGTGGATGGAATGTAGCCAATCAAGAAGCGAGCTGACTTCTTCTTTTCGTTCTTCGTTATTTGCCCTGTCGCACATGGCCGCCTCGTACAGGTCAGTCAGGGTACTACGTTAGATCACGTTTGATCACGCGAGATTTCTGGCTTGGGGAACGAGACTAGACTGCCGTATCTCACTCCTGGTGAAGAGGTCTGACCCTGGTTGGTGAAGAGGTCTGACCCTGGTGAAGAGGTCTGACCCTGGTTGGTGAAGAGGTCTGACCCTGGTTGGTGAAGAGGTCTGACCCTGGTTGGTGAAGAGGTCTGACCCTGGTTGGTGAAGAGGTCTGACCCTGGTTGGTGAAGAGGTCTGACCCTGGTTGGTGAAGAGGTCTGACCCTGGTGAAGAGGTCTGACCCTGGTTGGTGAAGAGGTCTGACCCTGGTTGGTGAAGAGGTCTGACCCTGGTTGGTGAAGAGGTCTGACCCTGGTGAAGAGGTCTGACCCTGGTTGGTGAAGAGGTCTGACCCTGGTTGGTGAAGAGGTCTGACCCTGGTTGAGGGCCTGGGTGTTTGATCACTCGACAAGCCGCTGACAGAGCAGAGCCCCCCCCCACTGCACTTCAGAACACACCTAGAATGCCCTGACTCACACACACACACACACAGCCATCTGCCTTAGAGTGTGTGTGTGTGTGTGGGGGGGGGGGGGGGGTGTTGGTCTAGTATGCATCTGTGCTGGAATGTCTCCTAAAACCACAGCAATCAAACTGACCTCCTATGACCCCAAACCCACATAGTCTGATAACCAGGACACTATCTCTCTCACTCACTCACACACACACACACACACACACACACACACACACACACACACTATACACTTACACACGCCCCCACACACACAGGCACACACACAGGCACACACACGCACGCCCACACACACACATGCCCACACACACACACACACACACACACACACACACACAGAGCAGGTGTTCTTTGGCGGGCAGACCAGCGGTAATTCTGCAGGGTCAGTGTGTGTGTGAACAGAGGCAGGTGCAGCTGCTAAGGTGTGTGAGATAGACAATTATGGCTTTACTGCCTTTATAGCACAACGGCACGTATTAAGACTGATAACAGCACGGCATGCACCTGTCTTACTGTCTGTGGTCTACACCTGTCTATCTGTCTGTCTGTCTGTCTGTCTGTCTGTCTGGGAGGGCCTCTGTAGAGGAATACACCTGTCTCTCTGTCTGTCGTCTCTCTGTCTGTCTCGAAGGGCCTCTGCAGAGGAATACACCTGTCTGTCTGTCTGTCTGTCTGTCTCGAAGGGCCTCTGTAGAGGAATACACCTGTCTGTCTGTCTGTCTGTCTAGGAGGGCATCTGTATAGGAATCGTGCTGCCATCTTCTCACTAGGAACCTAGACTCGTCTTTATGAGTAACCGACCGTTAAAACAATCAACTCAGCTAATTCCAGCCGTATAGTCACGGCTGCTCTGAGTCTAGACTAACGACCATGTGACACGACCGTATATGGTCATGGTTGATCAGACCGGACTGCCAAAACCCTACCAATGTGTGCTGTTCTCATCCAGTTTTATTTTATCCCTCTGTTGGTGTTTTTTTAATGCCGTTTCCAAATTCCACCAGCTTAAGATTTTTTAATAGACCTCGTTAGAAAAAGCGTCTAATTCGGGCGACCGAATATTACCACCCACTAGACTACAGGAAAGTGTAAAAAAAAAAAATCCCAATGCAGACATCACGAGATCAAAAATGAACTATTATTGCGCTACGTTGTAATTCTATAGGAAACACAATGCACCAAATTAGATTTCGGGGGTGAACCACACCACACTAAACAAAGCATCGTAAATATCCTTCTTTTTATACTGAATAATGAATGCCGGCTCTTTAAAAAAACATTATTGTTCAACGAAAAAACAATGAATTTGAATGGAGGACCCTGCCTTCCTCTTCCTCCTCCTCTGAGTTTATAGCACAGCGGTTTTAATATCGTGAATAGTGAATAGGGGGGGGGGGGGGGAGAAATGTCTCGCTGCTGAGAGAGTCATCGCCGAGAGAGTCACTGAGAGAGAGGTCTTTGATTTCAAGTCCTAAAACCTCTTTTAACAAGCCCCCTGCCCCCCCCACCGAAAACACAAAGCAACATCCCTGTCATCTAACACTGCAGCATATGGAGCAGGTTCCCACACACACCCTCCTCCATGTAAACATCTCATTAAGCTCTGGGGGGGGGGGGGGGGGGGGGCAGGGGGAGACTGCAGCCGTAAAAACGCTGCAACAACAACAGCAGCAGTGCAGCATCCATCCCCCCACACACACGTACACACACACACACACACACACACACACACACACACACACACACACACACACACACACACACAGACACTGTCAATTAGGGCCCAGGCTGTGATTAGGGGACTGGGCTGGGGGGCTGGGGGACAGAGGGGGGGGGCTGTGGGGGGACAGAGGGCCTGTGAAGGTAGAGAGAGGTAATCACCTCAAATTAATACACACACACACACACACACAGAGGGGCTCAAGGGCTTTCCTGTTAGTCTCTGAAAAAAGCTTTTTAAAGATACGACTGAAGTTCTTGGACACAGACACACGCACGCACGCACACACACACACACACACACACACACGCACGCTCGCACACACGCACAGACAGACACACACAAACACACAGACACACACACCTGTGTGAGCATACACACACAGTCACACAGACAGACACACACGCAGGCACGCACACACACACACACACACACACACACACACAGACACAGACACACACACACACACACACACACACACAAGGCCATACAGAAACTACCCTTTCAAAGGCAGGTTTACTATTGATGTTAGGTGGTTGGGGGGGGTCACAGAGGTCAACAGGGGGGGGGGGGCAGATTAGCACTCTAGCCTTTGTGTGGAGGGTCCACTGAGGCTCACTATGATGGGATTTCAGGGGGACGAGGACACTGGACACAATGGGGGGGGGGGGGGGGGCTAAGGATGCACAGGGCAGGAGGAGGCTTGGTGTGATGCTAGCGTTATGCTAAGTGGATCCAGTGTGTGTGTGTGTGTGTGGGGGTGGGGGGGGTGGGGGAACATTCAGCTCAACAACTACTCAACACCCCCCCCCCCCCCCCCCCCCCCCTCCACCTCGGTAAAGACAGACTCCTGTGTGATGACGTCACAGACACAATTACAACGGGCCACACTAAGCACTCTTAGAACTCCAACAGCCCCACCCCCACCTCCACCCCACCCTCCATTGCTATTCATTCTCTCTATCCTGCACTCCCTCTTTTTAACGTCCAATCGGAGATATGATATGATTCCCTTTTTATGAAGTAAAAGGTAACCTGTGCATCTACAGAGCCCACAGGTCCACAGAGGACGCCATCGCGACGACTCTCCACGCCACTCTATCCCACCTGGAGAGGGGAAACAGCTACGCGAGACTGCTCTTTGTGGACTTCAGCTCCGCCTTCAACACCATCCTTCCAGACAGGCTAGTGACCAAACTACTAGACCTGGGTCTATCACACTCTATATGTGCATGGATCAAGGACTTCCTGACCGACCACCCCCAGAGGGTGCGGGTGGGCCCCCACACCTCCACAGCCCTCAGACTCAGCACTGGATCCCCCCAGGGCTGCGTGCTAAGCCCCATCCTCTACAACCTCTACACCTACGACTTCACCCCCGTCCACCCCAGCAACTCCATCGTAAAGTTTGCAGACGACACCACCGTGGTGGGCTGCATCTCGGGGGGGGACGAGGCGGCGTACAGGGATGAGGTAGAGCAACTGAGCAAGCTGTGCAAGGTTAACAACCTGCTGCTGAACAAGTCAAAGACCCAGGAAATCATCATGGACTTCAGGAGGAAAAAGTCCGAGATCCAGCCCCTGCTCATCGACGGAGAGAGCGTGGAGAGAGTCTCAACCCTCCGATTCCTGGGGGTGCACATACAGGATGACCTGTCCTGGAAGGACAACACAACAGCCACCATCAAGAAGGCACAACAGCGGCTCTACATCCTGAGAGTCCTCAGGAAGGAACACAGCAAGCAGGAGATACTGGTGACCTTCTACCGCGGCGCAGTGGAGAGCATCCTCACCTACGGCATCTGCAACTGGTTCTCCAGCTGCACAACCGCGGAGAGAAATGCGCTACAGAGAGTCGTGAGAACAGCCCAGAAGATCACCGGCGCCCCCCTCCCCTCTCTGGAAGAGCTGTACAACACACACTGTCACAGGAAGGCCTCCAAGATCTCCAGAGACCCAACCCACCCTGGGTACGAACACTTTACCCGGCTGCCCTCGAAAAGGCGGTACAGGACCATGGCCGCAAGGACAAACAGACTGAAGAACAGCTTCTACCCCAGGGCCATCCAGGCCCTGAACACAGCAAAGACCTAGGTTCTGGGCCCTGGACAGTCTGGACGGATTGATGGCAGCTGCTGGACTGAAAAAATCAGGTGTAGTGCTGTGCTGAGGCACAAATATGTACATTTCAAGCCTGCAAACTGCGACACTTTAAATGAATGTGCAATAACACTATGTGCAATATGACAACCCTAGTCGTCTATCTGTACAGTATAGCATAGTGGATAGTATACATAGCCTTTATTATGTAAACCAGCTCCTTCCCTTCTTGTGTTTTTTGTTTGTTTGTTTCTTTCCTAACACCAGGGGAGCCACCCCTCCTAAATTTTGTTGTTTGGTACCTGTACTATAGCAATGACAATAAAGACCATTCATTCATTCATTCATTCATTCATTACACGGCAAATCAACTGAAGAACTACACATCCCTGATGACAGGGAGATGACGTATGACTGATCTGATGAATCAACCCCTATTTCATTAATTTTCTCTATATAACGACGTCGATCATTGATCGGCAACGACACTATATAATAGTTTGCCTAACTGGCCATCGGATTTGGGCTCCTAATATCTAAAAAGCACTACGGTTTTCTTATTTTATCGGATTAAAGTAGCGAAGACCAGAAATTCCCATTGACCGCCATTCAAACTTCTACTCTTCTATCACCCAAAAAGGGGCGTGATCATTCTGATGACAGGGAGATGACGCGCAATTGCTCTGATGAATGCTGAATCCCTTTTTTGCAGACTGTCCCACAAGGATCAGCTTAGCCATTTCTCTCCACAAACATCGTCTGAAAACATATTTTCCTGGCCTTTTTCAATCTGGAAAAAAATATATTCATAATAATAGCTGAGTAAAGCTCATTTATTTAATTTACTTTATTTGCTAATTAAGTAATGGAAACTTGTTAAAATGCAAATGTTGCCTCAAGATCACACCTGTCTTGAGATCACTACACTGGCTCCCTGTCAGTCATAGAATAGACTTTAAGATCCTTCTACTAGTTTATAAATCACTTCACTGTGATGCACCCAATTACATGGTGGACATGCTCATAAGATACACACCAGCTAGACCCCTACGGTCTAGTGGCACGGAACTTTTAATAGTGCCAGAGGCTAGGACAAAGAGATTTGGAGGATCAGCTTTTAGCATATATGCTCCTAGATTGTGGAACACCCTACCTGAGGGCCTGAGGTTGTCTAAAACTCAGGACATTTTTAAGCGTGACCTCAAAACCTACTTATTCAATGTCGCCTTTTGATACTAAGGGAGACATTGGACATTATAGAACTAGGATCACTAGGCCATTACACCATACTCGTGTTTTGAGATTTGTGTTGACAGGAAAATGGACCCGGGTGCTGATGAGGCACTGTCAGCTCCAAATAGCACCTAGAGCAGTACTGGAACCGGTACAAGGGTGTACCAGGACCACCATCAGGTTGTATTGCTGTCATCTTTATTGTCTCTATTGTGTTGTTGCATCATAACTGTGCTTAAGTTTCTCTTTTGGCAGGACCTGTGACCATACTGGATGCAGAACGATGCAAATACAACACTAAATTTATGGACAGTGTGTACGCCGATAATATGCAAGGAATTTTTCCTGGATACATGGTGTACAGGTTTTTGCCCTTGCTTGCTTGCTTTGTGCCGGTGGTCCTTGGCCTCCCCTGGGGGACCGCTGGGTACTGGTAAGCAAACTGGCTAGTAGTCGCTCTATTGGTAGAGGGCTGCAAGGGAATTTTTCCTGGCTACATAGTATACAGGTTTTTTACTTTTGCCTGCTCGCGGCTCTGTCAGTATTGATTGATTGATTGACTGATTGACTGAACATTTTCATTGTGTGAAGCGCATTGAGTTGCATCTTGTAAGAAATGCGCTATACAAATATTTTTTTTTTTTTTTTTGAGGCAACACCGTACCATTATGGTAAGTTGCAAATGTTGCCTTGAGGCAACACCGTACCATTATGGATTCACCATGACACTGGTCAGGCCACTGGTCAGGGGGCAGGCGTGCCTCTCTTGGGGCACCTCTCGGGCGCCTCTCGGGGGCACTCTCCATGCCATTACTTACCATTACTTACATTTATGTACTTTAGCCACTTTACTCTATTATACTTAGCCAATTACCACTATTGCACTATTGCACTATTGTCTATTGTATTCCACCCCTGTACATTGTACCGCACATTTAAAATCTTTTATCTAGTATTTTTTGTATATATAGTTATGTCTAATCTTGTCGTATTATATTGTTATTTATTGTTTTTGTTTACTATGCACCGTGCATGAGAGGGAAATGCAATTTCAGCCCTCTGTATGTCTGTACATATATTGGATTAACAATAAAGCTGACTTTGACTTTGACTGACCATTATGGCACAGTGTTGCCTCAAGGCAACGCACCCCAAAAAGTACCCCCCAAAAAATATTTATTGAACATGTCTTTAGATTATGTTTATTTGGTCTATTCTAAGACAAAAAAACACTCCAAAATTTTTTTCCCAACTGGATTCATAATGCGTGCCATAGAGGGTTAAATAATCTCTCTCATCCAAGTCATGTTCCTGCTAGCTGTTAGCGCTACTGTGTACAGGAACCTTGTAGCTAGCACTACTGTGTACAGGAGCCTTGTAGCTAGCACTACTGTATAACTAATTGAGGCTATTAAATAATCCTCTCTCTCAACCACGTCATGTTCCTGCTAGCTGCTAGCTAGCACTACTGTGTACAGGAGCCTTGTGTGTGGCGCTCTTCATCTCCTCCTTGTGTTAAGAGACATCGGGAGGCAGGCCAACTCTTCCCCTCCACCTCACCTTTACCTTACAGTACACTCCTGGGTGTGAGGAGTGTGTGGGTGTGAAATACATAACATTCTCTTTCAGGTGGGGGGTGAGGGTGGGG
The DNA here is from genome assembly GCF_963989245.1 of Nansenia antarctica. Taxonomy (NCBI): domain Eukaryota; kingdom Metazoa; phylum Chordata; class Actinopteri; order Argentiniformes; family Microstomatidae; genus Nansenia; species Nansenia antarctica. The sequence goes on from NC_137674.1 coordinate 36,553,653, forward strand.
GTGGGGGGGTGGGGAGGCTACTGTGCTAGCGACAAGTGTGTGCTTGACTGCATAGTTGTGGAGGTGGGTAGCATGTTTTTTTATGGGAATGAGGGATCATCACGCTAAGTAGTATTGGCGTAGTAGGAACTTCTGACGGGGAACCGCATTTTTTCCCGGAAACAAGATATTTTTATGAGCAATGGGGCTGCAATTGTAGTTATAATAATATGAAGAGGGGAATTACCTACACATACGCACAACGTAGCGTTTTCAGTTGATAATGTTCAGCTGATCTGCTGAAACTTGTAGTTGGTGTGTTGTGTCACACTTCCTGCTAGGAGATGTTGGACCTGCGTGAGGTAAATGCTGGCGCCTTGGAGATCCAATCAAAGCTCTTAAAAAACATTCTTATTCTTAATCTGGTGGATGTAGCCTAGCGGTTATTTATCGTTTAACTGGGAAGTCATGTCATTGTACATTGTAAAACACGACTGTTAATAGCCCGTTTGACTGTTCATATCACGACCTAACTATGGCCTCATTATCTAAATTATGATTCATGATGATGAATGTTGACCGTTGCTACAAGTAAATGACAACACTGGGGGCAAGGAGGGAAGAGGGAGGAGGGAGGGGGGGGGAAGAAAGAAGCATTCTGTCTCAGAGTCACAGAGCAATTGTATACTGGGGGTTTACAGCAGCGAGTGAGTGATTGAAGTGTCCTTTCAAGGCGAAACGACGGCACCATTGTTTCCCTCCAACAATCCACAATCTGAGGCAGGAAGTGACACACAGGAAGTGAGCACAATGACCCGCCCGCCTGCGCGCCGCGACAACAGAACCGTGGCTCCAGCAGCAGTGGGAAAATGTTCCTGTTCTGCTCTGAAGCACCCAGTCACCCCCTGTTACCACACACACACACGTGTGCGCACGCTCGCACGCACGCGGACACATATGCACGCAGAGACACACACACGCACACATGCATGCAGGCAGGTACACGCATATGAGCACGCAGACGTACACGCAGACATAGACACAAGCACGCACACACACACACAGACCTACGTACACATGCACGCACACACACGCAAGCATACGCACACACAGACACACGCCCGCACCTACACACACAAACACCTACAGACCTACACACACACACACACACACACACACACACACACACACACACACAAACACACACACACACACACACACAGAGACACCTACACACACACACACGCACACACCTACACACACAGCAATTTTAAACACACCTATCCCACAATGTATTTCACGGATTGTGAATGTTATTATGGCTCCTTGTGTTGACAGGTAACACAGGCCCAATTAGAGACGTTACAAAGCAGCACCAGTCCTGTGGTGACGTGAGCCACGGTAGAGATGCTGTCAGGCTCAGAGAGGCAATGGTGTCGGGGGTTAGACACCGTGAGATCTGAGGGCTCCCAGGCCTAACCAAGCAGCACCAACAGTAAACAGACTCTCACACTTTAAAGCACCGTTCTATCATCAAGACTGAACTCATTCCTGCACCACTTAAGACTAGCGTTCCCAAGCTCTCCTGCTCTCCTGCTCTCCTCAGCCTCTCTGTTCTCTTGCTTACTATAAACACAGATAAGAGGAGTTTTAGCCCACATTTATTTATTGGTCTTTGGCTTTTGTCTTTTTTTTTTCCTTTCTTTTTCTTTTTCTTCTTCCCTTTCGGCGGATAAGATCTAAAGGAGGAGCACTTTTTTGGCACTTTGTTGTTGGGGGGGATTCTTCTTTACCTTCAAACGTGGCCGAAACCCAATCCTCTCCGCTAAGCTAGGCCGCTACCCTGCTCCTCTCCTCTCTACGCTAGGCTAACCCCTGCCCCCCCTCCTCACCACCCCCTTCCCTTCTCAGGAGGGAAAGTGTTGATTGTTATGAGCTGAAGAAGAATGTGTTAAAGAATGTGAAAACGAACGACAAATCTGCTATCAGGAGACTCTTCGTTGTAAACCTGACCTGCTCACAGCACACAAAGTGTGTGTCATAAACCTCTGACCACCACTGTGTTTTTCCCACAGGGGACTCCTTTGAAGAACAGGGACAGCGGCAGTAAACACGTGTTGTGTTCAGTTCAGGTGGGCGAAGGCACTGTGTGCGACCGTTAATGTAAATATGGCAGCACCGTCGAAGCACAATCACTGGCGCCTTGACATGCCCTTGACACGCTGGCACTGCGCTGTTTTCCTGCGCTGATTACTAATCGCAGAACGGGGGGGTGGGAGGGTGGAGGACGACAATCCGATCGGAATGCAGCAGGAATTCCCCGGAATCCCCCCCCCCCCTCCTCCTCCTCCCCTCCTCCTACCAAGGGCCCTTCTCTTACGATTCCGTGTGGACGTTTTTTTTTTTACATTGCAGCAACACACAACAATGGACTACGGAGCTATTCTGCCCCGGCTTCAATGCAAGGAAACGTTACCTCAGCGACAAAAATGTCAGGACCGTAAGGAGCTGCTGAGGGGCCTGGAAACAATCAGAGAAGGAAACTGCAAGCAGGTGCCCACCTCCTGAGAACTACATCCTCCCTGGGACACGCTGGGATGGGGTGGGGCAGACCGCTGACAGCAGCAGGCAGGGCCCCAACAACAGTAAGGCAGTGAGGGCAATAAAGCAGTAAACGCTTCCTTTACGACCCAGGACGGTAATGCAGGATTGTATGCCTTATCTGATAACAGGACGGAATGAATGGAAATGTGTTACTGTACTAGGGTTAAATATTAAAATGTATATACGTATATATCAGACGTTGAACTGGATCGTAACATCGAGCACGCACAATAGACTGGTTGTTTGGTCGCATTGTGGCACAGTTTGGTAGCTCATTTGGTTCCTGCCGGCTTTACTGAAGTATTATTATATTATACTGAAATATGTGTGCACTCACTGCAATGTAAGCTGCTTTGCATAAAGACATCAGCGAAATGGCGTATATTATTATTAGTGTTTCCATTTTGTGACGGCAGTAGTGTAGGTCTGAGGGAAACAGCTAGTTTTCAAAGTAGTAATGATGTTACAAAATAAGAATGATTGTTCTACTGTAGCGTCTACTTCAATCCGAATGACTGTACCTGATACATTACTGAGGTACATTGAGGTACATTACTGAGGTACTGGGGTACATTACTGAGGTACATTACTGAGATACATTACTGAGGTACTGAGGGACATTACTGAGGGACATTACTGAGGTACATTACTGAGGTACATTACTGAGGGACATTACTGAGGTACTGAGGGACATTACTGAGGTACTGAGGGACATTACTGAGGGACATTACTGAGGTACTGAGGGACATTACTGAGGTACTGAGGGACATTACTGAGGGACATTACTGAGGTACTGAGGGACATTACTGAGGTACTGAGGGACATTACTGTACCTGATACAGTCCTTACTGAGGTACTCACATGGCATTTCTGATATCCAGAGGTTGTCAAACAGCAATCAGGCTCCTGGAGAAATACACTGGAAGAAAACAAAAGACTGCCACCCCCAAACCAGCCCCAAATCACCCCCAAACCACCCCCAAACCACCCCCAAACCAACCGCCACACACACTACAAAACTTAACATATTACAGTATTATAACTACTTGCACACCACTGGATTACTTGTATACCACTGGACTACTTAACTACCGTACTGTATTACATCATATTTTCCACAGCATTTTGCACTATTGAAGCATTTACATTTTACATTTTTGGCATTTAGCAGACGGCTAATTATTCCAAAGCGACTTACAATCGATACATTTGACTAAGCAAGTAAATCATCGATTCACCAGTCATAGCAGGAAGAGTAATCTAGCTCAGGCCAGGGGCCATTGGCAGTCGTCATGATAGAAGAAGAAAGAAGAAGCCACTGTAAAACCATCACTTTATTACTTTATGAATGCTGCAATGCCAATGATGAACCAAAGCCAAATTATTTTAAATGGTAAATGGACTGCACTTATATAGCGCCTTTATCCAAAGCGCTTTACAACGGTCTCTCATTCACACATTCACACACACATTCACACACCAATGGCGGCAAGCTACCATGCAAGGTGCCGGCCCGCTCACTGGGAACAATTTGGGGCTCAGTGTCTTGCCCAAGGACACTTCAACATGTGACCAGC